>NC_029786.2:75027005-75048940 GCF_000816755.2 Arachis ipaensis | reverse complement strand
ATTGTTACTCCTTGAGACTTGTTGTTAGATCTTTGTGTTGCAATACTTTCAATTTGACTTTTCTTCTCATTTTACTATGACTTTCCTTCTTGCTCATTACATGTTTGATAAAATGACAACACTAGCTATGGAGTAGAATTCTCACACTTGGCATAGGGTTTTGGTCTTTGGAAGAAGTTGAATAGTGTATCAATAGTTGATTTGGAATTAGGGATTGCTAGTTGGCTTGGAGTGCACTAAAGCTAGATTCTCATAAGGTGAAGCTAGGACTTGTGACTCAAGTTGATTACTTTCATTTGACCTTCCTCTATGCCTAGGGGATAACTAAATGGAGCAAGGCCTAATTGTTGTCAACATTGAATGGACTATAAGGATAGGATTTCAAATGCCAACCCTAAGCCAAGTCTTTTGATAATTGATTGTTTGTTTCTCATTGCTTTGCTAAAACCTTCAAAGAATTCCAACAAAGCTTACTAAATCAATAAGATGCACACTTTGGCAATTCCAAGGGAGAACGACTCGGGAGACTAGTACTCTCGGATATAGATTGTAGATTTGTTTGATGAAGGATTTTGTGTCGGTTTAGACTATACTACGATTGATCATTTGATAATTTCTATACCGGCAAAAATCTATTTGTCAGCATGCGATCGCGTGGGCTAATTTGTGCGAAACGCACAAGAGCCGCACGATTCCAGCCCAACTTTCTATTTGTTGGATCCTTACGCCGATATATATATCACGCGGCCGTGTGGGTGACGCGGTCGCATGGGTGGTGTTTTTTGCGATATGACGCGATCGCATGAGGTATGCGGTCGCGTCGTGCAACCTTCTTTTTTTTAAAACTGAAAAATGCAGGATGCAGTGATTAACATGAATGCTATGCATGATTCCAGGTTAATGTTAAAATAAAATAAAAAAAGGTAAATTGAAAACAATAAACAAGAAATAGATTGAGAAAGAAGCGACCATACCATGGTGGGTTGTCTCCCACCTAGCACTTTTAGTTAAAGTCCTTAAGTTGGACATTGGAAGAGTATCCTGTTATGGTGGCTTATGTTTAAATTCGTCCAAAAATTTCCACCAGTGCTTGGAATACCAATAGCCTCCGGGGTCCCAAACTAGGCATATAAAGCTTCTGAGCAGCTTCAAACAGATATTCAGCTTCCCGGGATGACGAATGTCAGAATATAATCCATGATCCCAAGCTGTGTTTTTAGATCCGCCTCCGTTTTGATTTGTAAGTTTCCATTCGGGCGGGTTAAAAAGTAGAATCTCACCGTGGTGACCAAACATTTTCCGTGATCCATGCAATTGAGCATGATACCAATCCGTGTACTTCGAGGTGAAGCGTGGAACCTTATTGAACCTGGTACACCAGCTCTGAGTACGAGCCAATTTCCTCTTACTCTTAAAGCCGCATAGAGCTCTAAGTTGGCCATCTGTTTCGAGCAAACCATATTCAAGTGAATAAGTAAAATTATAAGTTAAGGATTGTACCCACTTGAAGCTTGTATTAGGTGGTAATGGCCTTGGGATAGGTGTTTTTGGTGGTTCTGCAAGTTTCGTTTCCTTGTGCTCTTCTGTGAATTCTTCCACTTCCTTGCAAAGATCTTCAATTGTATCTGTATCCTGGTCAAAGTCTTCTATGTCTTCCTCATCACTCGAGTCATAGATTGGAGGTTGAGAGAAATCTACCTCCGCATCATCTTCATATTCACTTGGGGAAGATTCTTCGATTTCAGAGAATTCACTTGCGGACGCAAGTTCATCACTAGGAGAACTAGACTTGTGACTATCATCATCAAGGAAAATTGCTTCTTGGATTATTCCGTCTGATTCTTCGTAAACGATTTACCTTGGAGATTGTACGGTATCCTCCTTAGCATTAACTGTAGCATCTTGGACGGAGTTTTCCTCAATTCTGGATTCTCAAGGAAGTTCAGCATCTCCTAGATCTTCAACCAACTCTTCTTCTTGAACAATGACAGCTTCTTCCACTTGTTCTAGTACGAATTCATTCTCTGTCTTGTCCACTGGAGTTTCTAGTATTTCTTTCATGCTACGCTCTTCATCGGGCTGTCCACATGGAGCTGTGGTTGATCCTTGTATATTTGAGCGCCTAATAAACAAGCAAAAGAAAAATATTTACAATAACCAATAATAAGGCACACATTAGCAGTTCCCCGGCAACGGCGCCATTTTGATGAGAGAACTTTTGCATGGTCTAGAAATTTGCGGATAAATCCTCGTTGCAAGTATAGTTTCTAAACCTTCAAAAGTCCTTACATACAAACGTTTTGGTTGTCACAAGTAACAAACCCCTTTTAAAATTGATAACCGAGTATTTAAACCTCGGGTCGTCTTCTCAAGGAACTGTGGGGAAGTATGTTCTTATTATTGGTTATAAAGGTTGTAATCGGGGTTTAGAAGGTGAGAGGCAAGTAATTTAAATGACGAGTGAATTAAATGGCAATTAAAAATAAATAATAACTGTAAAACAACTTTTGGCAAGGTAAAAGAAGTTGGAGGTCCAACGTAGTTATCTCTCTCAACTATAATGAAGGTTGAATCTAGACTCCACTTGGTCAACCTTTACTAGGACAAAGGAAAGTCAATGGACTAATTAATCTGGCCTTTGAATCCTATTTATTTCCTAAGAAAAGGTTGGGATTATTTAAGTTCAGCTCAATTAGCAAGATAACGATTATCAATTATGTTGAGTTTAATAACTGTTGAGTTACTGAATCCTTAACCAGAACTAAAAGGGGAAAAAGTAAAATTGATAGAATAATAAAAATATCCTTGGATGGGATTAAAACAAGAAATCCTAAATCCTAAAAGAGAGAGAGAGAAGATCTCCCTCTCAACTAAATCTAAATCATTGAAAAGTAAAATATGCGAGCTCTCTTTTGAATGGATGCATTCCCACACTTTATAACCTCTGGTCTATGCTGTCTGTACTTGGATTTGGGTCAAAAAGGGCTTCAGAATTCGCTGGGGGCGCATTCTGTAAATTCTGATACGTGGCCCCTGTCACGCGTCCGCGTGGGTCACGCGGTCGCGTCATTTGGAGCCTTTCCTTGCCACGCGGTCGCGTTAGTCATGCGGCCGCGTCGCTGCTGATTCGTGCTTGGTACGCGATCGCGTCATCCATGCGATCGCGTGGATACCAGTTTCCTTAAAGCTCCGTTTTGCTTCCTCCTTCCATTTTAGTATGTTTCCTTTTTCATCCTTTAAGTCATTCTGCCTTAGAAAATCTAAAACTACTCAACACACTAATCACGACATCGAATGGAAATAAAGGTAATTAAATTAATTGATTTTAAAGCTTAGGAAACATGTTTTTCACAATATGACATAATAAAGAAGGAAAAGTAAAACCATGCAATTAATGTGAATAAGTAGGTGAAGAGTTGAATAAATCACTCTAATTAAGCACAAAAGAACTCATGAAATATGGGTTTATCACAATGCTCTCTGGAAAATTACACTGGCGTGCCACGCCCATGTAAATGCTTTGAGAATCCCCTATGGACTTTAATACTGGCGTGCCATGCCCAGCTCCTAGCGTGCCACGCCCATGCATTTTTGTGACGTTTGTTCCAAGTGGCACGCTAGTTTCACACTCCTAGCTTGTTTTGTTATTTTTCTCTCCTTTGTGGTGCTCTTTTCCACCTGAAATTCAACACAACCCCATTTCAAAGCAATGTACCATAATATTCATCAATTAACTATAAATTGCAATGATTAAATGAGATTATGCTCTTTTATGGTCCTTTTTAGACAAGAAAAAGGGTAGATGATGCAAGTCATCAAGAAGTTTTGGGAATTTCAGAACGGGCAGTAAATTGAGGCTCGAATACAAATTTTAGCCATAAGTTGACAATTCAGAGAGGACCAAAAGGATTGATCGATGATTCACCTCGTCGAATTTCACTAACCACCAAGGAAAGTGTCTCGTACAATTGACCTAAAATAAGAGAGGGGAGATTGTGATATTTTTTTGATGGAGCATGATAACTAATGAAAGATAATTATTTTTTTGAATTTGGATCAGTTTTGGGCAAAAGAGGAAAGCATTAATGCACAATAGTAAAAAGGCGACATGTTCACTGTCGGTAATAGGGTCACCCTCAGAACCCATGTTATTCTGAATAAAATCCGACACAAAAGTTGAATCGAAATTGATGTCAAAGTCATCATCAGGTCATGAAGTTAACCAACAAACATCTTTCCCATCAAGAGATAGACCAGTTAAAGTTCAAATCTCCATTAAAGTCAGACTTATCATTCCATATGGGAAATGAAAGTTATTTGTGGTTGGGCACCAAAAATATAAATTAGCCCCAAGAAGGGGTTAGTGTAAGATAAGTCATGGGTGGCCAGTCGAAGACCAGAAACAATGTGTAAGGATCTCGACACAGATTCATAGGATGGGGATAACCTCGACATCCATGTCGAGAACAGGGAGCTAGATTTTTTTAGGGCACTGTCCTAAAAACTTGATTTGCAAAATAAATAGCTTTGACATTTTTATAAAAAAATAAAGGAAGATGTTCAGGGAGAGATGGAAAGAAAGAAAAAATCGACTCGATTTGTTCCTGGATAGAGATTGGCCCTAGGTATGAGTATAAGATATTGAAAACCTAAAATAGAAGAAGTACCTGGCTCCGCCATAATGCGGTGGTCTCTACATCAGGGTTGGGAGCCCTCAGGGTCTCTTCATCGTTGTAGAAATGTGACATATTAGTCACCAGGGGAGGAGGACCCATGATGTAGATGTTGTCATCCTCTTAGGAAAAAGAAGTAGGAGCAGTAGACACAGAGGCAGGAAGAGAAAATGAAATGGTGGCTCCTGCGGTGGAGGTTACGGAAACAGTAGTGGTAGTAGTAGCAACAATGGTGGTAGAAGATGATGATGTAACAATAACGGCTGAAGTGCTACTGGAATGAAGGCCGGATTGAGAGTCCATGAATGTGAGATAAAATGGATTTCAAACAAGGAAAATGTTGCAGAGAAGATGAGGAGTTTTGGAAACGAAAAGAAAAGAAATGATGAATGAGAAAGAAGAATTTGAGGAATGCGAAGAGATTTTCAAAGGATGAAGGCCCATTAAAGCCCATTGGGAACATTACATATTCCCAGAAATGTGCGAGCCATTTCATTCTTTCATAACTAACTTCTCAAAAATTTGAAAATTTGAAAAGACACGTGAATGGAACGGGATTAAGTAAAGCTTATCATTTTACACGTAGAAAAAGATAAGTTTTAAGGGGTAATTTGTTGGTACGAATTTCGACCCATGAAAAAATTTGACAACAATTCATAGAAGGTTGAAATTCGATTAATAGCTCAGATACTTGGCTGTGGGAAGATCTTCCTACAACTACAATCGAAATAAAGATTAATCGAAGTCAAGGACTTGATGTTTGAGGTAAATCGAGCATAGGAGTCGAAAACAGATACGCTACGTGATTAAATGGGGCCACTATGCAAGAACATGGGGTTTGGGGGACAAGATAAGGTAAAACATGGGGAAGCTACTATGAAGATTCTTCAGGGACAAGGCAAGGTTGTAGCCTGGTAAAAAGGAGAAAACAGGTCATGGTCAAGATTCTTCTAGAGCAGGTCTATCTTCAGGATCTATAAATAGGAGAAACTCATAAGGATTGGGGAACTTCAATAAAAAATACTAGATCATCACACAAAACTCTACAAAAATTTCTAGCCTCAGTGACACCACGAAAACAATGGAGTGCAAATGCATGTGAGTGTTGGGAGCTCATTTTATTTTATTGTCCTTTGTTTTATTTCTTTTAATTTCTTTGTTTTAGATATTTTATTATTATTCTATTTTCTATTAATTTTTATTTCATTTTTACATTTTTATTTATTCAAGTTCTCTTTTATTTATTTCACACATTTTCATATTATTTGTTATAACTTGCCATTCATATGTCGACTCAGTTTGTTTCGATACAAACACTAAGTAATTTCCGGATCAAACTCACTCTTTTCAAATGAGTCGTATCTGCTCTCTGAATTGGGATCTTGATATAAGTTTGATTCGACACTCTGTCAAAATTACACACAAATCGAGTGAAACAATTTCTTTATTCAATCTTTAGTTCTTCAACTATACGTTTGTTTTCAATTTTTAATTTCATCTCAAATTAGTTGTGAGAGGGATCGTATTTATTCTCAAAAATAAGATCTTTAATATAAATTTAGTCGATATTCTATCCAAATTGAGAAACTAAATCCAAGCAAAACAACGATGATGACAATAATAATAATAATAATTAAAGTGGAGCATTGTCCGTGGTCACAATGGGCTATATATAGTGTAGTGAAAAATTTTTATGGTGCTGACGAAAGAAAAAAATATGCTATAAAGACTATACACGTCTTATTTGTAGAATGAAGCGTGGTTTATTTTTTATTGTTCTTTCTGCATTTTCAATTTTCTGAATTGATTTTCTATTTTCTGTTTTCCCATGTGAGGGTAAACGCGGAGAATTGTGAGGTTAATTAATTTAACTATTTGCACTGGATTAAACATCTAAATCTTTTGATTTTTTTTTGTGTATTATTAATTTATTATACCTTTGTATATGTTTTTGGTTTCGATTTTAGATTTTCTTTTATAGGCTTCTATCTCACTAAAATTCCTAGTAATTGGAATCATAAATTTTATTTATTTTTTATATTTTAACTTATCACAACAATATTTGTTTATCTTTATTTTAAGAAAAAAATTATTACACATAATATAAACACATTTGTCGTTATTGTAATATATTTGGTTTATTTAAATTGTTTAATCATTAATATTAAAAATAAGTGTAAGATCACAGAATAAGGTTCATATTATATGTTTAAGAACACTTTGGACACAACATACATTATATAAAATTATAATTTTTAGAGCAATAGCTAAACGGAAAATATGATAATATGATAGATATTGATTTTTTGTCTTTACACATACTGAAATATTTAAAACAAAAATTTGTTAAAAATTATTAGAGAAAAATATTGTTTATCTTAAAAGAAAAATTGTGTATATATGAAGAGAAGAAAATAAGATACTATTTTTCATGATCATCATTTATTAAGAATAGAAGAAAACAATATATGTTTTTTATGATTGTATTGATAATTTAAAAATATGAATATTGGAATAAGAATGAATTAATAACATGGTTATAATTGGGGTAATTTCCAAAATTTTGTTAGCTTGTGAAAATTAAAAGGTATAAAAATAAAATATTTACCAAATGAATAGAAGCTAAGTCCCATAACTTGATATCCAATTAACTACCAAGAAATTCTATTAGTATTTATACTTGGATGAAAAAAATGAGAAAAAGAACCATTAAAAAGGAGAAGTTTTTCAATAATAATAATAATACAAAAAATATTTATTCTAATATTTTAACTTGTGTAACAAAAATATCTAACATAAAAATTTGTATAGTAGAATAATAAAAAAAAGTTATTACTTAAACCATAAAAACATATTTTAATACAACAAAATATTTTTTTTTTATGATTATCATTTATGAGTAATAGAAGAAAATAATATATATTTTTTATGATTGTATTGATAGTTTGAAAATATGAATATTGAAATAAGAATAGATTAATAATTGTGGTTATAGTTGGGGTAATCTCCAAAATTTTGTTAGTTCGTGAAAATTAAAAGGTATAAAAATAATATAATATATTTACCAAGTGAATAAAAATTTTAAATAAAAGTGATAATTTGATATCCAATTAACTACAAAGAAAATTTATTAGTATTTTGTGCATGGATGAAAAAAATGAGAAAAAACTATTAAAAAGGGAAAGTTTTTCAATAATGCTGGTATAATACATTTTATTTTCTTGGAATAAAAAGCTAAATTAATATTGTTATGAATATTAAAAATAAATAAAATTTGTGAATCCAATTACTAAAACTTTTAGTAAATATAAATCTACAAAAAATAGTCCAAAAGTCCGATCCAAACCAAAAACTTACACAAAGATGTAATAAATTAAGGTTTAATTATTCTATTGGTCTCTATAATTTCGTAAAATTTTTAATTAAGTTCTTATACTTTTTTTTTAATTGGTCCCTGTATCAAATTTTTTTTAATTAAGTCACTCTTAATAATAATTAGATTAATTTTATAAAGACCCAACTAAAAATAAAAAAAAATTGATGCAGGAACCCAAATAAAAGAAAAAAAAAATATAGAAATTCAATTAAAAAAATTTGGTACAAGAACTTAAAAGAAAAAAAACTGATACGGAAATAAAAGGATAAACAAGACAAGAATTGAGATTGAATAAGAAGATACATTGAAATTGAAATCGAAATAAAAAGGATAAATTGAAATTGAATACAAGAGAATCACTCTACTTTCTACCCAATTTCTTGATGCAACAAGAAAGGGACTCCTCAACCTAACTTGTCAACGCCATAGTTTGGGAATTGATTCGAAGGGACTCCTCAACCTTCTAACCAATTTCCTGATGCAACAAGAGAGGGACTTCTCAACCTCAGTTGTCCACACCATGGTTTTATCATGAAACCAAAAATGGGTTTTAAACCTCTAAAAATTCTATACTACGACTACAATAGCTAAGGAGGTATTTATAACCTCTTATTAGGTTAAAACAAAGAAAAACCCTAAAATCCATAAACATGAGGCCCAATCTAGTAATTAAATAAACAAAATCAAAATACATTAAATTAAAATATTCTAAAAATGTAAACTAATATCTTCTAAATAATATTTAAACTCTTCATATCACAAACATTTGAAGCACGCATAAAAAATACAAAGACCTAATTAAAATTTCGTAAAACTATAAAAACTAACAGAATAATTAAACCATCAATTAATAATGCATACAAAAATGGCCAAATTTTTCAAGTGTTTAGTGCAAATAGCAAGTTAATTAACTTCAATTATTTTCGTTTAACCTCACATATGGAAACGAAAAACAGAAAATCAATTCATAAAACAGAAAATCAATTCATAAAGTTGTGACAAGAGCAATAAAAGAAGAACCACGCGTCACTTTTCAAACTAGACATGTATGACTCATAGCATGTTTTTTTCTTCGGTCTATATAGAATTTTTTGGAATTTGAATCTTTTAAATTTTTAGCTTTCACTTTAAAAGATAAAATATAATTTCTAATTTTTAAATAATTTTTTTAATTTTATCTATAAAATAAATAGTAAAAGATTATACTTTACCCTTTAAAATAAAATTTAAAATTTAAAGGATACAAATCCAATTTTTTGCAGTGAAATAGTTATCCTAAACTACTTGCACTACTCACTAAACTAAATCCATAATTTCTTTATATATGATGAAAATTAAGTGGAGCAAAAAATCTAACCCCGCCGTGTAGTTGGACGAGTTTTCATCTTAAGTTTAAGAGTTTAGGTTGGTTCAATATCGAACTTTTGTCACCTGTGTTAAAAAGTCAATGGTTTGCCGCTATATCTGTCTTCATACCATGGATGTGGCCATAAAATATTTTTTTCTAATTGAAAGCCTCTATCCGCGAGGCCCGCCACACAATATAAAAATTGTTCTTCTCTTAGCTTCTTTTGTAGGATAAACTCTATAAAGAAAGTAAGAAAACACTAATAAGTAATAAGGAGATCCATGGAGGTTTCTTACACTGATCAAGAAGTTACAGTAGGAACAGTGAAGCTCAGTTCTAACAGACTCAACGACCTCAAATCATTCGATGAAACAAAAACTGGCGTCAAGGGTCTTGTTGACAAAGGCCTTACAAAGATTCCATCACTCTTCCATCACCAACATGATAATACGAAATCTCACAAAGCCGCAGATTTATGCAACTCAGAACATACAATTCCAGTTATAGACCTTGAAGATGTTGTTGTTACCAAAGATCCAAGCAAACGCGAAGGAGTTGTTTCAAGGATAAGGGAAGCTTGTAAGACATGGGGTTTCTTTCAAGTGGTGAATCATGGCATCCCTGAGAGTGTTCTTGAGGAGATGAAAGATGGGGTTAGAAGGTTCTTCGAACAAGACGATGAAGTGAAGAAAAAGTTTTATACACGTGACCAAAATAGGTCGTTTATTTATAACAGTAATTTTGATTTATATAGTTCACCAGCACTTAATTGGAGAGATACTTTTATGTGTTATCTTGCTCCTGATAATCCTAAACCAGTGGAATTGCCAGTAGTATGCAGGTATGTTCTAATTGCACTAGCTTTCACTTATATTACTAGATTAAACTAGACTTCCTTAAGTTGTTCTGTTTGGCTTAGTTTCGAACAGAGATAGTTAGGATGAGATAGGATATATTTGTGACATCAATAAGTGTTTAGATATTAATATAGAATACAGAATATATATTAAAAATAAATTAAATAATATATATTTATATACATACATGATAATAGATTTGATAGCTAATTTTTAATTTATTGATAATATTTTTGTTGTGACATTATATTTCATTAGTATCATCATGTCTTTTCTTTTTCTCTATGTCTCATCATGTTTTTTCCCCCTTTCTGTATTAGTCTTATTGGCTTATTGAACATTTTCTTTACATTTTTGTATCTATGTATTTGTGTTTTTGAAACAACTATAGATAGAAAAACTTTATTTCGGTGGTAGATCTTCTTAAAAAGAAGTTAGAGTATGTGTTTTTATTTTTGGAATTTTGTGAATTAAAAACAAATCAAAAAGTAAAAAAATATTATTTTTTGTTTTTGCTTTCTTACAATTTTTTTTTTAAATACAAACCAAGCATATTTCAACAATTTTTTTGTGATATTTTGATTATAAATTTTAAAAAAGAATAGCATATTAATAAAAGAGCTTGAATACAAGTTATATCAACTAACACTTCAACTAATCCAAATATATTTACGTTATAAAATTCATTGCAAATATAGTTACGTTACACAATGAACAAAGACACAAATTTAAATCCTGTATTTTCTACCAGAGAACATATATTTACTTGGTAATACTAATTTGAATCTTCTTGTAGGGATATCCTTCTTGAATATGGGACTAATATTATGAAATTTGGGATTGCACTCTTTGAATTACTATCAGAAGCTCTTGGTTTGCATTCAAACTATTTAAGAGACATAGGTTGCACTTATGGACGTATTTTGCTTTGTCATTACTACCCTGCATGTCCTGAACCAGAACTAACTTTGGGAACCACCAAGCATTCTGATAACGACTTTATCACGGTGCTTCTCCAAGACCATATTGGCGGCCTTCAAGTCCTTCATGAGGATAAGTGGATCGATATACCGCCGGTACCAGGGGCTCTAGTGATCAATATTGGTGATCTTTTGCAGGCAAGTTTTCTTACTAATATTTTTATGTCTATAGTTTCATTGATAACAAAAGTTTTGTTGTTGAGAAGAAAAGGGTTAATTGTTAAATGATTCTTGAAAGATTGTGTATTCATCAATTTAATACTTGAAAGATCAAATTAATCTTTGAAAGATACCATGATAAATCAAATTGATCCCTTTACTAATTAGATAATGACGTATCACAAAATGATTGTATCATATGTCAACATCTTATTAATTATAGGACCAATTTAATTTACAGTTGTATCATCCAAAACCAATTTGAGGCATTGATCTTTGAAGAACTAAAATAATGCATACTTTATTTTTTAAGGACTATTTTCACTATTAAACTTATTTTGCATACTAATCATATACATTAATTTAGAATGGCTACCAATAACTGCTCTTGCTGAATTTCCATACTAAATTTAAAAGTATAATCCATGCAATTAATTTAAAAAGGTTTCAACCAAGATCCTATAATGTATTAAGTTTATTTAATTTTAGATGAAAACAAAGATTTTATTAAAAACTTTTGTACACTGGAAAATCTGACTAGGAAGTTAGTAATTATAAAAATTTCATACGAATTTTCACCCTAGAGAACTTGTTCTTAAGCAAATTTTGCAAATTAAAATGAGCTTATCTAGAGTTGCTAATTCTACAATTTTATTATTTTTCTTGAAGTGCAGCTTATAACAAATGATATATTTAAGAGTGTTGAACATAGAGTACTGGCAAATCTCATTGGTCCAAGAATATCTGTTGCAAGCTTTTTCTGCTCAGGTATGAGATCATCATCAAAGCTTTATGGTCCTATAAAAGAACTGTTATCCGAAGACAATCCTGCAAAATACAGAAACACTACGATGGAGGAGTATGTAGCATACTATAATGCCAAAGGTCTTGATGGAACCACTGCTCTTGAACATTTTAGAGTTTGACTAGAAAAATTTGAAACTGGGGTTAGTTTAATAATCATGTTGGTAGTGACATGTATCAAATAAAATTTAAGGTATATCCCAAAGTCACATAATTTGTAATTTTAATTGAGATTTAGTTATATATAAGTTGAGGCCAATTATATGATACAGATGTGAGGTAAAGATATTCTCTTTAAATGAATGAGGTATTAACACCTGGATATTTGTTTTTGTGGAGACTGCAAGCTTGCCAGTAGATGTAGCTTGTCGGATGTGACTTTAGGTGTAGCCGTATAGGTGTATTCTTGTGAGCCGATCTAATGCAAACAGGTACTTAGGTGGTGGGCTGTGTTTTGATGTTTGAAGAATAAACCATAGTTACATAAGTGTGGGTTTATTAATGGATTGGTCAAGCATAATTTTTGGCATCTATTTTAGATCTACCAATATGTATTTAAGTATTTATACGTGAATTAAATGTGAAAATCGTTAGGATTAAAAGCTTAGTTTTTTCTCCCAAATAGTTAATATATTTTATATTATTATTTTTTATTTTAAATAATAAAATAATTACTGTTTTATATAAAAAATAATTATTAAAAAATATTTTAATCAAATAGAATAAAGTGTATGTTATTTAACTCTAGCATAAAAAAAGAGTGAACGTTTTAGAAATGGCCTAAATTAAGCCACACATGTATCTTTTTATTTGTTTTTACCAAAGATAGGGAGACTCGAACCCGCAACCTCTAGGTAAGTATGAGGAGACTATGCCATTTGAGCTATCACTCTAGAATTTTAAGAGAAAAAAGAAAAAGCTACGGTGCCCCAACTCTGAAGTTTAGTCATCCGCTCTGTTAGGATTTGGTAGGGAATCCTAATTTGTGTGATACATTCATCGAGTCTGTTTGGACTCGAATGCAACTCTGGGGATTACCAGAGCAATGCCAAAATCAAGGACTAGGTAGGAGAGTCAAAGAGTCAATGGGAAGTGACATAGAGGCTGGTTTGTTTAATTTTAAAGGGAAGGAAGAGAGGTTGCTAAAAGTTAAAGTATTATTAGACATATCAAAGTCCCTGCGTAAAACCCTAAAAATTGCAGGGAGAAATCAGAAGGTCATTGAGGTTCAGCCAAAGTACGAAAAGATTGGTAATTTTTGCTATTACTGTGGCTTCCTTAGATATGAAAACAAAGTATGCAAACAGTACTTAGAGGACTTTGCGACTGGAAAGACAACAGAGGAGAAATGGGGGGCAATGGTTACGGG
Organism: Arachis ipaensis; assembly: GCF_000816755.2. Taxonomy (NCBI): domain Eukaryota; kingdom Viridiplantae; phylum Streptophyta; class Magnoliopsida; order Fabales; family Fabaceae; genus Arachis; species Arachis ipaensis. The sequence goes on along the minus strand of NC_029786.2, from coordinate 75,035,374 downwards.
CAGAGTGGGTTGGGAGAAAAATCAAAGAGCAGAAGAAGAATCAATACCCCAACAGATTTTCAGCAGCGAAGAAAAGGAAGACAGTAAATAAGAAGTCAACTCCAGTCAACATAAACCGAGTCTTTGCAAGTTTATCGGTGGATGAGAGCAATACACAAAAGCCAGAAGAAGATAAGAAAGTTCAAAGCAACCAGAAAGGAACTTGGGTAGAAGAGGAAGTAGCCAAAAGTGAGAGAGTATTGGAGGCAAAGAGAAAGGAGAGAAACTTCCAGCAGATCTCGGATAATACAAATAATTCAGGAAGCCTCCCTAATTTTGGTTCTATGGAGAGGCTAAAAGGAAGAGATGTAAGGAAGAAGATAAAACTGAAAAAACTAGCATGGAAGGGAGGAGAAGTTAGTCCTATCACTGGAGTTAAGAGAGGGCTTGAGGAGATAAAAGAAGCAGATAGAAGAAAGAGGTAATGTCAGAAAGAAACTACATCAATTGAGATAGGGGAAGGTGCTACCCTACAATGGGCACCCCAGGAGGGATGAAGATGTTGACGTGGAACTGTTGGGGTTTGGAAAAACCCCTGACAGTTCACAACATCAAAGGGATTATTAAATCTCAAAGGGATGAAGATGATTTGGACCTGAATGTGGGGCTTAGACGCCTTCAGTGCAATGTATGACGTCTTCTCATGGAGGGATGAAGCCGTCTGAGTTTTTCGTGAAGAGGTGTGCGTGGGATGGTACCTACAAGGGACTCGAATGTTTAAATAAGCAACGGTTTTTGGCAGGTTTTATATAGATTAGAGTTGAGAAATTCCTAAGATGAAAATGAAAGTTAAATAATTGGATAAATAACCTAGTGACCACTTTTATAACATTCTCTTCTATTCTGGTGGGTAGTTTTAACATAAGAGCAAAGCATATATAATACATGAAATAAAATAAAAAAAGGAAAATAGTAATTTAAGTTTAACCATATAACGGAGGTAATTACTATTTAACATTTTTTATGTTTTTCTTTTTTAAGATGATTATTTTTTTTATTTTTAAAATATTTAAATAATATTTTGTTTTTATTATTTATTTTTCTATATTTGAAAAATATATATTTCATATTATTTATTCAATACAAAATAAGTATTTTTAAAAAATAAAAGATCTTATGACAATTATTTTTATGCTGAAATTGTGCTTAAGTGTAAAAACATGCTTTTTAGGCCCTTAAATTAGTGATTTTAATCCACTTTAATTCCATTCGATGCCTTGATGTGTTTGTTGAGTGATTTCAGGTTCATAAGACAAGTATTGGATGGAAGAAGTGAGGAGAAAAGCATGCAAAGTGGGAGAACTCATGAAGAAATGAAGGAACCGTAAAGCTGTCAAGCCTGACCTCTTCGCACTCAATCGACCATAACTTGAGCTACAGAGATCCAAATGAGGCGGTTCTAGTTGCGTTGGAAAACTAACATCTGGGGCTTCGAAATGATATAAATTTTGCCATATGTTGCTTTGCGTTCAGGGGCGCGCACGCGCCATGTACGCGTGCGCGCCGATTCTGCCCGAGGGTCCACTTTAATGAAATGCCCCCAGCGATTTTGCAGCTCATTTTGGGCCCAATCCAACCCATTTCTGATGCTATTGAACCCAAGGATTGAAGGGGGAATGAACCAAGGGAGTCATAATTTAGTTTTCATCATGTTTTAGAGTAGAATTCTAAAGAGAGAGGCTCTTTCCTCTCTCTAGATTTAGGATAGAAATTAGGGTAAAGTTAGGTTAAACGCTCTCAAATTTCTCTTTCAATTCTTGTTTTGATTTAATTTTTCTTCTTAATTTCTTGTATTACATCTTTTCTCTTTTAGTTTTACTTGTTCATTTCCTTCATTTTGTTACTTTTATGCTTATGAATCCTTGTTGGATCTTAATTTTCTTTAATGCAAATTTATGTTTCATGTCTCTTTTATGTTGATTTTGATTGTTATTGTTGATTTTTTGCTATTGATAGTTATGGGTTTCCTTTAATTCTTGCATTTTATTATGTTTACTTTTCTTGCATTCTAGGTGTTTGATAAAATGCTTCCTCTAGTTTTTGAGTAGTTTTCTTGACTCTTGGCCTAGGCTAAGGGAATTGAGTGACCTTGAGTCATTGGGTCTCAATGAATTGGTGATTTGAGAATCCTTGGTGATCAATTTGATACTCATTGACGCCAACCCACTACTAATCTAATTAGTAGGTAGGTTGGGACTTATGGGTTGATGTGATCAAGCCTATTTGACGTACTTCAAGCCTAGAAGTAGATATTACGTACTTAAGGCTTTGGAAGTAGACTTAATAGGTTGGCCTCTCATAATTATCAATATATGGTTTGTAGACAAGGATGGTGATCTCAATTACCTATGTCTAGCCAAGAGTTCTTTCCATTTATTTTATTAGTTCTTGTCATTTTACCTTCTTGTCATTTATTTTTCTTGCAATTTATATTTTCTTGTCCCTATATAAAATCAAAAACCCCCTTACCCCTTCATAGCCAATAAGCATACACTTCATTGCAATTCCTTGTGAGACGACCCTGAGTCTAAATACTCCGGTTATTTCTTATTTGGGGTTTGTTCTTTGTGACAACCAAAATTTTTGCATGAAAGGATTCTTGATTGGTTTGGAAACTATACTTCACAACGAGACTCCATTAGATAAATTCTAAACCGTCAAGAATTCGATCATCAAAATGGCGCCGTTGCCGGGGAGTTGCAATGGTGTTACATTATTGGCTATTGTGAATATTTTGAATATGCTTGCCTTTTGCTTATTTGTTAGTTTTTGTTAGCTTTAGGACTTTGCTGCTTATTTTTGTTAGCTTTTGTTTTTGTTTGCTATCATGAATTTTCACTCCGTTGGCTATGAGTTTGGCTCAAATTATGTTGTAGGTAATGGACGCTACAATGAGGATGTGCATCAAGGATGGAGCAATCAAAGATGGGAGGAGCCTCAAGGGATTGATCAACCTTATTGGCAACAACCCCCTCCGGATTCTTATGGGTATAATTCTAATCCTAATGCATATCAATCTAATGGATGTGGTGACCTGATGCGGTATTTATAGCCCACTAACTTACCGGCAAGTGCACCGGATCGTACCAAGTAATACCTTACGTGAGTAAGGGTCGATCCCACGAGGATTGATGGACCAAGCAACAATAGTGTTTGATAGGCGTAGTTAGACAAATAAAAATTGGTGTTGAGATGCAGTATAAAAGACATTAAACAATATAAAAAATATTAAAGATAAGCAGAAAAATAAGTTGGGAATAAAATATAGAGAAGATAGTTAAGGTTTCAGAGTTATCTATTTTTCCGGATTAATTTTTTTCTTACTAACTATTTTAATCATGTAGGATTTAATTTATGGCAAACTATATGTGACTAGACCCTAATTCCTTAGACCTTCCTAGTCTCCTCTAAAATTCATTAACTGTCAATTCCTTGGTCAATTAATTCCAATTAGAGGGTGATAATCAAATTCCAGTTTATATGCCACAAAAACTCTAATTACCCAAATTACCGACAAGTGCACCGGGTCGTACCAAGTAATACCTTACGTGAGTAAGGGTTGATCCCACGAGGATTGATGGACCAAGCAACAATAGTGTTTGATAGGCTTAGACAAACAAAAATTGGTGTTGAGATGCAGTATAAAAGACATTAAACAATAAAAAAAATATTAAAGATAGGCAGATAAATAAGTTGGGAATAAAATATGAAGAAGATAGTTAAGGTTTCAGAGTTATCTATTTTTCCGGATTAATTTTTTTTCTTACTAACTATTTTAATCATGTAGGATTTAATTTATGGCAAACTATATGTGACTAGACCCTAATTCTTTAGACCTTCCTAGTCTCCTCTAAAATTCATTAACTGCCAATTCCTTGGTAAATTAATTCCAATTAGAGGATGATAATCAAATTCCAGTTTATATGCCACAAAAACTCTAATTACTAAAAAATAAAAGGATTATATGTCACGTATCCCGTTAAGTCCAAATAATTAAAATTTAGGAGAATATATTTTCAAGCTGTTGTTCAAGTAAAGAGCTTTTCCAAGTTTTACAGGAACTCAAATAGAAAAAAGGGTCATACTTCCGTTCCACCCAAATTCATAAAATAAAGAGCGAAAATAATTCTTAAATTGTAAATCCATACATAAATTAAAATAGAAAAAATAATAAAATCAATCCATAGAAATAGACAGAGCTCCTAACCTTAACAATGGAGGATTAGTTGCTCATAATTGAGAGGGAAAATAAAGATTGTAAATTGGGATGGAATGGGATCCTCCCCAGGACCTCTCTACCAAGGAAGGAAAGCTTCCTCCCTTTTTATAACTAATCCTAATAAATTTAAAATCTAATATCTAAAACTAAAAATTAAAAAAATATCTTTTCCTAATTTAAGATTTGAATTTAAATTTGAATTAATTAACAGATCTTCAGTTGATGAGTGGGGACCACTTGTTCTGTCCATTCTGCAGCTTTTAATCTGTATTTTCTGGGCTGAAAATTTAGTTAACACAGCCCAGAAATCGCCCCCAGCATTTTCTGTCAATTCTGCAGATCGCTCATGTGACGCGTCCGCGTCGTCCACGCGTTCGCATCATTTGTGCAGATTCCAGTCCACGCGATCGCGTCAGGGACGCGATCTCGTCATTACAATTTCCTCCATTCCGCGCGGTCGCGTGAGCCATGCGTCCGCGTCGGTATTCGCTTGTCATCTCCTTGGCTTCTTCTCTTTCTCTGCAGAAATTCCATCAAATTCTGCCAAATGCTACCTAAAATAAATAAAATTGCACAAAACTCAAAATATCATCCATAGTGGCTAAAATATAATTAATTCTTAATTAAACTCAACAAATTAGATGCAAATTCACTAGGAAAAGATAGACAAGATGCTAACGCATCACAACACCAAACTTAAACTGTTGCTTTTCCTCAAGCAACTAACACTAATATAAGCTTAGGATGTGAATGAGAATGAGAGTTTGATTAAGCTCATGTCTCTTCTTATAGTGGGGTTTACAACTGCAATCCTGAATAGTTTTGGCATCTCACTTTATCCTTTGAAGTTCAGAATGATTGGCATCCATAGGAACTCAGACTTCAGATAGTGTTATTGATTCTCCTAGTTCGGTATGTTGATTCTTGAACACAGCTACTTTATGAGTCTTGGCTGTGACCCTAAGTATTTTGTTTTCCAGTATTACCACCGGATACATAAATTCCACAGACACATAACTGGGTGAACCTTTTCAGATTGTGACTCAGCTTTGCTAGAGTCCCCAGTTAGAGGTGCCCAGAGTTCTTAAGCACACTCTTTTTGCTTTGGATCACGACTTTAACCGCTCAGTCTCAAGCTTTTCACTTGACACCTTCACGCCACAAGTACATGGTTAGGGACAGCTTGATTTAGCCGCTTAGGCCAGGATTTTATTCCTTAGGGCCCTCCTATCCATTAATGCTCAAAGCCTTGGATCCTTTTTACCCTTGCCTTTTAGTTTAAAGGGTTATTGGCTTTTTTCTGCTTGCTTTTCTTTTCTTTTCTCTTTTTTTTTCCGCAAGCTTTGTGTTTTTCACTGCTTTTTCTTGCTTCAAGAATCAATTTTATGATTTTTCAGATTATCAATAACATTTTTCTTTTTCATCATTCTTTCAAGAGCCAACAATTTTTAACATTCATAAACTTCACTATCAAAAATATGCACTGTTCAAGCATGCATTCAGAGTCACAGAAAATACCACCTTTAAGTAAATAAGACTACTCTAAAAATTAAACTCAAATTCTCATGCACTACATCACTTCTTTTTCTTTTCTTTTTAGGTTCAAGTTCAGTGAGTGGTACATGAAACATCTTTTCAGCATTAAAGTAATTAAAAGAAAGCTAAACTAGTCCTAGGATTCTAACTAATAAAGGATCATGCAACAGACAAAGAAATATAGCAGAAAATCGGAACATAACATAGACAAAGAGGGGAGGAATAAAAAAAATGAAAGGAACTCAACCACCTTAATTATCCTAGCAATCGTTTATTCTTCAGGTTGTGCTCCTCAGTGAAGATGATTCGCCTCCCTTTTGGTGCCATAGGAATAAACAGAAAACCCTTAAGCAAAGCGTCAATACCAAACTTAAAGGTTTCCTTGTCCTCAAGCAAATAAGAACTAAAAATAGAGAAGAGACAAATGTTAAAATGAAAGAAAAAAATAAAAGGATAAGAGAATAAGAAAGAATTAGGATTGGGAGAGAGAGAAGAAAACTGGGCGGCGCAAGTGACGCGTTCGCGTCAATGACGCGATCGCGTGCGTCGCGCATTCTTCATAATGACGCGTTAGCGTTAGGCACGCGATCGCGTGGATGGCCATATGTGTAACTGACGCGAACGCGTCAATCACGCATCCACGTGACCAAATTTGTGCGTTTAGCACACTTCTTGCCCCAAGCTGGCACAACTCTCTGCCCAAACGCTCTTTTACGTCGAATTTGCAGGTCACGCGATCGCGTCGGTGACGCGATCGCGTGAATGACGAAAATCACAAACGACGCGAACGCGTGGGCCACGCGTCCGCGTGGGCTTGTTTGTGCGAAAGACTTCATTCTGGCGCCACTCCCGTGCAACTCTCTGTAACTTTTTATTTTTCTTGCACCCCTAGATGACGCGTACGCGTCAGCAATGATTTCGCGTCAGGTGCTCTTTTTTTTTTAGCTTGAGGTGTTCGGTTCCTATAATAAAATAGATGCATGATCAGAAAATTAGTAAGAACTTAATAAAAATCAACTAAGTAAGAAAACTACTATTACAAAAAACAACTAAGAATGAAAAAGAACGATCATACCACGGTGGGTTGTCTCCCACCAAGCACTTTTAGTTAAAGTCCTTAAGTTGGACATGTTGTGAGCTTCTTGTCATGGTGGCTTGTGATTGTACTGATCCAGGAATCTCCACCAATGTTTGTAATTCCAATGGCTACCGGGATCCCAAACTAGGCGCACAACGCCTTTGAGCAAGTTGAAGCAAGCGATAAAGCCCCAAGACTGTTGATTGTGGGAATGAATTCCAGGGTCCCAAACTTTGCTTTTACACCCGTCTTCTTGTATATCACCATTGTTTCCAACGGGTGGCAAGCAATCTGAATTCTCACAGAGACATCTAAACAGCCTTCTAGACCCATTCAAATTAGCTCTACACCAATTCTTGCACTTCAATTCGGAGCATGCAACCATATTGAGCCTTGCTTGATAACTCTTATCACTAACCATCTTCCTCTTACTCTTGATGCCACAAAGAGCTCTAAGTTGACCATCTGTCTCCAATAGTCCATATTCAAGTGGGAAAGTAAGGATTAAGGATAGGAATTTTACCCACTTGAATGTTGTATTGGATAGTGATGGCCTTGGAAGAGGTCTTGCAAGCTCTACTCCCTTGTGTTCTACTTTGAATTCTACCACCTCTTTGCAAGCTTCCTCAATTTCAACCTCTTCTTCTTGGTAGCTTTCTTTTAATTCAATCTCTTCTTCATTGCTTACCAAGGGCATGGGAGGTTGTGTTTCTTCCTCCTTTGTGGGTGCATCTTCCTCCTTTATTTTTGCATCTTCCTCTTCTTCTATGTGTGAGGATGGAAAGTTTTCTAAAGCACTGGAGTATAAACTCCTTTGATTGATTTCCTTACTTTCTTCCATAGGATCTTGCATTGTATCTTATGGGAAGGAATTTGCTTGTTCCTCTTCCTGGTACTTGATAATCGACTGCATATGCTTCTCTATATTTTTGACACTTGTCTTTATATCATGTAAGCATTCTTTCATGAGAAGCTCAAGATCTGATGGTATTTGATATGAATAAGAAGGAGGTGATGGTTCTTGATAAGTGTAAAAAGAGGATGGTTCTTGGTATGGATAGGGAGATAGTGGCTCTTGATATGGGTAGAAAGATGATGGTTCATGATACAGATAGAGAGGTGGTGGTTCTTAATATGAATATGGAGCACTGAGGTTTCTTTGGTTTTGACCTTGCCAACCAAAATTTGGGTAATTCCCCCATTCATAATGATATGAATCACTACTCGAGTGTGAGTAGTAACCCATATGATCTCTCTCCATTATTTTTCCTTAGCACAAAACACCAAAAAGGATTAAATGCACCATGTGGTAAACAGAAAAGTAGAGAAGAAAGAACAAAATTCTAAAAATTAAAATAAGAAGAATTAAAATAAAACTAACTAGGAAATACCAAACTTAATTTCAGAAATTAAGAATTTTTTTTGAAATAAATAAAAAAAAGAAATAAAATTAAAGTTAATAAAATATATAAAAAATATAATAATAATGAAAAAAAA
>NC_029786.2:75023912-75026819 GCF_000816755.2 Arachis ipaensis | reverse complement strand
AATAATAAAATAATATTTAAATAAAATTAAAATTAAAACGCCTAATCTAAATAATCAAACAACTAATAGTTGTTAATTACTATCAATTCCCGGCAACGACGCCAAAAACTTGATGCGGTATTTATAACCCACTAACTTACCAGTAAGTGCACCGGGTCGTACAAAGTAATACTTTACGTGAGTAAGGGTCGATCCCACGAGGATTGATGGACCAAGCAACAATAGTGTTTAATAGGCTTAGTTAGACAAACAAAAATTGGTGTTGAGATGCAGTATAAAAGACATTAAACAATATAAAAAATATTAAAGATAGGCAGATAAATAAGTTGGGAATAAAATATGGAGAAGATAGTTAAGGTTTCAGAGTTATCTATTTTTCCGGATTAATTTTTTTCTTACTAACTATTTTAATCATGTAGGATTTAATTTATGACAAACTATATGTGACTAGACCCTAATTCTTTAGACTTTCCTAGTCTCCTCTAAAATTCATTAACTGCCAATTCCTTGGTCAATTAATTCCAATTAGAGGGTGATAATCAAATTCCAGTTTATATGCCACAAAAACTCTAATTACCCAAAAATAAAAGGATTATATGTCACCTATCCCGTTAAGTCCAAATAATTAAAATTTAGGAGAATATGTTTTCAAGCTGTTGTTCAAGTAAAGAGCTTTTCCAAGTTTTAGAGGAACTCAAATAGAAAAAAGGGTCATACTTCCGTTCCACCCAAATTCATAAAATAAAGAGCAAAAATAATTCTTAAATTGTAAATCCATACATAAATTAAAATAGAAAAAATAATAAAATCAATCCATAGAAATAGACAGAGCTCCTAACCTTAACAATGGAGGATTAGTTGCTCATAATTGAGAGGGAAAATAAAGATTGTAAATTGGGATGGAATGGGATCCTCCCCAGGACCTCTCTACCAAGGAAGGAAAGCTTCCTCCCTTTTTATAACTAATCCTAATAAATTTAAAATCTAATATCTAAAACTAAAAATCAAAATAATATCTTTTCCTAATTTAAGATTTGAATTTAAATTTGAATTAATTAACAGATCTTCAGTTGATGAGTGGGGACCACTTGTTCTGTCCATTCTGCAGCTTCTAATCTGTGTTTTCTGGGCTGAAAATTTAGTTAACACAGCCCAGAAATCGCCCCCAACATTTTCTGTCAATTCTGCAGATCACTCATGTGACGCGTCCGCGTCGTCCACGCGTTCGCATCATTTGTGCAGATTCCAGTCCACGCGATCGCGTCAGGGACGCGATCGCGTCATTGCAATTTCCTCCATTCCGCGCGGTCGCGTGAGCCATGCGTCCGCGTCGGTATTCGCTGGTCATCTCCTTGGCTTCTTCTCTTTCTCTGCAGAAATTCCATCAAATTCCGCCAAATGCTACCTAAAATAAATAAAACTGCATAAAACTCAAAATATCATCCATAGTGGCTAAAATATAATTTATTCTTAGTTAAACTCAACAAATTAGATGCAAATTCACTAGGAAAAGATAGACAAGATGCTCACGCATCATGACCCTTATTGTGATTGTCAACAACCACCACCATATGCCTATGAACCACCTCTTCAACATAATTTTGCACCACCTTACTCACAAGCCCCTTTCACCAAACACCTCCATATGACCCCAACCCATATCCACCATACCAACAACCTTGTGAACCATATGAACCATATGAAGAACCACCCCAATTCCACCACCAACACCCTCAAGAACCACCACCTCCATATTATCACCAAGATGAATCACCTCCCATGTGTGATAACTTTCAACCACAAAATGAATTCCCCTCTCTACCATAACCCTCTATGGAAGAACATCCATACCCATCCATTCAAGAGCCAATGGATCGTCTCAATGAAGCAATGGATCGGCTTCAAGCAATAATCCGTCAAAAGGAGCAAGAGGAAGCCCAAAGGAGAAGGAATGAAGTTATCGAGGCTAACCTTGCCAAAATTAAAGCCAACTTGGACTCATGGAACTCATGCAACAAGCAAAGCATCTCCACAGATGAGTATGAGAAATCAATCGAAGGAAGGAGCATGAAGGAGATTTTAGAATCTCAACCTGAGGACAAGGAGATGGGGTATGTCTTGCAACAAGTGGTGGAGGAAGAGATTGTTGAAGAAGAAGAAGTGGTTGAAGAGTTAGAGGAAGTTGAACAAGAGGTGAATTTCAAACTTGAGAGCACTTCCACACCAAGTGACATTGTCGATGATTTTGTGGAAGTTGTTGAACCTTCTTCCAGTGAGCTTGAATTTGATGTTGAGGAGGATGACGCGCAACCTCCAAGGCATAGTATGAATGATGAAAGATTGGAAGAGGGTGATCAAGAGGCAAGCTCCGCAAGCTCCAAATGTGTGGAAGAAGTTGGTGGGCAAAGAATTGAAGTTGAAAAAGCTTGCCAAGAGGTGGAGGTAGTCAAAGAAGAGCACGAAGAGCACAAACTTACAAGACCATTGGAGATGTCCCTTCCTAAGTCCCCATCCAACATAACATTCAAGTGGGTAAAATCCTTATCTCTAATCTTTACTTTCCCACTTGAATATGGTTTGATTGAAAATGATGGGCAACTTAGAGCTCTTTGTGGGGTTAAGAACAAAAGGAAATTGAGTAGTGGGTGGAAATGTCAATCAAGGTTCCTTATGGTTGGAAGCTTAAAGTCTAAGTGCAATGGTTGGTATAATTCTCAACTAAAGGGGTATAGGAAGATGCTTTGGTGTTTACTTGAGAATTCGGATCACTTCTCACCCAATTGGAATTGTGATGATCAACTTGAGGATGGGTGTAGAAACAAGATTTGGGATCCGGGTATATATGAGGATCAATTTTGGGAACCCTTAGCTTGTGAAGGACTCCATCAAGACTTGTTGCAACTCATT
>NC_029786.2:75003899-75004946 GCF_000816755.2 Arachis ipaensis | reverse complement strand
AGCACTTCCACACCAAGTGACATTGTTGATGATTTTGTGGAAGTTGTTGAACCTTCTTCTAATGAGCTTGAATTTGATGTTGAGGAGGATGATGCGCAACCTCCAAGGCATAGTATGAATGATGAAAGATTGGAAGAGGGTGATCAAGAGGCAAGCTCCACCAATGAAGAATGTGTGGAAGAAGTTGGTGGGCAAAGAATTGAAGTTGAAAAAGCTTGCCAAGAGGTGGAGGTAGTCAAAGAAGAGCACAAGGGAATAGAACTTACAAGACCATTGGAGATGTCCCTTCCTAAGTCCCCATCCAACATAACATTCAAGTGGGTAAAATCCTTATCTCTAATCTTTACTTTCCCACTTGAATATGGTTTGATTGAGACGGATGGGCAACTTAGAGCTCTTTGTGGGGTTAAGAACAAAAGGAAATTGAGTAGTGGGTGGAAATGCCAATCAAGGTTCCTTATGGTTGGAAGCTTAAAGTCTAAGTGCAATGGTTGGTATAATTCTCAACTAAAGGGGTATAGGAAGATGCTTTGGTGTTTACTTGAGAATTCGGATCACTTCTCACCTAATTGGAATTGTGATGATCAACTTGAAGATGAGTGTAGAAATAATATTTGGGATCCGGGTATATATGAGGATCAATTTTGGGAACCCTTAGCTTGTGAAGGACTCCATCAAGACTTGTTGCAACTCATTAGAAATTTTGGAGCACAATGGAAAACCAAGCATTGGTGGATGTTCCAAGATGGTTACAAACACAAGCCACCTTAAGAGGAGCTCCCCATAAGTCCAACTTAAGGACAATAAACAAAAGTGCTAGGTGGGAGACACCCCACCATGGTAAAATCTTTCCATTTTCCCTTTTTTTGTATATATTGATAGAATTAGTTTAATTTCATGTTTTGTTAAGTTGTTGAGTCTATTTGGTAGTCTAATATGTTAAATAAGGTTTTATGGTATTTGGGTAGCTGTTTGGAGGTTTGGAATTCTTGGATTGGTGCAAGAACTTGGAAAAATTTTGAAAAACAGAGCACTGACTCGCGCGTG
>NC_029786.2:75002169-75003694 GCF_000816755.2 Arachis ipaensis | reverse complement strand
GCGCACCTGGCGCGTACGCGCGCCTCAAGCATTTTCGACCATCCACGCGGACGCACCATATGTGCGGACGCGTGGATTGGAAAATCTCACCCATCCATACATTGACCCGAGAGTTGCGCCTACCCTGCGCCAGCACCATGCTTGAAGCACAAACCACCCGTGCGTGCGCGCACCTGGCGCGTACGCGCCCTTGAAGCTAATTGCGTAATGCGCGCGCACGCACGCTGTGCGCGTGCGCCCCGATAGCGTCACCTACCCTCTTGGTACATGTCCCAGAGAGTTATGCCCAATTTGTGCCTATCCTGTGCCTGCAACCCACGCGTGCGTGCACCTGGCGCGTACGCGTCCTTTAGCCAAACTGTGCACCGGCGCGGAAGCGTGCATGACGCGTCCGTGCCGGTTAAAAAAAAATATTTCTTTTCTTCCATTTTATTTTATTATATTTGCTTATTTTCATTTATTGCATTTTAATTTTGTTTTTAAAGCTTGTTCTTATTTTCTTTTCTAAGTTCTTGTTTTAATAATGGTGTTGGATTCTTATATTCGATTATTGAGAATTTCTTGGTTAATCATGGTGCTTTGTGACTTGTTTGACATTAATTGTAATATTTGTTCCACACACAAGATTAGTGCTTTAGTCCTTCCTAACTCATTATTCTTTGTTTTTGTACCTCATCATCATTGAGTTAGGATGGGACCAAATGCTCTCATGCTTATTATTAATCTTGTTTGTGTCAATTATTGATTAAGCTTAATGCAACATGCTCTACATGTCATTTGCCTATGCTTTGACTTTACTTTTGCATCAAGTATTAATTGATATGCCCTTTACCTATATTGCTTCCTCACTCACATGCGTAGCTAACATGTAGTGAGAACCCTACTCTTAATTGGCATTATCCCCCGCCTATGTTCTATTGCTTTCATATCTTTGTTGTAGGCTTAATTTTCTTTCTTTTTCTCTCCTTTGAGGTTGGCCACCAAGAAGGAAAGAAAAGAAAAAGCTTCTAAATGGGACAACAAACAAGTTCACCCGCACAACCTTTTGAAGGAGCTCATCAATTGTAGCATCCCGTTCACCTTGCTCTTCTTTGCATGCACCGAGGACGGTGCAAATTTCTAAGTGTGGGGAGGTCGTCCGATTGACCTCCATGGGTAATAACTTCCTTTTTCAACACCAATTTTTAATTTTTGTCTGTTAGATTAGTTGTTGCATTGCATGATAGATTGCATATTAGTTAGAATTTGTGTATATTTTTACCACTTCCTTTTTATGTTAGGACTACTTGGTTAGGGTGATGATTTCTTTTCCAAGAAACTGTTTTTAGGGCACCCTACCAATTTGAAAAAAAAAATTCGTGTTGAACTTGCTTGAAGAATGTATTTTGGAACATGGTTTTTGAGCTAAGAACACAAGCATGTGAGTTTTGAGCCCAATTGTGTAGTTACATCATATAACCACTTATTTTCATTCTTGTGTGCATTATTCTCTTTCTATGATTGTAATCTTTGATTTGTTTGATTC
>NC_029786.2:74994365-75002157 GCF_000816755.2 Arachis ipaensis | reverse complement strand
AATAAATGTCCTTAATTTGGATCTTTGATTAGCTTAGGCTAGTGAGGGTGTGTATCAATTGGGTATGGGAAACTTGGAACATTGGTTGAGGAAAAAGTGTAATTTTTATTTTTATCGAAATTTTTGAGAATTGGGTACATATTCATGCACTATATGTAAAACCATATGCATTGATACGCTTGTATATACTAAAGAAAAAAAAACATATATATATAAAAAGAAAAAATATTATAGAAAAAGAAAAAGAAAAATATATAGAAAAAGAAAAATAATAAAAAGGGGACAAAAATGTCCCAAAGTAAAGATCAATAAAAATCAATGCATATGGAACGTGAATTAAAAAGAATGTATGAGCATGTGAAAAAGTGGGAATCATGGGTAGCTAGGTTGTGTATTAGAATTGTATAGGTTGTCATATGTGTTTGGTGAGAGCTTAGGTTAATCAAAGATTCAAATTTCAAGCTCACTTGACCATATGCATCCTACCTTTACCCTAGCCCCATTACAACCTATGAATAAGTCCTCATGATGAATGTATGCATGCATTGAATAATTGTTGATTGTTAGATGAAAAATAAATCTTGGAAAGCATGAGTAGAAGAGAATTGAGTGAATCGATCCTATACACTTGAGCGACTAGAGCGGATACACTTCCGGTGAGGGTTCGATGCTCAATTCCTTGTTCCCGGCTTTCATGAGCTTTTCTTCTTGCAAGTCTATTTGTACTTTATTTTGATATTCAAATTGGTAGGATTCATGAATCGTCATATGATCATAACCCAACTTGTTCATACATGTTCTTGGAGATTGATTTTCTTTTGACCAAGTAGGTAGAAGCATTTTGCATTTAGTTGCATTCATAAAGATAGGTTTATATAGTTTATTTGCATTGAATAAATGTTCATACCCTTTTCTTGTCCTTCTTTATTCTTAGCATGAGGACATACTTGGTTTAAGTGTGGGGAGATTTGATAAACCCGATTTTGTGGTTTATCTTGTGCATAATTTGGGGGGATTTTATCAACTTTTTCCACATTTATTCAATGAAATAGCATGGTTTTGTAATTCTCCCTTGAATTGTGCTTAAGTGTAAAAACATGCTTTTTAGGCCCTTAAATTAGTGATTTTAATCCACTTTAATTCTATTCGATGCCTTGATGTGTTTGTTGAGTGATTTCAGGTTCATAAGGCAAGTATTGGATGGAAGAAGTGAGGAGAAAAGCATGCAAAGTGGGAGAACTCATGAAGAAATGAAGGAACCGTAAAGCTGTCAAGCCTGACCTCTTCGCACTCAATCAACCATAACTTGAGTTACAGAGATCCAAATGAGGCGGTTCTAGTTGCGTTGGAAAGCTAACATCCGGAGCTTCGAAATGATATAAATTTTGCCATATGTTGCTTCGCGTTCAGGGGCGCGCACGCACCATGTACACGTGCACGCTGATTCTGCCCGTGGGTCCACTTTAATGAAATCGCCCCTAGCGATTTTGCAGCTCATTTTGGGCCCAATCCAACCCATTTCTGATGCTATTGAACCCAAGGATTGAAGGGGGAACGAACTAAGGGAGTCATAGTTTAGTTTTTATCATGTTTTAGAGTAGAATTCTAGAGAGAGAGGCTCTCTCCTCTCTCTAGATTTAGGATAGAAATTAGGGTAAAGTTAGGTTAAACACTCTCAAATTTCTCTTTCAATTCTTGTTTTGATTTAGTTTTCCTTCTTAATTTCTTGTATTACATCTTTTCTCTTTTAGTTTTACTTGTTCATTTCCTTCATTTTGTTACTTTTATGCTTATGAACCCTTGTTGGATCTTAATTTTCTTTAATGCAAATTTATGTTCCATGTCTCTTTTATGTTGATCTTGATTGTTATTGTTGATTTCTTGCTATTGATAGTTATGGGTTTCCTTTAATTCTTGCATTTTATTATGTTTACTTTTCTTACATTCTAGGTGTTTGATAAAATGCTTCCTCTAGTTTTTGAGTAGTTTTCTTGACTCTTGGCCTAGGCTAAGGAAATTGAGTGACCTTGAGTCATTGGGTCTCAATGAATTGGTGATTTGAGAACCCTTGGTGATCAATTTGATACTCATTGACGCTAACCCACTACTAATCTAATTAGTAGGTAGGTTGGGACTTATGGGTTGATGTGATCAAGCCTATTTGACGTACTTCAAGCCTAGGAGTAGATATTACGTACTTAAGGCTTTAGAAGTAGACTTAATAGGTTGGCCTCTCATAATTATCAATATATGGTTTGTAGACAAGGATGGTGATCTCAATTACCTATGTCTAGCCAAGAGTTCTTTCCATTTATTTTATTATTTCTTGTCATTTTACCTTCTTGTCATTTATTTTTCTTGCAATTTATATTTTCTTGTCCTTATATATGTCTAGCCAAGAGTTCTTTCCATTTATTTTATTATTTCTTGTCATTTTACCTTCTTGTCATTTATTTTTCTTGCAATTTATATTTTCTTGTCCCTATATAAAATCAAAAACCCCCTTACCCCTTCATAGCCAATAAGCATACACTTCATTGCAATTCCTTGTGAGACGATCTGGAGTCTAAATACTCCGGTTATTTCTTATTTGGAGTTTGTTCTTTGTGACAACCAAAATTTTTGCATGAAAGGATTCTTGATTGGTTTGGAAACTATACTTCACAACGAGACTCCATTAGATAAATTCTAAACCGTCAAGAATTCGATCATCAGTCGGCTACATGAATTAAACGACGCCATTGTGCTCTGTCATGTGTCATGTCTACAGAGAGACCATTTACATGTAGATCTCGTTTGACCACCTCATGGATGGTCTTCTTAGGTCTTCCTCTGCCTTTCGTCCCTTGTCCATCTTCCATCTCATCCACCCTCCTGACTAGATGTTCTATCGGTCTTCTTCTCACATGTCCAAACCACCTAAAATGCGATTCAACCATCTTTTCCACAATGGGTGCTACTCAAACTCTCTCCCTTATATCTTCATTCCTTATTTTATCCAATCGCGTATGACCACTCATCCATCTCAACATCTTCATCTCTGCCACACTCAACTTATGTTCGTGTTCCCCTTTAGCCGCCCAACACTCCGTACCATAAAGCATAGCCGGTCTTATTATAGCGGTGCGATAGAATTTACCTTTAAGTTTTAAAAGCACTTTTTTGTCGCATATAAAACCAGATGCATTCCGCCATTTTGACCACCCTGCTTGGATCCTATGATTTACATCCTGTTCAATCTCTCCATTATCCTGTATGATGCACCCAAGATACTTAAAACTTTTAACTTTTCGTAGGGTGTTTTCTCCAATCTTCACCTCTATATTAGGGTTTTCCCTTCTCGGACTAAACTTACATTCCATATATTCCGTCTTGCAACGGCTTATGCACAGACCATACACTTCTAAAGCTTCTCTCCATAACTCCAACTTCTTATTTAGGTCTTCCATTGACTCTCCCAAAAGGACGATATCATCGGCAAAAAAGCATGCACCATGGCACAGGCTCTTGGATGTGCTCTGTGAGTACTTCCAAGACTAATGTGAAAAGGTATGGACTTAAGGATGATCCCTGGTGTAATCCTATACCAATAGAAAATTTCTCTGTCACACCACCTTGAGTCTTCACACTAGTTGTGGCCCATCATACATGTCTTTAATTGCACGAATATATGCAATCCTTACCCTCCTCTTTTCTAAAACCTTCCATAAGACCTCCCTTGGTACCCTATCATACGCTTTTTCCAAATCAATAAACACCATATGTAGATCCCTTTTATTACTACGATACCTCTCTATCATCCTTCTTAAAAGGTATGCTGCTTCAGTGGTAGATCTGTCTGGCATGAATCCAAATTGGTTCTCTGTTACTTATGTCTCTTTTCTCAACCTCCGTTCTATCACCCTTTCCCATAACTTCATGGTATGACTCATAAGTTTTATCCCTCTATAGTTTCCGCAACTTTATATATCCCCCTTATTCTTGTAGATAGGTACCAAGGTGCTCTTTCTCCACTCATCAAGCATCTTCTTTGACCTTAAAATCTCATTAAAAAGCTTGGTTAACCAGTTGATGCCTTTTTTTCCAAAATCCTTCCAAACCTCAATCGGGATATTATCAGGTCCTACTGTCCTGCCATTTTTCATCTGCTTTAAAGCCTCTTTTACCTCGAAGTCTCGAATTCTTCGATAGTAGTCAAAGTTTTGATCTTCTTCCCTTGTGCATAATCGACCAAGGCTCGGAAGAGTCTTCTGTCCCTCATTAAATAACTCATAGAAGTAGCTCTTCCACCTTTCCTTAATCTTCTCCTCTTGAGCCAACACCTCTCTATCCTTATCATTTATGCATTTAACCTGATCCAAATCTCTCGTTCTTCTTTCACGACTCTTTGTGATTCTATATATACCGTTTTCTCCTTCTTTTGTGCCCAAAGACTGGTAGAGACCCTCATATGCTCTTGTTAATAATAATAATAATAATAATAATAATAATAATAATAATAATAATAATAATAATGACTTTGCTAGGTAAGCAATGGTTTTTGTGAATAATGTAATAGTACTTCATTAAAATCACCAAGAACAATCCATGACCCACAGAAAGACGAAGACTGAGTAACAAGATAATCCCATAGCAAAACTCTGGTATTAAATTGAGGACTACCATAGATACCACTGCACCTCCAAATCACATTATTTACCTGAACCTCAACTGTAACACCCTGATCGAAAGCATCAACCCATTTACAGTGAACACCCTGTATTGCAGAAAGTAACCAAATACCCCCCTTGTGTCCTGACGCCTCCACTATACCAATAGGGTGATAACCAAGTCTTTCCCAGAACATTTTCAAGTGTTGAAAAGGACAGTGAGTTTCAACCACAATAAAAATTACAGGTTTAAATTTCCTAACCAGCTCTTTACAATTCACCCGGGCTACCTTATTAGAAGCACCCCTAATATTCCAAGCTATTATATTTAAACTATCCATAATATAAAATATAAAACAAGGAAATCAAAGTGCTTCACCAACCTCAAACCGAGGCTTGCCCAGCGGAAGTGACTCCCGTGACCTTCGTGTTTGTCGGATCTCCATGGAATATATCATTATTCCTGCCTACCGACGCAGCAACAGCCGGCAAAGCGCCTTCCTTCTCCAATGGAACCGCCACGGTAACACCCTCCTTCACGGTTGCAGGAAGACAAACTTTATCTCTAAAGGAGATCTTTGTAGGATTTGAAAAACCCCCTCGTGAAAAACCCTCCTTGACACCGGATGCATCCCCACCCACACTCTCCCCCTTATCTCTTCCGACGGCATGGCCGCCATCCTCATTGTGTTTCGCCCTCAAACAGTCGTTCCCGCTCTCTCCTTCTCTCATTCTCTCTGAGTACGGAGTACGTACTCTTTCTCTGCTCCTCATTAATCTCATATAACTATTAGGATTATGTCTACAAGTATCTTAATGTAGTAGATTTAAAAGCATAGACATAAATAAAAATAATAAACAAATATATAATAACTAACTTTTTGCCACATATTTTATTTTATATGAATGTAGAATAAATATGAATAACAAAATCTAATTTTAATCTGATGATTATGATAATAAAAAATTATTAAAATTTATAATACTACAACCAGCTAAAATATTAAATGCTAACTTTATAATCTTAGAAAATAGTTTTGAAAATTACTCTCTTAGAAGTATTTCAATCTTTAAAATTTTTTGCAATTTAAATTAAATGTTATATAAATTTTGCTATTTTAAAATGAATTTAAAATGAATTTTTTAAATTAGTTCGATTTCTTGAAATCAAAATAAATTATTTCAAACCAGATAAATATTAAAAGAATTAAAAGGCATTAAAAAAAATTGACATGAAAGCAGCGTAAATTTTTATTTAAGGCTCTATTGCTAATGCTGATTGCTGAACATGGGCTGCTTTTTATTTTTCTCTTATTAAAAATCTAAATATTTGAGGTCCAATTCATTATTTGGGTACCCAATTCAATGTCGTCACAGTCCAATCCAAAAGTCCACGAACTAAGGCTGGGTTTGGTAAAATTTTTACTTTTTAAAAGTAACTTATAAAAGCTGTTTTTTAAAAGATAGCTTTTTAAAAGCTGCAGCACTTGTGTTTGGTAAAATCAAATTAAAAATAACTTTTAATAAGTACAAGCACCACAATTGTGTTTAGTAAAACAGCTTTTAAAAGTTAAAAAAATTATAATAAACATGTTTATAACAAAAAATAATTTCTTTTTTCAAATTTTTTAAAAATTTGTATAATATTTTAAAATAAAATAATGTTAAAATAAAAAATTCATAATAAACATAAATATAATAAATAAATTCTTATTTTTTAACTTTAAAATTTTATATAAGTATCATAAAAATTTATTTTATCCTAAACATCATTACTAAAAATACTAAATTAACATATTTAGTATTTATTTTATTATATAAGTATCATAATAATTAACATATTTACTTGATTTATTCTCTGTACTAATATAAATAGATTTATCATTAGTTAATAATAAAATTTGTATGTAATCCAATGTTAGTACTAGGTATGTTCATTACCCACCTATATATATTGGCTCACCTTTATAGATCACAAAAAATAGGACACTTATCTCAAATAAACTACTCTTATAATTATATATCTATATTTACATATGTATATACATGTTGTTATTATAATTTAATATTCATGCAAAGAAAATTTTATGATTGGTTTTCATAAACCAGATCAACCTCTTCCCGTTTCAAAGAACAGAGAAAAACAAACATAATAGATCTACTGAAAAAATACAAAATTAACGCAAAAAAAAAATAACATAAATAGATAGAAGTTCATACCTAATATGTGATAGAGATGTATTTGTATTGAAATTTGTGAAGATTAGGTTGAAAAATAAAAAATATATGAAGATTGTGTTAGAATTTGTGAAGGTTAGGATGAGAAGTTAGAAATATACGAGAATTTTAATGACAATATAATAGCGGGAAATACGTGCGGGAAAATGAAAAAAATTTGGTAAGCATAAGCCAGCTTTGAAAAGCTCCCTCTTAGGTGCTTTCAAAAGCATCCCTAACTTTTAAAAGCCGTAAGCACAAGCACCTCTTAAAAAAGTTTTACCAAACCCAGCCTAATACTAGCAACGAACACGCGCAGACAAGCCCTGATACCAATTTTCATCTGTCTAGTAGTGAAACAGAAAAAATATCTGTATTTGTAACATACCATAGAGTGACCCGTAAGTTGAACATTTGTTGGTTCCTTATAAAAAAAAAAACAATAATAATGGTACACATATTTGCTTGGTTATATAGAAAGCAAGGGCTTATTCAGCCAAGTGTTCGCTTCATAGCTTTTTGAAATAAAAAAAATAGAAAAAAAAGGAAAATTGAATAAGGGAAGAAAAATTAAAAATAATAAAATAAAGAGTAGGTGAAATAGTATTTTAGTCTTCTTTAAAACATATTACTTCAATCTTGCAACTCAATTGTAAGTTATTACTTTGCATTCTCATTTACTGTTTACTAGTTTTGGCCAAATAATTTATAGAAAGTGGTCATTGACTCATTGTCTTACTTAATATTGATGTGTATACATATTTATGTTTGAAACCTTACTACTATTATTGCACATAGGGTGGCAAAGCGGGTAAGGCAAGCCAAGGTCCATCTAAAAATGAGACAGATCGATTCACCCTACTAAAATAAGCGGATTTAAAATGTAATTCTATCTCGTTTTTATGATGGGTTAATGGGTCAGTGGT
>NC_029786.2:74991120-74994337 GCF_000816755.2 Arachis ipaensis | reverse complement strand
ATCTTAGCCAAATAAGATAAGATAAGATATTCACCATCACCTATAAATAGAGGACCCAGGTCCCTCCAGGTATTCATTCATTCCTCACACTTTTTACCTCTTAGATCCATTCTGACTGGAGCGTCGGAGTGTCTTTGCAGGTACCCCCCCCCATCGCTCCAGTCAAGAAATCCGGTTCCAGCCCTGCCCGCGGGTTCCCGATCCACCCTTCAATCCGTACCGGAGACATCTCGTACAGTAACCAAAGAAAATCAGTCAAAAACAGTCATAACTTGCCTTATTTAGCATTTATTAATTGTTATGATAATTAATTAATGCTAAATAAGGCAAGTTTTAGCTTTTTTTTTTTTTGTCTACCTAACATTACCTTATATATATATATATATATATAGCATTAATTACACTTTTGTATTTATAAAAAAAAATCTTGATATAGCAGGTTGTCCTGCCAAAATTCACAAATTTTGACGGGCACTCTTATTTGGGTTCTAAATTCTAGTTCGACCCGTGGATATAAGCATATAAGCAAACTCCAACTGCATATAAGCATGAAATATCATGTTTAGTGACATACATAGTAGAGTGCACACGATAACACACCCAAACGATACTGTTAATTAATCATAATTTGTCCTGGCTAATTTCTAATATATTATACATACATAATATAACATTTTTCGTGTGTGTATAATTTCTTCTACTAGTAACAAATATCTCTAGTTTTCAGTAAGGAAAGGAGTATGTATAAATATCATTAATTAAGTGCTTTCCCCTCCCCCAACAATAGAGTGCAGACTAATCATCGAATGCAAGAAAGCATGTTGTCAATTCATGTCAATGCTAGTCTAAACTCTAAAGAGACATGACAAAAAAAAACATGAAACGTTTTCCTAAAATTAACTCTCCCACAATTTAAATTTGTCTTTAAATTTGTTCCACTCTATTGTGTTGAGTTACTTTATTTCAAAAAAACTCTCCCACAATTATATTATTATATTAATATCTTCTTTTCCAGTCAAAAAAAAAAATCTTCATTTGCTTCCTTTTTCTAAAAAAGTTAAGATGGATAGCACATATAATAAGAAGTTGAGCTGTGCTTTTATTCCTGAAAATGATGTTTGATTTTTATGAAGTTTTTGAGGACCAGATTGGTCATTAAACTAGTGAAATTAGAAGTGTTATGGGAATTTAATCAAGATTAAATCAAATATAATAAAATAAAATAAATTTATATAAAACTTAATTTTTTTAAATTACTACTTTTTAACTGATTCTCTAGTAAAAGTCAGGACCAATTTACTGATTTTTGGCCCTTTTTCTGATCTGTTCACTGTAAATTGAATTTTGCATTGAATCGGTTTTTAGTTAATCTTGTTGAATCAATTGGTTCGGTCCAACTATTTATATGAATATTTGATATTAGCTGATGGCATTTGGGTAGCTGTTATTGGCAATTGAATTTGGCCACACAACAGCATTTGGACACAGAATATTTCATATAATAATACAAATTTTTTCCATGTTTTCACCCTTTTTTTTTTATTAACCCATGTTTTCACTTCTATTGGCAGCGAAAATGGATTGACCCCAAATTAACACACAGCAGCCCAGTTGTGGAAAGCTTCCACTAGTCTCGTCAATCATATATTTTGTTTTCACATAATACAATTTAAAAAAAAAAACAATTATTAAAAGTGTATGTATAAAATAATAAAAAAGATTGTGTAGGTCATTCTCTCTCTCACATTTAAAAATTAGAAGTTCATTCTCTCTCTTACACACATTTTTGCTAACAAAATACGATGCACATTAAAAGTTCATGGTTTGCTTTAGAGGTCAATCTATTTTCGCTGTCGATGGAAGCGAAAATATAAGAAAAAATTTGTGTTATTTTCGCTGGTGATGTGTGCAAAATTTAAAAAAAAAGTAAATCTATCTTGTTTTTTTAGTTACAATTGTATGTATCTTTTAAAATTTGTTTTTGTATTTATTGACTGCAAAAAATGACACTACATACACAAATTAATAAATTTTTATCCTAATTTTTTTTTGTCAAATAAATTGGACAACTCTTAATCCTAGACATTATACCCATACTTCACACATCCACACAATAATACACTTATACACACTATATGAGTACTATGAGTTCTTAAACAACATTTATGAATACTATGGGTACTATGGGTACTAATTTTTATCCTAATTTAAATTGGTAAAATCTTTTTATTTGAATGCAAACAAAACTAAAAGAAAACAACGAGCCAGAAAGAAACAATAAATCGGTCCAACAATAAGTTAATAACTGACCCAATAACACAGTAAAAATAATCATAGCTATTAAGAACAAATTATAGTTATACCAAAAAAAACAACAAATTATAGTAGTTTTAACCTGAACTACAAAGTGTGTATTTGGATTACCGTTTACAAACAGAAGTTTGTATAAAATTGATTTTGTAAAATTGATTTTGATCAAAAGTGAGTTAGTATTAACGTGGTTTATGTTTGGTAATTTTTATTCAAAATGGATTATAGTAAACTAAATATTGTTTAGATTACATTATTCAAAATCACTTTTAGATGAAAAATTACAAAAAAAGACATAAATTTAAATAATTATTTTATGTTATCTTATAATTTTATTTTAAATATTTAAATAAATTTTTTAATATTTTTTTAGTGCTCTCAGTATTCTTTAGTACTCTAATAGGATTAATAGAATATTAATATAAAATAAAAAATATTCCATACAAAAAAAACAATAACAGTAAAAAAACTCATATAAAAAATCAGAAATTTTATAAAAAATAATAATATTGTGTAATACATCAATATGGGGTTTAATAGTGTTAAAATAAATCGTGAGTTATGATTTGAGAAGGGACAAAAAAAAGCACAAGTTGTGGTCCACGATCTGTAGAAGACAACAAAAAGAAAATGAGACCCTCAATTTTATAAGGAATCTCTGACGCATTGAAATCGGTAATGTCGATTTCCATTTACAAGAATTGAAAAATTTTGTAATTTGTAAACGGCAGTAACGATTTGTGCATTTTTTCTCTATATAAAGAGTGTTCTTAAATGCAATCTCTGTTCATATTTTCTCTTATTACTTCTACTCTTCTATCCCTCTTTTAGCTTCTCTTTTCTTCTTTCTCTCGGTGTGGTTATTTATTTCTTTGGTTATTTATTTCTCTTGTTATTTATATTAGTT
>NC_029786.2:74961536-74991031 GCF_000816755.2 Arachis ipaensis | reverse complement strand
AATATTTTATTTCTATTTATTATTATAATATTTAAATTATTTGTTTTATTTATTAAAAAATAATTTTAATTTTCTTTATCAATAAATAAATAATAATATTAGTTTTAAAATTTATTATAATGGTCAAATTTTATCAAAAATACCTGAAGGTGTGATATTTATGTGTAATAATCCATATATATCTGTTCTTTCTTTTATAGTTTCGTTCGAAGAGTTTAAGAATTATATTTGTTAAAATATAGTTCCTCATATGCCAAAAAGAGTGACAAGTATTTTATATAGACGACCTATATTAATATTCGGTGGGTTCGTCCAATTTCAGGTGATGTGCATCACGGATGACGCAAGTATACAAAAAATGTTGTCAATCTACTATGAAACTCAATCACAAGTGTCTGTCGTTGAGCTATATCTGGAGTTTGAACAATTACCTAATACTATCGAAGAACCTGATCTGGATTTTGATGGGCAAAGTTATAATACTGAAAGCAAAGAGGAATATGAAGGCAATTACAATTTTGTTGATCCCAATGCAGATGAGGAACAAGCAAACTGCACCGTTGAGTCAGATGTAGAGGACGTGGTCAATGCACTAGCAAGTGAGCATCCATTTGGAGAGCCTTCTTTCATGCACGCTTTGGATCTCGATGCGATGAATGCACCATAGTTTCCAGAGTATGTGAATGCAGGTGTGTAGTTGTGAGCATGATATTTTAATTAGTAAGTTAAATATTAAATTTGTGGATTAAGATATTGCACTACATAAATATGTTTTACGGTGTTATTGTAGATCCACTTGTGGTCGCAGATAGTGAGTTTATCATTGGAATGGAATTTAATTCTAGAGAGGATGTAATAAAGGCAGTAAAAGAATATACAATTCACATAAGTGTTGATTATCGGGTTTATGAGTCCGAGCCAACGACATTTTATGCAAAATGTGTGCAATATAAGGCCAGCTGTGATTGATTTATCAGGGTAAGCATGATGCGAAGAAAATATTGTTGGGAGATTAGACGATACAATTGTAGTCATACCTATACTAGAGCTACTATTTTCCAGGATCATTTGAAGTTGGACTCAGACATGATTGCAGAAGCGATTAGGCCATTGGTAGAGGCTGACCCATCTATAAAGGTACGATCTGTGATTATAGATGTCCAATCAAAGTTCAACTATATGATTAGCTACCGCAAGGCATGGTTGGCTAAGCAGAAGGCAGTAGAAAAAATTTTTGGTGGTTGAGAAGCCTCTTACGAAGCATTGCCCACATGGTTTGAAGTAATGGTTATGAAAGAGTCATCAGTGGCTATCGAGTACGAAACGTTACCTTACTACCGTGGGAATGAGTTGGCTCAAGATATCAGGATTCTAAATCGAGTTTTTTGGAGCTTCTACCCATGCATTAAAACATTCAGACACTGCAAGCAGATTGTACAAGTAGATGGCACACACTTGTATGAAAAATATAAAGGAGCATTGTTGGTTGCAGTTTCATAGGATGGCAACAACAATATTGTGCCTATTGCCTTTGTCGTTGTCGAAGGTAAGATGTCATATGTGTGGTTCTTTTTCCTTCGCCATTTGCGTACACATGTAGTAACGAGGGAAGGAGTGGGCCTCTATCAAGGGCGGACTGTAATTACTATGTGCTGCCTCAAATGATGGGACATACATCGATTGTGTACACATGTTTAGTAGCTTTGTTTGATGATCAGTTGGAGACCATCTTGCCTTAGTTTCATTCAGTTCTGGTGATACGGGATGTGACTGTGGTGGTGGTGGTGGTGGTGCTGGTGGTAGTGGTGGTGATGGCGGATGTGGCTGTGGTGGTGGTGGTGGCTGAGAAAATCGAGCGGACAACTGTAAGTGATCGGCATATTCTCGATGGTGCCAATCAATGTAGTCATGCGATGGCTCGAATTTTTAGCAAACTTAGTACCGAGCACATCCCATTATCTGTTTTATCACAAGGTAATCCATTCGCTCCACTGGTTGGCCCAGTTCAAATTTTTTGGACCCGTCAACAACTTGTTGTGTGCATTTCTGAGAATTTTCGGATTCTCCGAGTTATCTTGTCGTCTGCCAAATTGTGCTTAACCCTGTTAGTTGGGCACTACTCGATGCACTCAAAGAAAATGAGAGGAGACGGTGATAACCACAAGCGTGGATCCTCATGGATATCATGTAGCACGAAATCGGGGCCCAAGATTCCCGGACTATATGGGTCCCACACAAATTGTGTCAATAAGAATTATGCACTTAAGTAAACATCATGACAATAACAATAATCAGTAATAGTATTAACAAAATGAGAAAATTAGATAAGCATTAATTTACATATGTTATCATTCCGCATATTATCAAGCATATGCCTGACATGTGCAGCTGTCAAGTATTTATACTCCGTCGAAGGACACTCATACTCATTCTACCCGTGATATTAAAATATTACATTAATAAAATACATATAAATAATCATTTATATAACGTTAATATAAATTTAAAACTTTAATTGAAAGTAGAAATGTTTTAAAAATTATTATCTGCGATCGACCAAAGACCTTTTTGGCAGAACCAGTTTATTATCGATAAAGAACAAATATAAATACATAAAATAAATTGTCCATTGTTTTTTGAAAGTTTTGTTTTGTTTATTTTCTAGAATATAATAGATTACCTATATATATAAGTGACTACATCATAATAGTGATCCGTGGCTATAATTATGTTAAAACTTTAATAATTTTAATAAAAGCTCTTACCGACAAGCTAACGGAAAAATTGGGGGACGGCAAGTTAGTGCAAGAAAAGGCATTCGCTCCCAAACCCAGACATGCAACAATATTCACGGCTCATCCAAATCCTTGCAATTATAATGCGTAGCCTTACACAGAGACCTGTACAACTGGGCAAGACAGGTCGATCCCCAACTGTATGTAATGCACTCCTACACCAGACTTGTCAGGAAATAACGTCGTACCAAACAATGACATGATGTGGCACCTGGTATAACGCTCCATAGCCTCATGATCAGTCAACATTATATCATGTTTAATTTTGCACAACCATGTTAGATTGATAAAGCTACCTCTACAATCACTCGCTGTGGATGCAACTCCAAAGTTTACCAAGCATTCTTGTTGCATGAGTTCGTGATCACTGACGGTTGCACCTGTTACTGGTAGACTATTTCTTTGAATTCCGAGAATCAATACCACATTTTCTAAAGTGACAGTACATTCACCTATGGAGAGATGAAATGTATGAATGATCGGATTTCACCTTTCTACTAAAGCATTGATCAAGGCCATTTGTCCTGCAATTTTTCGAATCTGACACATATTGTAAAAGATAGCAGCTCTTAAATAGGGTTCCACTTTTCGATCATATGGTTCTGAAACATACAAGTATCTCAATCCAATCACTCTAAAATCCTGAAAGAGATAAATAATAATAATAACAACAACAACAATAACAACAATAACAACAACAATAATAACAACACCTAAATATTTTTGGGTCATTTTTTAAAATCGTGATTATAAATTTTTTTAAGTTATTCTTTCATAAAACCGTGACCATAAATCTTTTTAGGTCACTCCTCAAAACTGTGATCATAGGTACCTTTTGGTTACAGTAAAAAATTGTAATCATAAACTCTTTTAGATCACTTTTTCGTAAAACCGTGATCATAGATCCTTTTAAGTCATTCTTCAAAATTGTGACTATAGACCCTTTTAGATTACCTCTAAAATGGTGACTATAGACATATTTAGGTCATTTTTCAAAAACCGTGACCATAAACTCTTTTAGGTCACTTTTTTTTTTTAAATCGTGATCATAATCTTTTCTGTTACAGTAAAAAATCGTGACCATAAACTCTCTATAGTCATAATTTTTTATCATGACTAAAAAACTGTAACCATAGACCCAAAATATTATAATGAACTAAAACTAAACATTAGAAATATTTTTACATTGCATGCATAGAATGTTAATAATTTTAAGAAATAATCCTTTAAGTTGAGCAGACATCTCTTTTTATTTCTAATCATTTTTTCAAAGATTAAGGTTAAACTGGTTTTATTTTTTTAAATTATTTTATTAAATTATTTATCCAAAATTTGGTTATAATTTTTTATCTAATTAACCGTATTTTGAATTTTAAATGTACACCCCTAATAATAAATAGTCGTGCTTATAACAGTAATAATAACAATAGTAGCAACATCATAATAACAACAATAACATTATTAACAATAACGACAATAAAAATTATTTATAATGACAACAATAATTAACAACATGAATAAATAATAATTATAAAAAGTTAATAACAACGACAACAAAATAATAATAATAATAATAATAATAATAATAATAATAATAATAATAATAATAATAATAATCAATGGGTGAGAGTGACTATTAGTCCCTATAGTTTCGTAAAATTTTTAATTAGGTCATTGTACTTTTTTTTTCTTTTGATTGAGTCCTTGCACTAAAATTTTTTTAATTGGGCCCATACACTTTTTTTTTTCTTTTATTTGGGTCTCTGCACGAAATTTTTTTTAGTTGGATCTCTATAAAATTAAGCCAATTACTACCAAGAGAGACCTAATTGAAAAAAAATTGGTGCAGGAACCCAATTAAAAAGAAAAAAGGTATAGGAACCTAATTGAAAATTAAAACTATAAAGAACAACAGAATAATTAAACCTAATAATAACAACAACTAAAATGACAACAAATATGTTTAAAGCATACACAACTCCCACTGATCCACATGTTCCAAAATCCAAACTATGTCATTAACTAACTAGCAGCTAAGTATTAGTTTAATACAGTAGAAACCATTATTATAAGTAATATGTAAACTATAATAATACTCAAATAAGTAAATTAAATCATATATAATTAATATTAATATTACAAACATTTTTTTTTCATAAAAACATACTTACATGTATAGAATGATCAAGATGTTTCACAATATGCTTATCCATTAAAATATTTTTCTTCACCATTTAAAAAAAACATAGATCTCAAGAACAACAATGTTTCCAATTTCAGAGAGATATTGAGGAAGGAGATTTACTGTTGAGTAAGTATGTGTAAAAGGGTTGTATATTTATAAACCATAGAATTGGCGTGGATTCACCTCTGAGCTGGAGTGCTCCCCGCGATTCAGGCCAGCTCCCATTCAAGGTGGAAGCTCTTTTCATGTGTGGCATCTCCTCCTCAAGGGTGCACGTGCTCGACTCTGATTTCGCCGCTCAAATGTCTCTTCTTCGGATTCCCTCACGCACGACGCCTATTTCATGGATTCGGTTCCCACAGGTAATGATGAATTCGAACCCTAGATCCTTTGCTTTTCTCTCCTATTTTTCTTTTTTCTATCCTACAAAATCTTGTTTACAGGCTGTGTTTCTTTGGATGCTATTTCTGCCTCGTTCATCGCAAATTAGGGATTTCGCCATAGAGTTTCAAATTAAAGCTCTCCAATCAATCAATCAGGTCCATTCTTCTGCACCCTTTAGTTCAAACCCTGTTTTTCTCTTGATGCTTCTTCTTTTCCTTCACTCTGTTTTCTTGTGATCAAATTTGGTATGTGTTACATGGTATTTCAAATTTCAATGTCTAGGGTTTGTGAATATGCAAATTGTCTATTTGTTTTACTGGTTTTTTGGGTTCATCTTCTTTACTTCATTCTTTGGAATTTGATGTTAATTTGATTATGGTTTCTCCTTTGGGTTCATCTCCTTCATTCCATTCTTTGGATTTTCATGTTAATTTGATTATGGTTTCTTCTATTGATAGCTGTTGAATTGTTTGTTGCATGTTGGTTGTGCATTTCATAATTTTTTTTGGATATTGTAATGATTACAAAGATGAAATTTCTACTTATATTTTCTTATATTTATGGATCATGGGTTTGGTTGTGTGAATCATTGTCAAGGTATGGGGTTTGTACCTAATCTACTTCTTGAGTGGTGATGTGATTGGCAGAGTTTCTCGAGCAATGTGAGTTTATAAACTCAGCCTCTGCTATTCGAGTTTTGCATTCCCATTTCCATTCCCATTCACATTTGAATTTGTTTTGGCTAATAATTTAATTTTCAATGACAGTACCCAACCTAGGGAGTTCTCTAAATAGCTATGTTGTAGCAGGTTAGAATGATAGGGAATGTTGAAACAATTTTAAACCCCCCAACATTCAACCTTTTTAATTGTTTGTTATATTGTTTAATTTCATTTTTATATTATTTAATTAAAAACTATTTTATATTTCATCTCTTGAAAATACATATAGGTGTTGGCCTGAATCTAAGAGTTTATAATGTTTTCTGCAGACACAATCATGTTCTGCCATATATGCTTGACTGCAAATTTTATGAAGCACCAGACTAATTATATCCAATGTACACCAATTCAA
This sequence comes from Arachis ipaensis, assembly GCF_000816755.2. NCBI lineage: Eukaryota > Viridiplantae > Streptophyta > Magnoliopsida > Fabales > Fabaceae > Arachis > Arachis ipaensis. The sequence goes on along the minus strand of NC_029786.2, from coordinate 74,984,593 downwards.
TCCAATAATAAAAATTGATGAATCCATTTTTTTGTGTATATTAAAAAAATTGCTTAAGTTTAAGTAAAGTGAATTGCAGGATGCATGTGGTTTATGTGATCATTATTAAGGTATGGGATTTCTACCTAATCTATTTCATGAGTGGTGATGTAATTGACAGAATTTTATTGATAGCTTTTTGGTCATTCCTTTATATTTTGATGAAATCTTTGGTTGTTCAACTAAATTGTATTTTATTTTTTTGTTGTTTAAATAAAACTATTTTATATTTCACCTCTTGCATATACATACAGGTGTTTGACCTGAATCTAAGAGCTTCATTGACAAAGGAATGGGCCTTGTGCCAGCAAAATGGCATCGCAGTAATGTGTGTCTAATTAGCAAATTTCCTCCTTCAAAGAAAAATTCATGCAACAAGTTATATTCCCTTGATAAAGTTTTGTGCAGACATAATCATGTTCTGCCATATATGCTTCATTGCAAATTTTATGAAGCACCACATTAATTATATCCAACGTACACCAATTAAAAAACTCATGAATCTATTTTTTTTTGTGTATATTCAAAAAATTCTTTAAGTTTAACTAAAGTGAATTGTTGGATACATGTGGTTTGTGTGAATCATTATCAAGGTATGGAGTTTCTACCTAATCTATTTCATGAGTGGTGATGTGATTAATAGAATTTTATTGATATGTGCCTAGAGTTTTATCCATATTCAGTTGTTGTTTTGAAGCTATACTTACCTAATACATTTACCAACTCTCATTGCTATGAGTAGGATGAGTATTTGGGTAGTTGATGACTGCCATCCCTATGATGTAATGATATGTAGGTGCACTGTACATGGTATTGTGTGTTATCTTTGTTTTGGTCCCTATTCCATGAATTCTTTAAACTTTGAATGGTTTGTTTCATTTTTTTGGGTTAGAGTTTCCTGATGTGATTAGTTCTGCCTAGGTGGTGCACGAAATTGTGCTTCACACTTTTCACAACTCTGCACAACTAACCAGCAAGTACACTGGGTCGTCCAAGTAATAAACCTTACGTGAGTAAGGGTCGATCCCACGGAGATTGTCGGCTTGAAGCAAGCTATGGTCATCTTGTAAATCTCAGTAAGGCGGATTCAAATGGTTATGAGGTTTTGATAATTAAAAGATAAATAAACTATAGAATAAGATAGAGATACTTATGTAATTCATTGGTTGGAATTTCAGATAAGCGTTTGGAGATGCTTTGTTGCTTCTGAACCTCTGCTTTCCTATTGTCTTCTTCCAATCATGCGTGCTCCCTTCCATGGCAAGCTGTATGATCCTCTCGGATGAAAAATACCAGGTACGATCTCTGCACGGCTAATCAACTGTCAGATTTCTCATCTCGGATGAAAAATACCAAGTACAGCTACCGCACGGCTAATCATCTATCGGTTCTCACTAGCGTCGGAATAGGACCCTTATCCTTTTTCACACTGTCACTGCACCCAACATTTGCAAGTTTGAAGCTCGTCACAGTCATCCCTTCCCAGATCCTACTCGGAATACCACAGACAAGGTTTAGACTTTTCGGATCTCAGGAATGCTGCCAATGGTTCTAGCCTATACCACGAAGATACAAATCTCACGGACTCAGTTCGTGTATTAGATATCCAAGAGAATATACTCCAGCTGTCGTCCAATGACTATGTTGAACATCATGTAGACCACTTGTGGTTGTCAGGCACGCGGATCTTGGCTAAGCGAGTAACGAAGATAGTGGGTGATTGTCACGGGTCACTCCTTCATTCTGACTTAACTGAATTAAGTACAAGAGTATATCTTGGAGAAGAAGTAGGCATGAATTGAAAGAAAAACAATAGTACTTGCATTAATTCATGAAGAACAGCAGAGCTCCGTACCTTAATCTATGAGGTGTAGAAACTCCACCGTAGAAAATACATAAGAGAAAAAGGTCCAGGCATGGCCGTGAGGCCAGCCTCCCAATGTAACATAAACGTGTTCCAGTCTATGGTAGATCAAAGATTCCAATACAATAGTAAAAAGTGCTATTTATACTAAACTAGTTACTAGGGTTTATAGAAAATAAGTAACTAAGTGCAGATAGTGCAGCAATCCACTTCCGGAGCTCACTTGGTATGTGCTTGGGCTGAGCATTGAGCTTTACATGTGCATAGGCTGTTCTTGGAGTTAAACGCCAGCTTGGGTGCCAGTTTGGGCATTTAACTCCAGTTTTGGTGCCAGTTCTGGCGTTTTACGCCAGAAAGTTTTTGGTTGGCTTTTAGCGCCAGTTTGGGCCATCAAATCTCGAGCAAAGTATGGACTATTATATATTGCTGGAAAGCCCAAGATGTCTACTTTCCAACGCAATTAAGAGCGCGCCAACTGGACTTCTTTAGCTCCAGAAAATCCACTTCGAGTGCAGGAGGGTCAGAATCCAACAGCATCTGCAGTCTTTTCTCAGTCTCTGAATCAGATTTTTGCTCAGGTTCCTCAATTTCAGCCAGAAAATACCTGAAATTACAGAAAAACACACAAACTCATAGTAAAGTCCAGAAATGTGATTTTTGCATAAAAACTAATAAAAATATAATAAAAAGTGTTGAGTTAAGAAATTAACTAAATTAATTAGTGATGACAAACATTATTTTTGGGCAAAATAAATAATTAGTGTTGATTATTTATATCTACTTATTAACTAATTGTTTATTGTTGCAGGCCAAATTTCAATAGCCCAAATGGAATAAAAAGCAATCAGCAAGGATATTGGGCTGAAAGCAAAATTAAGAGCCCAAGGAAAAGCAAAGAAAGAAGCCAAAGAAATCAAATCGAGCCAAGCATACCAAATACCCGATCCAAGCCCGATCTGGTTTCAGAAAAGCAAATCCCTCTCTTTTGCTTAACCAAAAGCAACGTTCATCTCTCTCTGACCAAGTCAAATCAGCTTCAGAAAAGTAAGAAAGAGAAAGAGAGAGAGAGCTTCTTCACCAAGATAGTCACCAAAGAAGCAAGAAAGAGAAACTAAGCTTGAAAGGCAGAAGTCATCTCAACAAATCCAAACCAAATCAAGCTTAGGTTATAGGTAAATCATTTCCTCTTACATGCAACTCGGTCTCATCTCTTCTTCCCAACTCTCTGCTCTATCCGAAATGGGATACAAAGGAAAGAGGATTTCTGTTCTTCCCTGCTGTGTATCTACGGTCTTAAACATGACTTGGGGGCCAAGTTGTTTTTCAAGGGTTCAGATTAAGTTGACCATTGGAAGACTGTTATGGTTGCTGATTTATGGCTTTCGGTCAAGATGAGGAAGTCAGAAGCAAAGTTTCTAATCTGGGGATTAAGGAGAAAAGTGAATCTGTGGGTTGGTGAAGCTCAAGGCTCAAGGTGTTGACCTTGGAAGAAGAACCCAGCAACATGCAAGGAGATAAAAAGATGTTTGATGTTCATTCAGAAACCAAGGAGAGAAAACTAGAGTGTGAGAACAATGTTCTGTAAAGAAGTTCCTCTACTTGGATAATGCTTTCTTTCAAAGAAGCATTCGGCTAATACTGAAGAACTCAAGCTGAGGTTTGCAAATCTGGTTTTGCACATAGCAAATAGGCTGCTGATGAAGTCAATCTCCTTCATGTTTTACAGATTGTGATGTACTTTTCTATATTTATCTTTCTGTAATTTCTTGTGAGAAAAGGCATTGTGAGAAAGCTCAAGTAAAAGCCATGAGTGGAAAAAGGCTGAGTGAAATACTTGAGAGAAAAGCCTAGAGTTAATTTCAGATTTCTTTAGGTATGTCTATGTCTTGTATCCTGTACCTGTAAGGTATTCCTTTCTTAGTTGGGTTAGCACTAAGAGGAATAGTTAGGTATTAGCATAGCCAATGTCAAGTTAGGTTAGAACTTGAGTGTGAAAGGATTGGGTCAATCCTATGAAATTGGTGTATGTAATACTGTTAACTATAGTGAAATTCTTCCATAGTTGTGGAGGAGACTGGACGTAGGTTGCATAGCACAAGGCAATCGAACCAGGATACATGCTGGTGTTAGCTTTTCTCTTCTCTGCTGTGTTTTATTTTCTGATATTCATGAGACAAAAATAAATTGTCTCATAAATTTTCGCTGCTGAGTACAAACAGAATCAGAATTGAAAGTTTGTTTAAAAAGGATAATAACAGCAACTTAAAAGGAAGGCATAGATTCAACCCCCCTTCTCTAAGCCTACCACAACCTTCAATTGGTATCAAGAGCTAAGGTCTCAAGAATCAAGCTTAACCGCTTGGAGCAAAGATCCAATGGTGAATAACTTGGGCACAACCATAGTTGCCTACACTCTCACTAAAGGCCAGTCAAACAACTGGCCACCTTTCTTCAACGGGAAGAACTACTCGTACTGGAAAGAAAGGATGAGGATTTTCATCCAATCCATTGACTACAAAATATGGAAGATTGTTGTGAGCGGTCCCAAGATCCTAACAAAAACAAGTGCTGATGGAATGGTGACTCCAAAAGAAGAAGCTGAATGGAATGAAGATGATAAGAAGAAGATAGAGCTGAATGCCAAAGCAATCAACCTTCTTCACTGTGCTATTAGCTTTGAAGAGTACCGGAAGGTGTCTAGATGCAAGACAGCCAAAGAAATTTGGGAAAAACTCCAGGTTACACACGAAGGCACTAAACAAGTCAAAGAAACGAGGATTGATATGATGCAAAAAGAGTACGGATGTTTAGCATGAAGGATGGAGAAAGCATTGATGAAGCGTTTGAGAGATTCTCAATCATAATCAACAACCTTGATGCTATGGGTACAAACTATGCAGAATAAACCTTGGTGAGAAAACTCCTTAGAAGCCTCACAAAAGAATGGGAAACCACTGCCACTGTCCTAACCGAAAGTAACAACCTAAGTCCCATAACCTATGATGAGCTGAGAGAAAAACTCCTTGCTTATGAAGCCACACACACAAACACAGACTCAAAGAAAAAGGGAATAGCCCTCAAGTCACAAATAGAACCGAAAGAGAGCGAGTCTTGTGATGGTATTTCAGATGACGAGCTTTTGTTTTTTGCTAGGAGATTTAGAAGGATGATGAAGAACAAGGGCAAATACAAAGGTTCAAGTTCAAAGGAGCACAAGATCGACTTGAGCAAAGTGACGTGCCATCACTGCAAGGAGGCTGGACACTTCAAGTTAAACTGTCCAAAGCTCAAAAAGGAGGACAAAGGAAAGAAGGAAAGGAAAAGGGTACTCATGGCAGCTTGGGAGGATCTTGAGAATGACTCAAATGAAGAAGAAGAATCTGAAGGAGATGACAAAGACTGCTTCATGGCTGGAAACAACAATCTTGATGAGGTAAACTATTATGATTTGACCATTGAGGACTTGCATGCTATTATTGATGATCTCACTTTAAACACATCAAAACTGCTTGATAAATACAATGAATGCAGATCTGAAAGAGATGTGTTAAGAGCTGAAAATGATTTTTTAAAAGAAAAAGTGAAGGAAACTGAATGTGCTTTGGACATCATTGAAGAAAACAGATTTCTAAAATCTGAACTTGAAAAATTAAAAGGAAAGCACATTGTGGATCCTTCTCATGAGTTAATTGCTGAAAATAAAAGATTAAATGATATGATTAAAAAGCTGAATGGTGACTTAGCAAAATTTGCTCAAGGTTCTAGTAACTTGGACAAATTACTTGCAAGTCAAAGACCATTGTTTGAAAAATCTGGTTTAGGCTACATAGCCAAGGAAGGTGCAGTTTCCAACACTTCCTCTATAAAATTTGTGGCTTCTTCATCAAATACCAAATCCATACCAAACAAATCGGGTATTGGATATGTTTCAACTTTTGAAAAAAAATTTGATGAAGTATACACAAGTGAAACTGAGCCTTCACCAAGAACTGATCCGAGTTCAAACCGGCCAGGTTTGGGGTACACTTCAAAAAATGAGGCTGTTTTCAAGAAACCACCATTTTACAACAAAATCTCATTTTCAAAAGGTAAAAATGTTCAAAGAAATTCTGGTAAAAATACTTTTGCAAAGAGGAATAACTTTAATAAAAATCAGTTTGTCAAAAGAAAAGCATCTCCTCCAAAAACCAGAAAATTTCAACATTTTAATCATTTCGAGCAATATAACTCACCTCAACTTCAGCGACACACATCAGAAAATCATTGTGTCAATTGCAAGAAATTTGGTCACTCATATGCACAATGCTTCATTGAAAAGAGAGTTGTGGGAAACAAAGTTTACAATGTTGTTTGTATTTTCAATGCACTTGGGCAACCAAGATGGATTAACTTCAAAGGATCCAAATCAATTTGGATACCTAAAGCTACTTGAAAATCTTCATGTAGATTTGCCTAGCATCCAAGAACAAAAAGGACATGTGGTACATGGATAGTGGATGTTCAAGGCACATAACTGGGAGGTCAACTTACTTCATCAAACTAAATAAGTATGATGGAGGTTTTGTGACCTTTGGAGATGATGGTAAAGGTAAAATCATTGCTGTTGGAAAAGTAGGTAATGATTGTGAGAGTAATGTTCCAAAATTCCTTTGGGCTGAAGCGGTTAACACGGCTTGCCACATTTTGAATAGAACAATCATAAGGAAATTTTTGAAGAAAACCCCTTATGAACTTTGGAAAGGGTACCCACCAAACTTAGATTACTTGCACATCTTTGGATGCAAATGTTTTGTTTTAAATAACAAAGAAAATTTGGGAAAATTTGATCCAAAGGCTTATGAGTGTTTGTTTGTAGGATATTCCACAACTAGTAAAGCATATAGGGTTTATCATCAAGATGCTAGGATTATTAAGGAGTCCATACATGTTGCATTTTGTGATACTAACTTGGTGCAAAGTATTTTGGAAGATTGTGATGCAGGAAATCAAGCTCAAAAGGAAGATGAAACCACTCAAAATCATGAAAAAGAAAATTCTGGTCAAACTGAACCAGAAACTGCAACTGCTGAAAATTCGAGAGATAATTCCATTTTGTCTCATGAATTTGAAGGAAATTCTGGAAACAGCAGCACCCAGAATCCCTTGGTGACTGAATCTGCCACCAAATCCACCAGACCTCGTGAGTGGAGGTTCTTGAAGAACTATCCCGAGGAATTTGTCATTGGGGACGTTTCTCATGGAGTGCAAACAAGGTCTTCCACAAGAAAGGCAAATGAAGGATCAAACATTGCCCTTCTTTCACAAATTGAGCCTCAAAATGTCAAGGAAGCACTCAGTGAGCCTTCTTGGGTTAAAGCTATGGAGGATGAGCTTTTTGAGTTTGAAAAGAACCAAGTATGGACTTTGGTTCCAAGGCCAAGTGGAAAGAAAGTGACCGGCACCAAGTGGATTTTTCGGAACAAGTTAGGAGAAGATGGTAGCATTGTAAGAAACAAGGCAAGGCTAGTGGCACAAGGATATGACCAAGAAGAAGGAATAGACTTTGATGAATCCTTTGCCCCTGTTGCCCGAATGGAAGCCATAAGACTTCTCTTAGCTTATGCTGCATTTTGTGGTTTTAAACTATATCAAATGGATGTGAAATGTGCATTTTTGAATGGTGTGGTAGATAGAGAGGTGTATGTGGAGCAGCCTCCTGGTTTTGAAAATAAAGAGTATTCTAATCATGTTTTCAAATTATCTAAAGCTCTCTATGGTTTAAGACAAGCTCCTAGAGCTTGGTATGAGAGACTTAGCTCTTTTCTTTTGAAAAATAGTTTTCAAAGAGGCACCACTGACACAACTCTATTTATCAAGAATTCTAATGATTCTTTTATTTTAGTCCAAATATATGTTGATGACATTATTTTTGGAGCAGCCAATGAATTCCTTTGTTCTGAATTTGGAAAACTCATGACAAGTGAATTTGACATGAGTATGATGGGTGAACTTAATTTCTTTCTTGGGCTACAAATTAAACAATCTGAAAAAGGTATTTTCATTCATCAAGAAAAGTATGCCAAGGAATTAGTTAAGAAATTTGGTATGGAAAATGCCAAACGCATGGGAACTCCCATGCATCCTAGTTCTAAATTAGATAAGGGAGAAACTGAGAAAAATGTTGATGAGACTAGGTATAGAGGAATGATTGGTTCTCTTATGTACTTAACTTCCTCTAGGCCCGATATTGTGCAAAGTGTTAGATTGTGTTCTAGGTTCCAATCCAAACCAAAAGAGTCACATCTTTCTGCAGTTAAAAGGATCATTAGATATGTTCATGGCACATCCAATTTTGGTATTTGGTATCCTAAGATTGATGATTTTTCTGCAGTTGGTTATTGTGATGCAGATTTTGCTGGTGATAGAGTTGATAGAAGGAGCACTTCTGGCTTATGCTGCTTCCTTGGAAAGTCCTTAAATGTATGGTCAAGTAAGAAGCAACCAACAGTGGCCCTATCCACTGCAGAGGCTGAGTATATAGCTGCTTCTTCTTGTTGTTCTCAGCTTTTATGGTTAAAAATATAGCTTGCTGATTACAAATTAAATGCTGAAAATATTCCATTGATGTGTGATAATATGAGTGCCATTAATATTTCTAAAAATCCAGTTTTACACTCTAGGACTAAGCATATTGAAGTGAAATTTCACTAAATAAGAGAACATGTCCAAAAAGGGGATATTTGCATTCAATTTGTTAAATTAGAAGAACAATTAGCAGATATTTTTACAAAACCATTAGCTGAGGATAGATTCTTCATGCTTAGGACTTGTCTAGGAATTTTGAGTTATGATTCTTTATTTGAAAAATGCTGATGTATTTGCTGGAGCTTTTTGTCTCATAAACAGGCATGAGACAATTCTGGGCAGGTGATGAACGTTTCCCTCAAGTCAGCGTGTCTGGGCTTATTTCAAGTGCAAAATGATTTGGGCCAACCTCAAAAATCAGATCTAGTATGGTCCAATGTGTTTCCATTAAATCCAACTATCCCTGGGCCCAATATGAATGTTACATTCTTGTTTATTTTTTTATGATTTATGTGCTTAAGTTTTATTTAAAATTTTTTTCTGGCCCAAAAAGGTTTTCAAACCAATTTATTTTTGTTTTGATCTAAAAAGGGTTTCATTTTAATTTTGATTTTCAAAATTTAACATTAATTTCCTGTTTTTTTTAAAATCAAATAAAATCTTTCTTGAATGAGGTCATGTCTTTTCAAGTCTTTTCAAAAGATGATGCAGTTGCATGGTTTTGGAAATCCACTTTTGGGTACGGTTACCAACACTCCCTCTCTTCCCTCTATAACTTCTCCTCAATCTCTTTGGTTACTTCCCACTCACTTTACTGCTTCTCTTCCCTCAAAAGACTGAAACTAGCCAAATGAGGAAGAAAACCATTGCTAAAAGGCCTCCTCGTGAAAAGGTGTACAAGCTTCCCTCAAAACCTTCCACTCGCTCCCAAGACCGGACCTTTACCCCATCTCCTTCTCCTCCTACCTCTCCTCCTCGCACTGTTCCCATGGCGCGAACCAAGACCACTCCAAGGTTCGCTGCCTCTGCCAAGCCGACGCTACCACCAAAGGCCGCACCTTCCAAGCCTGGCTCCTCAAAACCTAGTTCTGCAAAGCCTAGCTCCTCCAAAGGCAAACGTCCGGTGACTGAAGAACCCATTCCCGAACCACCACAGCCCAAATCCAGGTCGGTTCCAGTGCGCTCACAAAGAGGTAACCCTCATCGCCCTCTCAAATCTGTTAAAGAACCAGACATTGGCCCTTTTGATCACAAAGCTCACTTTTTGACTTCTCATTCGAACTATAACCCTTATAGATTCAAATCTGCTATGAACAATGACTTTTTTGAAGGGGTTATCCAGTATCGTACCCTATGTCCCTCTTTTCTCGCTGATTTGCCATCTTTGAAAAGAAAATGTTTTTCATTTGTTGATAACTTGATTTTTCTGGACTAGAATCACCTTTTTGACATCAAAAAGCCTGTTTATCCCTTGTTGGTCAAAGAATTTTATGCAAACATGACCTATCATGAAGGCACTGCTCACTCATATGTAAAGGAGCGAGACATAGTTTTAAATAATGAAACTATCAGTGATGCTTTGAAGTATACTGATGTTGGGCCTTGTGCTTACACTTCGGTTAAGTGGGATGAAGGTGTTGGAATTACTTATCATGATGTATTGGCACACATCTGTGAACATATTTCTTTAATTGATGGCATTACACCCACTCACAAAGCCCTAGGATATGAGCGTGCTCAATTGCACCGAATGGTCAACCATATTATTCTGGCTCAAAGTGGCTCATATCAAAGGGTTTCCTACACTGATACTCTTGTTTTATATGCCCTTTTCACCAAAACTAAAATTTCATTTGCATACTTGATGGTTAGATATATGTTTGACTCTGTTAAGAGTGAAAAGGACAAAGCACTTCCTTATGGCATGTTTCTAACTTGCATATTTGAGTTTTTTGGTGTTGACTTGACAAATGAGAACTATGAAAATAGACATTCATACCTAAAGGGGGGGTGGTTCAGTGAAACAGAACAAAGGACCCACTAGAACTGAAAGAGTTGTCCTGGATGATGAAGATGATGATTTTGTCCTTAAGGATTCTCCTACTCCTTCAACTGAGGGTACTTCCATCTCCACTGGAAAGAAATCTACTCTGCTGAATGTGGTCAAGGATGTCGCTCAAGAGTTTGTTTCCCAATCAAATCACATGATTGCCATGAGCAAGGAACAAAGGAAGCTAGCTAGCAAGCATGAGAACTTCCTGAAGAAATCAAGGGATAGGGTGGCTGTGCTAATGACCTTCATTGATAACCTTCAAAATGATGAAGACATTATCACTGATGTTGAAGAAGAAGATGCTTCAGAGGGGAATGGTTCTGATGCCTAGGATTTGTCTCATAAAAACTGCTGCTGCTGCTCATTTTTTTGTCTCATGAATTCTGTTTCTTTAGCTACTTTTGAACTGTGTCATTTTGGATGACTGTAATAACTCTAGATATTGCTGCACCTTTGGTAGTTTAGTTAGTACTTTGCACTATGGACCAACTCTTTTCTGCAGGATGCAAGACTTTGTTTTTTTTGTTGATCTTGCTTATTATCCACCCTTGATGACAAAAGGGGGAGTAATAGCAATAGGATAATAGATCCTAGTACTTCTTTTGGGATTTTTGCTGCATTAATACTTGAGTTTGCATGCTGAATATTCTTTGCTGCATTAATACTTAATTTCAAATGCTGAATCATTTTGCTGATGATATTAGCTTGATGTTGGACTGATTATGTGATGTTGCTTATCTGATATCCCTTAGTCAAGATAAATGTATTTTAGCTCTTTATTGTGCTCTCTTTAAGATCAAAGAAAAATAGGAACAAAGAGGAAAGCATAAATTTAGGGGGAGCTAATCTTGAAAAGGAAAGGGGGAGCAACATAAAAGCAAACAACATCATTCAAAGGGAGTTTCTAAACCTAAATCAAATTTATTTCCTTTGATTATTGCTTAAACCATGTTTGTCATCAAGGGGGAGATTGTTGAGTTAAGAAATTAACTAAATTAATTAGTGATGACAAACATTATTTTTGGGCAAAATAAATAATTAGTGTTGATTATTTATATCTACTTATTAACTAATTGTTTATTGTTGCAGGCCAAATTTCAATAGCCCAAATGAAATAAAAAGCAATCAGCAAGGATATTGGGCTGAAAGCAAAATTAAGAGCCCAAGGAAAAGCAAAGAAAGAAGCCAAAGAAATCAAATCGGGCCAAGCATACCAAATACCCAATCCAAGCCCGATCTGGTTTCAGAAAAGCAAATCCCTCTCTTTTGCTTAACCAAAAGCAACGTTCATCTCTCTCTGACCAAGTCAAATCAGGTTTGCTGTTCATTCAGAAACCAAGGAGAGAAAACCAGAGTGTGAGAACAGTGTTCTGTAAAGAAGTTTCTCTACTTGGATAATGCTTTCTTTCAAAGAAGCATTCGGCCAATATTGAAGAACTCAAGCTGAGGTTTGTGAATCTGATTTTGTACATAGCAAAGAGGCTGCTGATGAAGTCAATATCCTTCATGTTTTATAGATTGTGATGTACTTTTCTATGTTTATCTTTCTGTAATTTCTTGTGAGAAAAGGCATTGTGAGAAAGCTCAAGTAAAAGCCATGAGTGGAAAAAGGCTGAGTGAAACACTTGAGAGAAAAGCCTAGAGTTAATTTCAAATTTCTTTAGGTATGTCTATGTCTTGTATCCTGTACCTGTAAGGTATCCCTTTCTTAGTTGGGTTAGCACTAAGAGGAATAGTTAGGTATTAGCATAGCCAATGTCAAGTTAGGTTAGAACTTGAGTGTGAAAGGATTGGGTCAATCCTGTGAAATTGGTGTATGTAATACTGTTAACTATAGTGAAATTCTTCCATAGTTATAGAGGAGACTGGACGTAGGTTGCATAGCACAAGGCAACCGAACCAGGATACATGCTGGTGTTAGCTTTTCTTTTCTCTGCTGTGTTCTGTTTTCTGATATTCATGAGACAAAAATAAATTGTCTCATAAATTTCCGCTGCTGAGTACAAACAGAATCAGAATTGAAAGTTTGTTTAAAAAGGATAATAACAGCAACTTAAAAGGAAGGCATAGATTCAACCCCCCTTCTCTAAGCCTACCACAACCTTCAAAAAGTAACTAAAACATATTAAAAACTATGTAAAATTAATGCCAAAAAGGGTAAAATTATCCGCTCATCACTAGGCCATGGAATGGAGATGCATATGGACTAAGAGTTTCTTTTCCCTCCATTTCCATGTTCAATTTGAATTCAAAAAGGTGAGTATTGTGCCATGAGTTTTTCTATAAAAGGATGGTTGAAAAATCACACTCAATGCAAGCATTCTGCTGTCTTCTATTTTCTTATAAGCAGTGTTTATTCTACATCTCTTCTGTTTATAGCTTACTCTATTTTATAAAGTCTGTTATCCTTTTTTTCTGTAATGCTTTCTCCATTTGATATGATTCCTAAGATGCATTCTCTTAGAGAGGCTTGAAGGCTGAAAGTCAAGGTTCTAAGGCTTTGGCTTGTACCCCCTTTTGGCAACCATGAGGTTTCTAACTCAATGGAGATGATTCTCCTTGATGAGCATGTTAGTCCCTATTAGCTATTGTTTTAAATTTGGTGTTAGTTGTTACTTTGAAGTTTTCAACTTAAAGTTATATGTTTCACTATTCTGATTTTATTTTTTTCTTGGATTTATAGTCTGAAAAAATTCAAGCTACAGTTAAAAAACAACTTCTTAATAGGTTTTAGGATTATATACTTGAAGGTCAAGTTTATAGAATGGCATACTTTACTGTAGTGTCAAATCATGGTAGTAATAGAGTAACTTCTCATGAATTCAAACTAGTTTTCCTTCACCAAACCACTGTTGTTCCTGTTGATGAAGATGTTATTCCAAAGACTTATTTCAACATGTTTCCTTTTTCTGAGCTGCTGAACATGACCTAAGAAAGTGATTATTTGGTTGGTATGTATATCATTGTGCTATTCTTTTATTCAAGTTTGTTTAAACGAATTGTATAAATATATAATAGGTTGTGTTTATTTAAAACAGATGTCATAGGTCTTTTAACTTCAGCGGGGGAAGGGAAAGAATATGTAAAAGAGAAAAAGATTGTGAAAATTATTGTACTTGAATGATCTTTAAAAAAGTATGTTGATTTAGTCATTTTTGGTGGTTTCTCTTTAATTTTAATAATATTTTTTTGTTATTTTCTATTTCATTGTTCTTCATCTTTTGAGTTTCAGTCTTACAATACGTTGTGCATTGTTTGGGGAGTATGTTAATCAAGTAAATCATTTCCTAGCATCTGGCTTTGTGGAGAAGCCAGTTGTTGTCATTCAACTTGCTAAAGTCAAGTTTTTTTTAGGGGTATTTTGTTTAATTTCTATACATCTTCTTATTGCTACCCTAAGTGTTGTCTTCGGTAAACATTGTTAGACTCTTTTGGTATTGTTATATAGGTCAAGTAGGTCTTCAAAATGTGATGTATGCCACTCAAATGTTATTTAATCCTGATCTTCCTAAAGTTGTTGAGTTCAGGCAAAGGTTAGGATGATTTATTTCGCTGTTCTGTATTTCTCTTCTTTACTTGCAACCAATCTAGAGTAATATCTACATGTATTTGCATAATTTTTTTTATTAGTATGATTGAGCAAGGTGTCAATGGTACCCAGCCACTATTTATTGCCAATGAAGGTAAAGTGGTATCCTTGGAAGATGATTTCATGCGTTTAACTAGAAGATGCACTATTGAAGAGCTCCAAGATAACAATGTGGTTGACATTTATTGAGTTAGTTATGTTTATTTTAGAAACCAATGAACAGAAAAAAAAAATTTCACATCTGTTTTATGTTGCATATTGTTAATTATCTTTAAAATGTGCATTGCCTAGAAGGGTTCTTTTGTTATTTTGGTATAATCAGAGGTATTGTTGAAGATGGAAGTTGGTGGTATTTTGCTTGTGCATGTGGAAAGGGTATATATCCTCAAAATGGTGCATACTGTAATACTCTACCACATAGAGCTTTACACCTAGGATGTAAAACAGAGGTGGCATGGTGATGAATTGGTTTTTGTCGATATAGAAATCATCAAATGATCAATCGTAGTATAGTCTAAACCGACGCAAAATCCTTCATCAAACAATTCTACAATCTATATCCGAGAGTACTAGTCTCCCGAGTCGTCCTCCCTTGGAATTACCAAAGTGTGCATCTTATTGATTTAGTAAGCCTTTGTTGGAGTTCTTTGAAGGGTTTAGCAAGTAATGAGAAATGAACAATCAATTATCAAAGGACTTGGCTTAAGGTTGGCATTAGAAATTCTATCCTTATAGTTCATTCAATGTTGACAACAATTAGGCCTTGCTTCATTTAGTTATCCCCTAGGTATAGAGGAAAGTCAAATGAAAGTAATCAACTTGAGTCACAAGTCCTAGCTTCACCTCATGGGAATCTAGCTTTAGTGCACTCCAAGCTAACTAGCAATCCCTAATTCCAAATCAACTATTGATACAACTATTCAACTTCTTCCAAAAACCAAACCCTATGCCAAGTGTGAAAATTCTACTCCATAACTAGTGTTGTCATTTTATCAAACATGTGATGAGCAAGAAGGAAAGTCATAGTAAAATGAGAAGAAATTATCAAATTGAAAGTATTACAACACAAAGATCTAACAACAAGTCTCAAAGAGTAGCAATGAAAATCCAAAATAGAGATGAAATCCAAAATTACAAAGTTGAATTCTAGATCTATGAGAATTGGTCAATTGTATCTACTACTTGAAATTGGAGAAGGAAATCTATGACATGAACAAAGTGGAGTGAGAATTGTAATGGATCTCACCAAAAGGTCATTGAAAATTCAGAAATTAGAAGAGGATGAACCCTAATGAAGCTTGGAATCTCCCTCTTCTTCTCCCAAAAAAGTGTAACTAACTCTCTCTTCTCTCCAAAAAAAGGAAAAATATCTAGGTCTAGAAGAATTGAACTAAAAGTGTTCTCAACCCTTGTTCCTTTGGTCTTCTTAAGCTTTTCCCGCCAAGGTGTTTCTCCAAGAGTGGAATCCTTAACTGCCTCCACGCCTAAGTCACGTGACTTCTTAAAAAATCATATCCGCAAATCGGCGCGCACGCGCAAGGCACGCGCACGCGCCGTTGAGACGTCTTGTAATGTGCGCGGAGGCGTGATGTACGCGTGCGCGCCCATGAAGATCCTGGCTTAGCCGCTTCTCAAGCCGGCTCTTGGCTTCGGCTCCACGTAGCCGTATCCGCGCGGACGCGCAAGGTGCGCGCACGCGCCCATGCAGAAATTCCCAAGGCTTGATCCTCATGCTTCCTTTCTTTGTACCCGTCTTCTTTCTCTCTTTCGGTCCATTCCTACTCTATATCCTGAAACCACTTAACACACAAATCACGGCATCGAATGGCATCAAGAGAAGATTAGAAATGTATCTATTTTAGTGCGAAATAAGCATGTTTTCATTCGTGAGGCGAAACTAAGAGAGGAATGCAAAATCTTGTATTTTCATATAGAAAGTGTGTGGAATCATTGATAAAACCCCTGAAATCAGCACAAGATAAACCCTCAAATTGGGGTTTGTCACATGGTATTACGACCTCTAAAAGTGAAATTATATTTATAATATAGTTGAAAAAGATTTATAACTAGGAGCCTTTGAATAAAATTTAAAACAAAAGCGTTAAAATGAAAAGCGCAACACTCCCGAAGCGATAACGTAAACGAATCAAGGCAAGAGTAAGCTATACATGGCTATATATAAAAGAATTCCAAGATACAAATAGCAAAGCTCAAGACTCGGCTCGCGAAGGTAAACCGGCCAGAGCACATAAGTATATATACACATATATAATAGAACCCAAAAGACACAATTTTACAGAACCTATTTCTCCAAAATCACCTCTAAAAGGAAGTTAATACATCATATACATAAGTAGGGAGATAATAAGTATCTACATATATGCATATAGCCAAAATAAATCCCCAAAAGCATAAAGATCTTTGCTATCAAAAGCTTCTAGCATGCCTCAGCGAGGTACCTCACGTCCTGCATCTGAAAACCACAAAATATGTATGGAATGAGAACTAGAGGTTCTCAACATGGTAACGGTGCCCACATAACTAACATATAATGTCCCGAAAAAGCCAGAGGCAATCCTAGAACTTCCGACATTAGATTCAAACTTAAAACTGAAATTTAAAACCATAAATAGGGTAGGCTATCTAAGGTTCTTATCTCTAATTCCTTTCTAACTTAAATCCTAATTTCCGCATTACCTCAAATCCTCCGAAACACCGATGCACAGACAAACAATGCATACAAAGAAAACACAAGTAGTTTACAGTTATAGCAAACAGAACATATAGCAGTTAAGCATGAATATCAATTACGCAAATCCAAGAATGAAAAACCAAACAAGTAACTCAAATGCGTATGATGCATGCCTTCCCTACTGGCCGCGAGCTCACGTGTCGGTTACTTTGCCAGAACTCAAACTACCCGGTAGCTAACCCGGATATTATCCTCTTGAAAACTGGTGGGTGGTGCACCACCACTAACCCCACCTGGCAGGCAGTACACCACCACGAACCCCACCATTGCGAGCAGTACACCACCACGAACCTCGCAAGATCTTCAATTGGAAAACAACACACACACGTGAGTGGTAAACCACTACGAACCCCACATAACACTCTCTTTAAAAAAAATATGTGGGCGGTATACCACCACAAACCCCACACAATATTCACTTTTAAAAACATGTGGACAGTACACCACCACGAACTCTACATACGTCTCAACACTAGACAAGCGGTAACCACCACGAACCTTGCCAAGTCAAGCTCAAAGTAATTTCATTTTCAAATTCATTATAAATCATTCATTCATATCCATTCATAATCATTCAAAATCATTCACTAAGGCCAAATTCATCATATACATATCACATTTACACACTTCTCATTCATAATTCACCACCTCTCAAACTTTCTTCATCTCTAAGTTACTACTCCTCCCTAACGTCTTCTCACCACTCAACATAAAACTAAGGTTTAGGGGCTAAAAGAGTGAAAATAGAGGTTTAGATGTTCAAAATTACATTTTAAAACACAAAAATCACTTTGCTGATTTCAAAGGTCAAGCATATGCGTGGGCGTGTTTTTCTTGCTCGGGTACGCGAGATGCCAAACCTGAAAGGGTTGGTCGCATTGCGTGTAGATGGTCGCGTACGCGAATTCTACAAAGTGGGTAAAAATGCTAAATACTGCAGAATTTCAGTTTCGTCCACCGAACTTTCGACGCGCAAAACTTTTTCGTTTTAAAACATTTTTCATCCGTTCTTTGAACGGTGTAAATTTCACGGACCTAATTTTTATATGAGACAAGTTTGAGAAAGTTTGGAGTTCCGAAATTCGAGTTATGGCTCGCTGAGTTTTGGCCAAAAATCAGATTTTCATACCAATTCTCAAAGATTTCTAAACCTCCATTTTCACAACAATTCAAGTTCAACCCTTTTTAAATCTTACCAAACCATATCAAACCAATTCCAAACACTCCTCAACACACTACATTTTTAATCTGCATCACACCAACTTCAAATATAGAATCACTCCCACACAATAATTAATTTCTAACAACAACAAAAGCCATATCAATTACTCACATATATATACATCATCATCATTATCATTATCACATACATCATCAATTATCTCTACCAAACACAATACCAACACCACAACACTCCTCAACATACTTACTCTCCATCTTCACTAAGTTTTCAATCCAATAATTCAAGTTCAAAATAACGTATCAATAAACATAATCATTATCATTACCAACCTTCACATACAATATTACACATCACAACATCACAACCTCAACCACAATCTCAACATTACTAACCAATATACATATTAACTAAATTTCAATCACTAACCACATCAATAATTCAATTCTTATCTTACGGTCAACTAACCTATGTTTTCACGACACATTATATTTTAATTACGAGAAACAAAAACTATACCTTGGCCGATTCCTCGATAAATTTGGAACACCTCTTTTATGTACCACACCTCAAGCTTTGAAATCCCAGCTCCTCTCCAAGCAAAACCTAGCCTCCAAGGCTTGATCACATGCTTCCAAATTATCAAATCGACTTCAATCAACAACCAATTTTAATCTAACAACATAATTATCACCACAATCAATGTAAAACTCACTAACTCAGTATTTCAAAAGGGCTTGAGGATACTTATTTGACCCACACCTCCAATGAGCTAAACCCGACAATACCTGCAAGTTAATTTGAACCTAAACACCAAAATCAAGCAAAATTTAACATAATTACAAATTGAATTTTGAAATTTGGGGAGGAGAGAACTAAAACTGAAATGTGAATTTCTTACCAAATTAGTTACCGGGTTTTGTAGAGCTTGTCGCGTTGGTCATGTGGCTATAAACGATGCGGCGATCGGAGCTCTGGATAAAAAATTATGGAGAATTGAATTATGAGTGAGGATTTGGTGTTTCTCCCCCCATCCTTAGCTACCCAGCGTGTTTCATAATGAGAGAGAGAAAGAGAGAGCTGAAGCTCTTTTGTTTCATTAAGTTGGGTTGGGCCTTGGGTCCATTACGGGCCCAGTTCGCCCGATTTGGCCCATTCAGCCTAATCTTAGGCCAAATTATTTAAAATTAGATTCAAAATTCTTATTTTAATTAGCTCTACCTCATAAAAACTCTAAAATCTTATTTCTAATTTTTTTGATTAATAATTAATTTATTAACCAATTATTTACTAATTTTGCGAGTTTTACACATACTACTGTGATTTCTGTGTGAAGCATATAACTAATATCACTCCAAGGTAATAAATTTTTTTCAAAATGTTTTTTCAACATGTGTTGTGGATTGTTTATAAGAATAATGTTTCATGTTATTATTTATTTCGAATCAATGTGTTTTTTTTTTCATTATGCAGATTTAAAATTAAAATAACACTTGAAGATCATAGTGGCGACGGTATTTTCGTTCTTTTTTTTTTTATTGTGAAGCATCTTATTTGTTTAAGAAATCATGTGCTGACTTGTTTACTGAGGTTAAAAAAGATGCAAGTGTATATTCTTAATTTTCTTTTGTGTGTTGTTCATTTTATGTAGTTGTTCATTTTTTATAGCCATATTCTCTATTTTGGTTGATATGTGTTATTCAAATTGTGTATTTCTTATCTCTTACCTTGAAATTAGCTTATATGTGGAGATACTTATCCTCCCATCTTCCAAGGGCTCATTGGAAAAAAGTTACTGCTGAAGGTTGATACCAAAGGAGTCGAATTTGATAAAATTTTTAGCAATTTCTGTGTTAGAAGAGTCTATGATGATCCCACCATTATTGCTATGTTTGAACTTCCTGATTATGATGCTGATGATGAGTCTACTCCAAAAAAAGTTACATATACATATATGTATGTTTTCTTTGGATTATATTGTGGTCTGCTCTTCTTATGTTCTTTTTATTTTTTAACTCTAATGCTATATGAATAGGAGCCTGCATTACAAAAATATGTGCTATGTGAAAAATGGGATACTAATGTTAAGAAGGAGTAATCAAGAACTTCTATCAAAAGTAACAAAGTTGCTACTAAGTCTTTTGGAATTTTATCTAAATTCCCAATTCTTATAGATATTCTAGCTGAAAAACAGCCTGATGTTTCTGGAGGGACTGAGGTTGCTATACTAATTAATGATGAAAATGGAAAAGATGAGAAAACACCAGAGAATGATACCCTTAGGTAGTGTTTATTTTGAGGTACTGAGATAGAGATTGAGAGACTGAGACTCAGTATCATGTTTGTTGGTTCAGAGACTGGTACTAAAATTTCTGTCTCTGTCTCCAAAATTTCAATATTTTAGTACCTCCAAAAAATGGAGACACAGGGGACTAAAATTTTTAGAAATAGAAATTAAAATTTTAATAACATTTTATATCTAAAATACCCTTATTTCAATTAATTAATTCTAATTTTACCCTTTGTGCAAATTAAATTTTTATACATTTTATTAATTTCTATCTCATTGATAAACCCATATTTCATGAGTTCTTTTGTGCTTAATTTGAGTGATTTATACAATCCTTCACCTGCTTATTCACATTAATTGCATGGTTTTACTTTCCCTTCCTTATTATGTCATATTGTGAAAAACATGTTTCCTAAGCTTTAAAATTTAATTATTTTAATTACCTTTATTTCCATTCGATGCCGTGATTAGTGTGTTGAGTAGTTTCAGATTTTCTAAGGCAGAATGACTTAAAGGATGGAAAAGAAAAGATACAAAATAGGAAGGAGAAGGCAAAACGGAGCTTTAAGGAAACTGGTATCCACGCGATCGCATGGATGACGCGATCGCGTGCCAAGCACGAATCAGCAGCGACGCGACCGCATGACTGACGCGACCGCGCGCCTTAAGCAGAACGCACATGACGCGGTCGCATGACTGACGCGACTGCGTGGCAAGAAAAAGCTCCGAATGACGCGACCGCGTGACCCACGCGGACGCGTGACCCACGCGGACGCGTGACAGAAGCCACGCACCAGAAATTGCAGAAAATGCTCATAGCGATTTCTGAAGCCCTTTTTGGCCCAGATCCAAGTACAGACAGCATAGACCAGAGGTTATAAAGTGTGGGAATGCATCCATTCAAGGAGAGCTCGCATATTTTACTTTTCAATGATTTAGATTTAATTGAGAGGGAGATCTTCTCTCCCTCTCTCTCTTAGGATTTAGGATTTCTTCTTGTTTTAAGAGTGACTCTCAATCCAGGTTTTACGTTCCTTTGTTTTAGCTTCCTTTTACTTTTTATTTATTCCAGCACTTGAATTAATCATTGAATTTACGAATTTCTTCCATGTTATAGACTGTTATTTGAATTAATGATAATTGAGGTATTTTCAGTTTATGATTGTTCTCTTTGATTTGAGTTACCATTGCTCCCCATCTAAGGATATTTTTATTATTCTAGCAATTTTACTTTTTTCCCTTTTGGTTCTGGTTAAGAATTCAGTAACTCAACAGTTATTAAACTCAACATAATTGATAATCGTTATCTTGCTAATTGAGCTGAACTTAAGTAATTCCAACCTTTTCTTAGGAAATAAATAGGATTCAAAGGTCAATTTAATTAGTCCCTTGACTTTCCTTTGCCCTAGTACAGGTTGATCAAGTGGAGTTTAGATTCAACTTTCATTATAGTTGAGAGAGATAACTACGTTGGACCTCCAACTTCTCTTACCTTGCCAAAAGTCTGCTTTACAGTATTTATTTATTTTGATTGCCATTTACTTTACTTGTCATTCAAATTATTTGCTTCTCATCTTTTAAACCCCGCTTACAACCTTTATAGCCAATAATAAGAACATACTTCATCGCAGTTCCTTGAGAAGACGACCCGAGGTTTGAATACTCGGTTAACAATTTTTAAAGGGGTTTGTTACTTGTGACACCCAAAACGTTTGTACGAAGGGATTTTTGTCGGTTTAGAGACTATATCTACAACGCGACTGTTTCTATGAATCTCTTTACTGGTAAAAATCCCGACGTCAAAATGGCGCCGTTGCCCGGGAACTGCTAACGTGTGCCTTATTATTGGTTATTGTAAATATTTTTCTTTTGCTTGTTTATTTATTTTTGTGTTCCCTTTTTATCTTTATTTGCTACTATGAACTCTCACCCCTCTCGCTTTGAGTTTGGTTCTAATATTGTTAAGGGAAATAGAAGTTACAGCAGGAACGTGCATCAAGGTCAGACCAATCAAGGATGGATGGAACCAAGAGGATCTAATCAACCCTTTTGGCAACAACACCCTCTGAGATATCCTGGACAAAGACCATTCTACAGTTCATACCCAGCTGAAAGACATGGTGGACAACCTTGTAACTACCAACAAGCCCCACCCCATGCATATAAACCATCCTTTCAACATAACCTCGAACCACCACACTCACAAGCTTCTCTTCACCATTCGTCACCATATGATCCTTCTTTACCCCAATACCAATCCAATCGTTCCCAATCACCACCACTTTCCTTTGTATCATGTCCAAGCCTAGCAACCCGAGAAGCAGAGGATTGCCTAAGAGAAACAGTAATTAAATTTCAAACAACCATTCAACAACTGGAGCAAGCGATAATTCAATGGGCTTCTAGGCGCTCAAATACACAAGGATCAGCCACAGCTCCATGTGGACAGCCCAATGAAGAGCGTAGCATGAAGGAGCTGACAGAAACTCCAGTGGACAAGACAGAGAATGAATTTGTACTAGAACAATTAGAAGAAGCTGTCTTTGTTCAAGAAGAAGAGTTGGTTGAAGATCTAGGAGATGCTGAACCTCCATGGGAATCCAGAATTGAGGAAAACGCCGTCAAGGAGACTATAGTTGATGCTAAGGAGGATATTTCTCCAAGGCAAGTCGTTTATGAAGAATCAGACGGAATAATCCAAGAAACAAATTCCCTCGATAATGATA
>NC_029786.2:74853462-74961487 GCF_000816755.2 Arachis ipaensis | reverse complement strand
GCTTTAAGAGTAAGAGGGAAATGGCTCGTACTCAGAGCTGGTGCACAAGGTTCAATAAGGTTTCACGCTTCACCTCGAAGTACACGGATTGGTATCATGCTCAATTACATGGATCACGGAAAACGTTTGGTCACCAAGGTGAGATTTTACTTTTTAACCCGCCCGAATGGAAACATGCAGATCAAGACGGAGGCGGATTTAAAAGCAAGGCTTGGAATCCTGGACTCTATCCTGACATTCGTAGTCCCGGGAGCCTGAAAATCTGTTTGGAGCTGCTCAGAAGCTTTGCATGCTTAGTTTGGGACCCCGGAGGCTATTGGCATTCCAAGCACTGGTGGAGATTTTTGGACGAATTTAAACATAAACCACCATAACAGGATACTCCTCCAATGTCCAACTTAAGGACTTTAACTAAAAGTGCTAGGTGGGAGACAACCCACCATGGTATGGTCGCTTCTTTTTCAATTTATTTCTTGTTAATTGCTTTCATTTTTCCTTTTTCAATTTCAATTTATTAAACCTGGAATCATGCATCGCATTCATGTTAATTGTTACATTCTGCATTTTTCATGCATATATATAAATAAAAAAAAATAAAAATAGGGGTGCGCGACGCGACCGCATGCCCCATGCGATCGCGTCATATTGTGAAAAACACCACCCGCGCGACCGCGTGACCCACGCGGCCGCGTGATATATATATCGGCGTAAGGATCCAACGAGCAGAAAGTTAGGCTGGAATCGTGCGGCCCTTGTGCGTTTCGCACAAATTGGCCCACGCGATTGTATGCCCCATGCGATCGCGTCACTTGCACAATACCAATCCCACGCGACCGCGTGAGCGACGCGATCGCGTTGCATGGATTGCACATCACCCCAAAAAGGAGACAGAGAGTTGCGCTAAAACGGTGATGGAGTCGTGCGTTTAGCACGAATTCCAGCGACGCGATCGCGCGACCCACGTGATCGCGTCACCCCTCTTCCACCCCTCTCATGCGATCGCGCGCCCCACGCGATCGCGTCACTCCCATTTTCACCCCAACCACGCGACCGCGTGCCCCACGCGGCCGCGTGCCCCATGCGGCCGCGTGGATTTGAAAATATAACCCCCCAGCCACGCGAACCCTATCAGTCGCGCAGCCCCCCTTACTTTCCTAACTCACTAATTTTAATTTACTAATTTCTTTTTCAAATTCTAACCATACTAACCCTTTTGATCTCTTTTATGTTTATTTTCACTTTCCTCTAACTTTCTAAACATGGCATATTGTTTATTTTTCCATTTAACATAAATTCAATCACATTTCATTTACTCATTTTCCTTATTCTATTTCTCCCTTGCCGCTTTGAGTTTTCTTTATTTAATTGCCTATTTGCTTTCCTATTTTATCCATATCCTGGTTTTCTGTTTTTCAGGATGTCTACCTCACAAAGGAAAGGAAAAGGCAAGGCTACTGGCAAGCGCAAGAGAGGAGATTCTTCCCAGTCCATCATTGCTCTAATGCACGATTCTTCATGGCGGGAGAAGAACTTCACACAGCAGGAAAAAGCTGACCAGCTGCTCCCTGCGAATGACCCTATAAAATTTGCAAACCGGTACTGTGAGCTGAAGTACCCGGCTTTTGCAAACTCCAGAAATCTATACCTGGAGCGAACTCTGAAGATTCCAGAAGCACTCCAGCAGTACACCACTGAGCAAATCAAGCAAAGGGGCAGGTTCTTTCTGGAAAGAACACTGACAGAGGTCAATTCATCTTGGGTACGAGAATTCTACTGCAACTACTATCTCACTACCCTAGATGCAGTGAAGCTGAGAGGAAAACAAATTCTGGTCACTGAGGAGGCCTTAGAGGACATTCTCCGGCTCCCAGCCAAGTCCGATCAGCCTGATGGTTATTCAAAGGCTGAGGAGGACATGCGTCAGATGCAGTTTGATTGGGATGCCATAAAGGCACAGATAGCTCTCGACCTGACAGTCCCTTGGGAGATGGGTCAGGACACTACCATGCCTAGAGGGATCAAGAGAGCATACTTAAACGATGAGGCTCGGTTATGGCATCAAATCTTGAGTAATTATGTGATGCCGAGTACTCACGAGACGGAGATCCCGGCTGCTATGATCACCCTCCTTTGGTGTGTGCTGGAGGGTAAGGACCTTTATCTGCCACGTTTCATTCGGCATTATATGGCCAGGGTCTACGTCCGAGGCACCCTCCCCTTTCCGTATCTAGTTACACAGCTTGGCCGTCGAGCTGACGTGCCATGGGAGGCTGCCGACGAGAGACCACCAGCGGCGGATTGCAGGAAGATCATTCCGCACAGCCGGAACTTCTTAGCCTTGGGCCACAGACCACCACCATTCACTGCTACTGATGAGTCAGCCCCACCGTCTGCTGGACCCTCTTCCTCCACTGCTGCACCACCTACCCCTGCTACCACCACTGCACCTCCACCTGCCACAGAGCCCGTTTATCATCTGGTGCACCGCTTGTTTCGACGACTTGACCAGATGGAGCGTCGCAACAAGCGGCGCTATGAGCACCTAAAGCTGATGATACGATCCAGCGACATCTCCTCTGAGCCCGACACACCATCCGAGGCATCTGAGGAGGAGGCGGATGCACCCGAGGTAGAGACCCATCCCCAGGAGGCAGCACTAGCCGCACCACAGGCAGCGGTCCCACAT
Source organism: Arachis ipaensis (assembly GCF_000816755.2). Taxonomy (NCBI): domain Eukaryota; kingdom Viridiplantae; phylum Streptophyta; class Magnoliopsida; order Fabales; family Fabaceae; genus Arachis; species Arachis ipaensis. Next base: position 74,958,801 of record NC_029786.2, on the reverse strand, counting down.
CAGATTGAGGCTGCGGATCTTGAGATCCCGATCCAGTCAGCACCTCCTCCACAGCAGCCAGACCCTCAGCCCACCACCACCACCGAGACTCCAGCTACTATCCCTCCCAGTGATGACACTCCTTCACACCCGGCTTGATTGAGCATCGAGGATGATGCTTCCTTTTAAGTGTGGGGAGGTTGCCATCTCTGGCGTTTATTTTGGTGAACCACTACATACTTTTTCTTTTATTTTGGATATTTTTTTTGTATTTTTCTTTTTACTGTTAATTTCTGAGTACTTATACATTGCTTTTATGTATTTTTACTCTATTTTCTGCATTTTGCATCTTTAGTTCATATTTTAGCCATTTAGTTTATTTTAGTTATTTAGTTTAGTTTGCAATTCTGATTTATTAGTGGATTAATTAGTATATTTTAGAGGTCTTCGATTTCTCGATACTTAATCTCTCTTGAAATGACTATTTGGGTAAAGTTTATTTTTCTAACTAGGTGTTTGTAGTTAATCTTTATGTTTCTAATAATTTATATGTTTATTTTATATGTTTCCAATGTTTCTTTATATTTTTATTTTTTAGAAAATTTAGTTGAAGTGTCGCAGAATCATAATCAAAGTTCAAATTTTATATTGTCAGGTATAATAATATTATTAAATATTTTATTTCTGTTCAATTTTAGTTTTATTAAATTATATTTTAAGTTGTTATTATACCTAAAAAGTTTACTTTAACTACTATCAACATAGAGAATTCCTAATTAAACATAGCACCAGACTCATGTTTTGATCCCTTTTAATTTAATGGGCAGTGTTATGGTGCTGAAACTAATATTTTTCAACAGGTACTGAAATGAGCTGGCCACGCTATATAATGAACGCGTGTTGCTGTTGGTGTGACAGGAGAAGCTGTTAGTGTGACAAGGAAAAATCAGGAAATAAGTGGAAACATCAGAATACAGTAATTGGTCAGAATAGTGTCGGGTAATTAAACAAAAAAGTTTGTATAAAGTGAGGTGGTTATAGATTGTTAATTTTTATTACAATTGGGTTTTTCCTTTTTTGTTATAGTGAAATTTTTTGGTAAGTAGGTAAACTACTAGACTGGGCTTACATTGTGTAGAAATTAGGAATGATCCAATATTTTAAAAATAAACATTTTAATACTAATACATTAACTAATACTCTTACATAAATTAATTAGCTTAGTTCATAAATTCAAGAAAAAAAAATTACTTCATAAATTCTTATTTAATAATAAATGGTTAAATTGTTATCAAATAAACTAAATATTTTATTTTTCAAAATATCAACTGAAATAATATATTTACAAATCAAATTTTTAATTTTTTTAATATTATAAAATATTTTTTTACTAATTTAAATTGGTTATCCTCTAATACACATTGAATCAACCTGTTAACAATGATTTAATACAGTTAATTGAATAATAACATTCTCACTCATTTAACGAAGCACAATCTAATTAATTTTATTTTAAATTATAAAATTAAATTTTTTTAAGTTCTTATTTTTAAATCATTTAATTCATACTCAATTTTTTTTATTTTAAATTAATATTTATTAATTTTAAAATTATAAGACAATTTTTTTTTCCAAAAACCAAATATACATCACTAGCAATATAAACACATTGTATGACTATGTTTATTTTCATATTGCGTACTTACTGCATATTACTAGTTTTAATTAAATAAAAAATAAAACATAACAAATATACATCACTAACAATACAAGCACATTGTATGGCTGCTGTAACAAAAAAAGGAAAAATCCAATTGTAATAAAAATTAACAATCTATAACCACCTCACTTCATACAAATTTTTTTGTTTAATTACCCGACACCATCCTGACCAATTACTGTATTATGATGTTTCCACTTACTTTCTGATTTTCCCTTGTCACACCAACCGCTTCTCCTATCACACCAACAGCAACACGCGTTCATTATATAGCGTGACCAGCTCATTTCAGCACCTGCTGAAAAATATTAGTTTCAGCATCATAGCACTGCCCTTAATTTAATACCTCAATCAATATTTGTAAAATAAAAAAATATACAATAATTATAAACGTCATTAAAAATAATTATAATAATTCTAAACAGTAACAAAAAGTAATTAAATTAGCTAGCATAATTTTAAAATTGTTTAGTTCTTGTTATTTACATCACTAAAAGTGATTAAAATAATTAATAATTAATTCAACCCGAACAATTACTGAAGATAATTAAATTAGTAGGCCTAAGCTTAGCCAATTGCTGCATGTGACTGAAATAATTAATCCTATGCTAAATTTGTTTGGACATCGTTTAGATCACTAAAAGAGTTTAACTTATATAATTATTTCAAACATACATAATTACTAGAGGTGATTAAAATGGTTAATCAATGTTTATTCTTATCATAAAGATTATGGAATGGTTCCTGATTATGTGAGTGGATTCAGGTAATTAGTTAATTAATTAAGATTTCTAGCCAAATAATAGATAAGAGATATTTGTTGAAACTTTTTTAATTTTATCTTCCAATCAATATTTGTAAATTAAAAAAAAATTCTAACAGTCATTTACACCATTTAGTTCTAACCTAGACGATTACTAGGAGTGATTAAAATAATTAAACAAAGTATATTCTAATAATAAAAAAATATGAAAATGTCCCTGGATATGAATTAAAATTTATTGATATTTAGTTAGTTAATAAATTAAAGTTTATTTCGAAATAAATATCATTTTCTTATCTCGTTTACACTATAAACAAGATAATTTTATACGTATCTCGTTTACAGTATAAACGAGATATAATAGGACAAATTTGCAGCAGCTATAAAAAAGATCTATAATCCTTGGCATTCTCCACACATTTTATATCTTTTTCTGTCCCATTTTTCTCACAAAAACCAGGCAACAATGGCCAATAATAACGTGTACATAGTTGTGTGTGTTTACCCCCAATTGCGTATGAGAAATGACGACAACGGGATGATATTTGAGTGTAACAATCCGATATTGTTGCGGATTCAGCATGTAAGTACGCTGTCGGAGTTGAAGAGTTTTTTATGCTTTCTTTTTATCTCTCTTTTAAATCTTTTACAAATCTTTTTGTTTCTTATCTTATCTTTTCTAATTTAAAACTTTAAAATAAAATCTCTTTTAAATCTTTTTAATTTCTTATCTTATCTTTTTTTTTTCAAATTTCAATTTTTAAATTCAAATCTTTCCTTATCTTCTATCTTATCTTATTTTTAAATCTTTTTTTAATTAGTTACTCATCTTCTCTCTCTTCTTTTTCAAAACTTCCTAACTAATTCCTCTCTTCTTATTTCCGAAAATTCTTTTCTTCTTCTCTCTCTTCTATTTTTGAAAATTCACTAACTAATTTTCAATTCTTTTTAATTTATTAACTTTAATTTTGAAATTAATTAATAAATAAAATAAAAACAAAAATATTTTAATTCTTGTTTATCTTTTCTATTTCTAATTCTTCTCATCTCCACTTCTATTTATTCGAACTCTTTTTCTCTCTCATCTTCCATTTTCACTTTTCTATCTTCTTCTTCTTTCTTCACATCTCACTAGGAGTCTTCTATACTCAAATCAGACGTAGAAGCTTCCTTTCTTTCTTGTTTCTTCTTTTCTTGTTTATGACCAAGAATAGGGATAAAAAACCCCTCTTTAATCTTGATCCTGAACCTGAAAGGACTTTAAAGAAAAGCTTACAATAAGCTAAAGCACAACACTCTGGAAGAAACCTTTCAAAAAATCATGAACAAGAAATAGAAGACATGGCTGAACCTGAAGGAGATGCCAGAAAGGTTCTTTGTGACTTCACCATGCCTACCTCTGACTTTTATGGCAGAAGTATCTCTGTACCTGCCATTGGAGCTAACAATTTTGAGCTTAAGCCTCAGTTAGTCTCTCTTCTGCAATAGAATTGCAAGTTCCATGAACTTCCAATGGAAGATCCACATCAGTTCTTAGCTGAATTCTTGCATATCTGTGATACTGTAAAGACTAATGGTCTATCATAGGCATGTTCTATGATGGCCTATCTAAGATGTCCAAAATTTTATTGGACAGCTCTGTAGGTGGATCACTCCACTTGAAGAAAACACCTGCAGAAGCAAGAGAACTCATTGAGATGGTTGCAAACAACCAATTCATGTACTCTTCTGAAAGAAATCCTGTAAACCATGGAATCCCTCAAAAGAAAGGAGTTCTTCAAGTTGATACTCTGAATACCATATTTGCTCAGAATAAGATCTTGACCCAACAGGTCAATATGATCTCTCAACATTTAACTAGAATGCAAACTGTAGCTGGCAGTACCCAAGAAGTATCTCCTGATATAAATGCTTATGATCCTGATCAACCCACCATAGAGGAGGTGAATTACATGGGAGAATCCTATGAAAACACCTACAATCCTTCATGGAAGAATCATCCTAACCTTTCATGGAAGGATACACAGAAGCCTCGGCAAGGCTTCAACAATAATCAAGGTGGAAGGAACCAGCATAGGTTCAACAACAGACCCCCATTCCCATCTTCTCAAGGGAATATGAAAACCTCTAAGCAGAGCCTCTCTGACTTAGTCACTATGGTTTTCAGCCTCTCTAAGACCACTCATAGTTTTATGAATGTAACAAGGTCCTCCATTAGAAACTTGGAGGTACATGTTGGTCAACTGAGCAAGAGGATCCCTGAGACCCCTCCTGACACACTTTAAAGTAACACTGAGGTGAACCCAAAAGAAGAGTGCAAGGCCATCAGTTTTGAGGTTGAGGCAGAATCTGGAGAAAATAGGATGGCGTTGAACGCCAGGGAAGAGCATATCACTGGGCGTTCAACGCCCAATCTGGCAGTAAGCCTGGCGCTGAACACCAGTGAGAAAGCCCTCACTGGGCATTCAACGCCCATCCTGGCATTGAACACCATCCAGGAAGCACTGGCTGGGCGTTCAACGCCCAAACATGCAGGAACTCTGGCGTTGAACGCCAGCTAGGGAGCACTGGCTAGACGTTCAACACCCAAACAGGCAGGCACTTTGGCGCTGAACGCCAGTGAGGAACCCCTCACTGGGCGTTCAACACCCACACAGCCAGGGAAGCTGGCATTGATCGCAAGCAAGGATACCCCTGCTGAGCGTTCAACGCCCAAAAGGATAGAGGGACTAGTGTTTAACGCCAGTAAGGGTACACAGCATGGGCGTTCAACGACCAAAGAGCTATGAGAGCTAGCGTTGAACGCTAGTAAAGACACACCCTCTGAGTGCTCAATACCCATTCAAGAAACCCGTATCCAAGAACTAAAGGAAACTAAGGCTCACATAAAGACCATAGAGGTTCCTTTGAATGCACTCCTGCAGTGCATAAGTTCTGATGAATACTCATCCTCTATTGAGGATGAAGACACAAAGGAAGAGTAAGTTGCTCAGTACCTAGGAGCTCTTATGAAGCTGAATGCCAAGCTATTTGGTATAAAGTCTTTGGAGGAAGAACCTCCATTGCTTTCCAAAGAACTCAATGCTTTGGTTCAGCGGAAGCTACATCAGAAGCTTCCAGATCCTGGACGCTTCCTGATTCCTTGCACCATAGGCACCATGACCTTTGACAAGGCTCTGTGTGACCTAGGGTCAAGCATCAACCTCATGCCACTCTCTGTAATGGAGAAGCTGGGAATCCTTGAGGTACAAGCAGCAAACATCTCATTAGAGATGGCAGACAAGACAATGAAGAAGGCATATGGCTTAGTAGAGGATGTCTTGGTAAAAGTTGAAACCCACTACATCTCTGCAAACTTCATAGTATTGGATATCGGAGAGGATGAGGATGACTCTGTCATCCTTGGAAGACCTTTCCTAGCCACTGCCAATGCTATCATTGATGTGGCTAAGGGAGAACTGACTCTAGAACTAGGGGAGGATCACATCTTGTTCAAAATGCATCATCCCAATTCTCCTTCTAAAAAAGAGATAACTGTGCAACATCTAGTGTTCCAACCCTCTCTTTCTGTGCCGAGCTTTGTAGAACCCCCAAACATCAATTTTAAGTTTGGTGTTGGAAAGTCATCAACAAGCTCTAAGCACAAAGGTACTAGGAAGAAAGTACCTAAAGGCTGGAGGGACAAGAAAGCCCCAACTGAAGGCCTCTCACCTGGCATGAGAGTTGTCTTCACTAAGAAACCAGTCATACCACATACAATGAGTCGTATCCTGTCTCTAGAGCATGTGGAGCTCATTCATGAGAAGACAGGAAAAAAGTTTACTGTAAGGGGCAAACTTCTGAGCCCATACTCACCTCCGTTAGGAGTTAACTGTCAAGCTAATGTCGTTAAAGAAGCGCTTGTTGGGAGGCAACCCAACCTTAATTAACTATTTATTTTTATTTTCTTTCACTTTATTTTTCTTTCAGTTATTTTTAGGGTCATGATCATATGCCGCAGTCAGAACAGAGACAGAAATGTCAAAATAGTGAAAACAGAACACTCTGGATGGAGTGTTATTAAAAGTTGAACGCCAGCCAGGGAGCAGACCCTGGGCATTCAAACGCCAGTGCAGAGGGACAGGGAATCTAAATTTCCTAGCCTCTCAGGACCAGTGGGTCCCACAACATCTTCACCTACCCCACTTTCACACTTCCCTATACACACTTCCCTATAAACCTAGCCCAATCACATCCATATTACTTTGCCAAAACCATCATAACATCCACCAACCCCCACCGACTACAAAATCAAATTTTCCTCCCAATTACCCACCCATGGCCGAACCCAACCCTACCCCCACCTATAAATACCCCTCTTCATCACCCTTCATACACACACCTCTCATACACTCTCAAAACCCATTCGGCCGAGCCCTCCATCTCCCTCTATCTTCTTCTATTTTCTTCTTCTTCTACTCCATTCTTCTCTTTACTTTATTTTTTGCTCGAGGACGAGCAAAGTTTTAAGTTTTATGTTGGAAAAAGCCTAGCTTTTTTCTTTCCATTCCCATTCGTGGCACCCAAGGTTGGAGAACCCTCTAGTGTGAACCCAAATCCCAAGAATTGGAGCACCATGGTTCGAGGGAGAATCTTAGATTTCATCCCGAAAAGTGTGAGGTTGGCATTCAACTTGCCATTGATGCAAGGAGACCCACATCCTTATACTAGAAGAGTCAACTTTGATCAAAGATTGGATTTAGGGCTCTTAGACATCTGTGTGGAAGGAGCACAGTGGAAAAGGGATTCCCAAGGCAAGCCCATTCAACTAAGAAGGCTTGACCTCAAGCCCATAGCTAGAGGATGGTTAGAATTCATCCAACGTTCCATCATCCCCACTAGCAACCGGTCAGAAGTGACCATAGACAGAGCCATCATGATCCATTTCATCATGATTGAAAGTGAGGTTGAAGTACATGAGGTGATTCCTCAAGAATTGTACAAGATAGCTGAGAAGCCTTCTACCAATGCAAGGTTGGCATTCCCACACCTCATCTGTCATCTATACAATTCAGCTGGAATTGTCATAGAAGGAGATATCTCCATTGGGGAGAACAAGCACATTACTAAGAAGAGGATGGAGTAAACAAGAGAGCATGCATAAGAGCCTGTGCAGCCGCCTCAATATGAGATCCTTAAGATGCCTCAAGGGATGTATTTTCCTCCTCAAAGCTATTAGGATCAATGGCAGACTTCTCTTGGAGAACTGAGCACTAACATGGAGCAATTGAAGGTGGAACATCAAGAGTATTCCACCACCCTCAATGAAATAAGAGAAGACCAAAGAGCCATAAGGGAGGAACAAAGAGCTATGAGGGAAGAACAACAAAGGTAAAGGAGTGACATTGAAGAGATCAAGAATCACATTGGATCCTCAAGGAGGAGCACCAGCCGCCACCATTAAAGGTGGATTCATTCTTTTTTACCTCCTTTCCCTTTTATTATTTTTCTATTTTCTGTTATGTTTTATCTGTTCTTTTATTCTTGTTGCATGATCATTTTAATAATAGAAGACAGAAAAAATAATAAAAGGGAAAGGAGGTAAAAGATAACGAATCCACCTTTAATGGTGGCGGCTGGTGCTCCTCCTTGAGGATCCACTGTGATTTTTGATCTCTTCAATGTCACTCATTTGCCTTTGTTGTTCTTCCCTTATAGCTCTTTGTTCCTCCCTTATGGCTCTTTGGTCTTCTCTTATTTCATTGAGGGTGGTGGAATGCTCTTGATGTTCCACCCTCAATTGCTCCATGTTAGTGCTCAGTTCTCCAAGAGAAGTCTGCCATTGATCCCAATAGCTTTGAGGAGGAAAATACATCCCTTGAGGCATCTCAGAGATCTCATACTAAGGCAGCTACACAGGCTCTTGTGCATGCTCTCTTGTTTGCTCCATCCTCTTCTTAGTGATGGGCTTGTCCTCCCTAATGGAGATATCTCCTTTTATGACAATTCTAGCTGAATTGCATAGATGACAGATGAGGTGTGGAATGCCAACCTTGCATTGGTGGAAGGCTTCTCAGCTATCTTGTACAATTCTTGAGGAATCACCTCATGTACTTCCACCTCACTTCCAATCATGATGCAATGGATCATGATGGCTCTATCTATGGTCACTTCTGACTGGTTGCTAGTGGGGATGATGGAACGTTGGATGAATTCCAACCATCCTCTAGCTATGGGCTTGAGGTCAAGCCTTCTTAGTTGAATGGACTTGCCTTAGGAATCCCTTTTTTCACTGTGCTCCTTCCACACAAATGTATGAGAGCACTTGATCCAATCTTTGATCAAAGTTGAATCTTCTAGCGTAAGGATGTGGGTCTCCTTGCATCAATGGTAAGTTGAACGCCAACTTCATACTTTCCGGGCTGAAATCTAAGATTCTCCCTCGGACCATGGTGCTCAAATTCTTTGGATTTGGGTTCACACTAGTGTCATAATTTTTAGTAACCCATGCCTTAGCATAGAACTCTTGTACCATTAGAATCCCAACATCTTGAATGGGATTGGTTAGGACTTTCCAACCTCTTCTCCGGATCTCTCTTCAGATTTCTGGATACTCATTCTTTTTGAGCCGGAAAGGGACCTCAGGGATCACTTTCTTCTCTGCCACTACTTCATAGAAGTGGTCTTGGTGGGCTTTGGTGATGAATCTCTCCATCTTCCAAGATTTAGAGGTGGCGGCTACTACCTTTCCTTTCCTCTTTCTAGAGGATTCTCCAACCTTGGGTGCCATGAATGGGAATGGAAAGAAAAAAAGCTAGGGTTTTCCAACACCAAACTTAAAATTTTGCTCGTCCTCGAGCAAAAAATAAAGTAAAGAGAAGAATGGAGTAGAAGAAGACAAAAATAGAAGAAGATAGAGGGAGATGGAGGGCTCGGTGATAAACCCCAATTTTGTGGTTTATCTTGTGCTTATTTTGGGAGATTTTATCACCTTTTCTCACATTTATTCAATGAAATAGCATGGTTTTGTAATTCTCCCTTAATTTGTGCTTAAGTGTAAAAACATGCTTTTCAGGCCCTTAAATTGGTGATTTTAATTCACTTTAATTCCATTCGAAGCCTTGATGTGTTTGTTGAGTGATTTCAGGTTCATAAGGCAAGTATTAGATGGAAGAAGTGAAGAGAAAAGTATGCAAAGTGGAGAATTCATGAAGAAATGAGCATTTGGAGAATTGAGGGCCACGCGCATGCGTTATTCACGTGTACGCGTGCATTGAAGTTTTACAAGCCACGCGCACGCGTCACCCACGCGTACGCGTGAGGAGAGGTTTAGCCAAAGATGCGCACGCGTCACCCACGCGCACACGTGACGCTTGGCACGTGACCCACTTAAAGTAAAATCGCTGGGGGCAATTTTTGAGCTGCCTAGGCCCAAATCTAACTCGTTTCTGAGGGTATTTCATGCAGAATTAAAGATTGAGCAAAGGGGGAGCAATTGGTTGTAGCTTAGCATCATGTAGTTTAGTTTCTAGAGAGAGAAGCTCCATCTTCTCTCTAGAATTAGGGTTCTTAGGATATTTCCATCTTAGATCTAGGTCCAATTTCATGTTTTCATCTTGTTTCCTTTATGAATTCTTGCTTCGACACCTTCATTCTCTTAGTTTGTGATGTTAATTTTACTTTTATGCCTCTTTTATGTTCATGCACTCATGTTGGATTTGGATCTCTTTTAATGAAATTTGATGTTGATGTTCTTTTATTGTTGATTTGAGTTGTGATCTTACTTTTCTTGTAATTGGTAGTTAGTAGATTTATATTTCTTGCTCATGATGGTTATGGATCTTGTTAATTCTTGCATTTTGTGATGTTTACTTTTATTGCACACTAGATGTTTGATAGAATCTTTCCTCTAGTTTTTGAGTAGTTTCCTTGACTCTTAGTCTAGGCTAATGGAATTGAGTGACCTTGAGTCATTGGGTCTCATTGAATTGGTGATTTGAGAACCCTTTGTGGTCAATTGGATAACCATTGATACTAGCCTACTACTAAGTCAATTAGTAGCTAGGTTAGAACTTATGGATTGATGTTGATCAAGCCATTTGATATACTTCAAGCATAGAAGTAAACTTAATGAGCTCGGTTCCTCATAATTGTTAATATATGGTTTGTAGATAAGGATGGTGATCTCAATTACCTATTCCTAACCAAGAGTTCTTTATATTGCCTTTATTAATTCTTGATTTACTTTTCTTGTCATTTATTTCCTTGCCCTTATATAAACCAAACTCCTTGTTCCTTCATAGCCAATAATTGACCACTTTATTGCAATTCCTTGTGAGACGATCCGAGGTTTAAATACTTCGGTTAATTCTTATTGGGGTTTGTACCTGTGACAACTCAAATCTTTGATGTGAGAATTGTTTGTTGGTTTAGAACTATACTTGCAACGAGAGTTAATTTTGAGAAATTCTATACCGACACAATAATTCTCTATATCACTCGGCCGTGTGGCTTATGAGTGGATATGAGAGGTGTGTGTATGAAGGGTTATGAAGAGGGGTATTTATAAGAGCGGGGTAGGGTTAGGTTCGGCCATGAGTGGGGTTTTGGGCAGGAAATTTGATTTTGAAGTGGGTGGGGGTTGGTGGGAGTTATGATGGTTTTAGGGAGGTGATATGGATGTGATTGGGCTAAGATATATAGGAAAGTGTGTATGGGAAAGTGTGAAAGTAAGTGGGGTAGGTGAAGATGCTATGGGACCCACTGATCCTGAGAGGGTAGGAACTTCAAATTCCCTGCCCTCTTGCACTGGTGTTTGAACGCCTAGGGTCTGCTTCATGGCTGGCGTTTAACGCCAGCAACGCTGCCCATTTGGGGGTGTTGGACGCCCAGCCAGAGCTCCCTGGCTAGCATTCAACTTTTAATAACACTCCACCTAAAGTGTTCTATTTTCACTGTTTTGAAATTTCTGTTTCTGTTCTGATTGCTGCATATGATCATGACCCTAAAAATAGCTGAAAGAAAAATAAAATGAAAGAAAATAAAAATAAATAATTAATCAAGGTTGGGTTGCCTCCCAACAAGCACTTCTTTAACGTCATTAGCTTGACGGTTAACTCCTTACAGAGTGAGTATGGGCTCAAAAGTTCACCCCTTACAGTGAAATTTCTTCCTGTCTTCTCATGAATGAGCTCCACATGCTCTAGAAATAGGACACGACTCACTGTATATGGTATGACTGGGTTCTTAGTGAAGACAACTCTCATGCCAGGTGAGAGGCCTTCAGTGGGGACTTCTTTGTCCCTTCAGCCTTTAGGTACTTTCTTCCTAGTACCTTTGTGCTTAGAGCTTATTGATGGCTGCCAAACACCAAACTTAGAATTGATATTTGGGAGTTCTGCAAAGCTCTGCATAGAAAGAGAGGGTTGAAACACTAGGTGTTGCACAGTTATCTCTCTTTTAGAATTGGGATGTAGCATCTTGAACAAGATGTGATCCTCCCCTAGTTGTAGAGTCAGTTCTCCCTTAGCCACATCAATGATAGCATTGGCAGTGGCTAGGAAAGGTCTTCCAAGGATGACAGAGTCATCCTCATCCTCTCCAATATCCAAGACTATGAAGTTTACAGGGATGTAGTGGTTTTCAACTTTTACCAAGACATCCTCTACTAAGCCATATGCCTTCTTCATTGTCTTGTCTGCCATCTCTAATGAGATGTTTGCAGCTTGTACCTCAAGGATTCCTAGCTTTTCCATTACAGAGAGTGGCATGAGGTTGATGCTTGACCCTAGGTCACACAGAGCCTTGTCAAAGGTCATGGTGCCTATGGTGCAAGGAATCAGGAAGCGTTCAGGATCTGGAAGCTTCTGAGGTGGCTTCTACTGAACCAAAGTATTGAGTTTTTTGGAAAGAATTGGAGGTTCTTCCTCCAAAGGCTTTGTACCAAATAGATTGGCATCCAGCTTCATAAGAGCTCCTAGGTGCTGAGCAACTTGCTCTTCCCTAGTGTCTTCATCCTCATCAAAGGATGAGTATTCATAAGAACTTATGCATTGCAGGAGTGCATTCAAAGGAACCTCTATGGTCTTTATGTGAGCCTTCCCTTCACTCAAAGTGGATTTTCTGGAGCTACAGAACTCGAAATGGCGCGCTTCTAATTGCGTTGGAAAGTAGACATCCAGGGCTTTCCAGAAATGTATAATAGTCCATACTTTGGCCAAGAATAGATGATGTAAACTGGCGTTTAACGCCAGCTCTCTGCCCAAATCTGGCGTCCAGCGCCAGAAAAGGAGCCAAAACCAGAGTTGAACGCCCAAACTAGCACAAAAGCTGGCGTTCAACTCCAAGAAGGACCTTTACACGTGCAACACTCAAGCCCAGCCCAAGTACACACCAAGTGGGCCCTGGAAGTGGATTTATGCATCAATTACTTACTCATGTAAACCCTAGTAGCTAGTTTATTATAAATAGGACCTTTTACTATTGTATTAGACATCTTTGGATCATCTTTTGATCACCTTAGGATCTTAGGATCATCTCTGAACGCATAGTTCTTAGACCATGGGGGCTGGCCTCTCGGCCATGCTTGGACCTTCACTTATGTATTTTTAACGGTAGAGTTTCTACACTCCATAGATTAAGGTGTGGAGCTCTGCTGTTCCTCAAAGATTAATGCAAAGTACTACTGTTTTCTATTCAACTAATCTTATTTCGCTTCTAAGATATCCATTCGCACCCAAGAACGTGATGAAGGTGATGATTATGTGTGACGCTCATCACCATTCTCCCCTATGAATACGTGCCTGACAAACACTTCCGTTCTACATGAAATAAGCTAGAATGAATATCTCTTAGATCTCCTAACCAGAATCTTCGTGGCGTAAGCTAGAATGATGGCGGCATTCAAGAGAATCCGGAAAGTCTAAACCTTGTCTGTGGTATTCCGAGTAGGATTCAATGATTGGATGACTGTGACGAGCTTCAAACTCGCGAGTGCTGGGCGTTAGTGACAGACGCAAAAGGAGGGTGAATCCTATTCCAGCATGATCGAGAACCGACAGATAATTAGCCGTGCTGTGACAGAGCATGTGAGCATATTTTTCACTGAGAGGAGGGGATGTAGCCACTGACAACGGTGATGCCCTTGCATAAAGCCAGCCATGGAAAGGAGTAAGACTGATTGGATGAAGATAGCAGGAAAGCAGAGGTTCAGAGGAACGAAAGCATCTCCATTCGCTTTTCTGAAATTCTCACCAATGAATTACATAAGTATTTCTATCCCTATTCTATTATTTATTATTCGAAAACACCATTATCAATTTCTATCTGCCTAACTGAGATTTGCAAGGTGACCATAGCTTGCTTCATACCAACAATCTCCGTGGGATTCGACCCTTACTCACGTAAGGTATTACTTGGACGACCCAGTGCACTTGCTGGTTAGTTGTATCAAAGTTGTGAACCATGGTATTGGCACCATGTTCTTGGCGCCATTGCCAGGGAAAGAAAGAGCCATGAATTTTACATAATTAAAGTGTAATCATGATTACGCGTACCAAGTTGCTCACGTTGCCAGGGATTGTTCGAGCCTGGACATCACAATTTCGTGCACCAGTTTCCATATTCCCTTGAGAAGATGGGAATGGTGGTCTGTTGTTAAACCTATTCTGGTTCCCTCCACCTTGATTATTGTTGAAGCCTTGCTGAAGCTTCTGCTGATCCTTCCATGAAAGGTTAGGATGATTCCTCCATGAAGGGTTGTAGGTGTTTCCACTGGGTTCTCCCATGTAATTCTCCTCCTCCATGGAGGGTTGATCATGATCATAAGCATCTACATCAGGAGATACTTATTAGGTACTGCCAGCTGCAGTTTGCATTCCAGTTAAATGCTGAGAGATCATATTGACCTGTTGGGTCAAGATCTTGTTCTATGCCAATATGGCATTCAGAGTATCAACTTCAAGAACTCATTTCTTTTGAGGGATTCCATGGTTTAAAGGATTTCTTTCAAAAGTGTACATGAATTGGTTATTTGCAACCATCTCAATGAGTTCTCTTACTTCTGCAGGTAATTTTTTCAAGTAGAGTGATCCACCTGCAGAGCTGTCCAATGAAATTTTGGACATCTCAGATAGACCATCATAGAACACGCCTATGATAGACCATTATGAGAGCATGTCAGGAGGACATCTCCTAATTAGTTGCTTGTATCTTTCCTAAGCTTCATAGAGGGATTCACATTCTCTTTGTCTGAAGGTTTGAACTTCCACTCTAATTTTGTTCATTCTTTGAGGGGAAAAGAATTTAGCCAAAAAAACATTAACCAGCTTTTCCCAAGAGTCTAAGCTCTCTTTTGGTTGAGAATCTAACCATATCTTAGCTCTGTCTCTCACAGCAAAAGGAAAGAGCATAAGCTTGTAAACGTCAGGATTTACTCCATTAGTTTTTACAGTATCACAGATCTACAAGAATTCAGTTCAGAGCTGAGGCTTAAGATCAAAATTGTTAGCTCCAATAATAGGTACAGAGATACTTCTGCGATAAAAGTCAGAGGTAGGCATGGTGAAGTCACCAAGAACCTTTCTGACATCTTCAGGTTCGGCCATGTCTTCTATTTCTTGTTCAAGATTTTCTGAAAGGTTTCTTCTAGAGTATTGTGCTTTAGCTTATTGTAAGCTTTTCTTTAAAGTCCTTTCAGGTTCAGGATCAAGATTAAAGAGAGGTTCTTTATCCCTGTTCCTGGTCATAAACAAGAAAAGAAGAAACAAGAAAGAAAGGAAGCTTCTATGTCTGATTTGAGTATAGAAGACTCACAGTGAGATGTGAAGAAAGAAGAAGAAGAAGATAGAAAAGTGAAGATAGAAGATGAGAGAGGAGAAGAGTTCGAATAAATAGAAGTGGAGATGAGAAGAATTAGAAATAGAAAAGATAAACAAGAATTAAAATATTTTTATTTTTATTTTATTTGTTAATTAATTTCGAAAATTAAGGTTAATAGATTAAAAAGAATTGAAAATTAGTTAGTGAATTTTCGAAAATAGAAGAGAGAGAAGAAGAAAAGAATTTTCGAAAATAAGAAAAGAGGAATTAGTTAGGAAGTTTTGAAAAAGAAGAGAGTGAAGATGAGTAACTAATTAAGAAAAGATTTGAAAATAAGATAAGATAGGAGATAAGGAAAGATTTAAATTTAAAAATTGAAATTTGAAAAAAAGATGAGATAAGAAATTAAAAATATTTAAAAGAGATTTGATTTTAAAGTTTGAAATTAGAAAAGATAAGATAAGAAACAAAAAGATTTGAAAAAGATTTAAAAGAAAGATAAGATTTGAAATTTTATTTTGAAAAAGATTTGATTTTAAAGTTTGAATTTTGAAATTTTAAATTTTGAAAATTGAAATTTGAATTTTAAAATTTTAAATTTGAGTTTTAAATTTTGAGATTTGAAATTTGGATTTTAAATTTTTGAATTTTGAATTAAGATAAGATAAGATTTTGAAAAAGATAAGATTTTTTATTTTGAAAATATTTGAATTTTTAAATTTAAAAACTAAGATAAGATAAGATTAAAATTTTGAAATTAAAATCTGAATTTTTATTTAATATTTTCGAAAATTAATTGAAAGATAAGATAGAAAATATATATTTTTTATTTTTGAATTTAATGAGGAAAGAGAAAAACAAGTAAAAGACACAAAACTTGAAATTTTTAGATCTAGGACCCCAAGTTTTTGAAAATTTTAAGGAAAAACACAAAGGGACACCAAACTTAAAAATTTTAAGATCAAAACACAAATAAAACACAAGAACACCTTGAAGATTAAGAAGAACACTAAGAACAAGACTAAAGAAACTCTAAGAACACAAGAACATGTAAAGGACACCAAATTTAAAATTTTTAGAAAACCAAACACAAATTTTCAAAAAATTAAAATAAAAACACAAGAAGACACCAAACTTAAAGATTGACACAAGATTTAACCAAAGAAATTTTTTTTTTGAAAAGAAAGACTCAAAATTTTCGAAAATTACCTAGAACAAAAACAAAAAAGACTCAAACCAAGAATAAAGATTAAACAAAGAAAAGAAAAATATTTTTGAAAAAGGTTTTAATTTTTTCAAAAATAAAGAAGAAGAAAATAAAAATAAAAGACTCAAACAAAATAAAAAAAATTACCTGATCTAGGGAACAAGATAATCCGTCAGTTGTCCAAACTCGAACAATCCCCAGCAACGACGCCAAAAACTTGTTGTGCGAATCCCCACGCTTCGTAAAACTGAACCAGCAAGTGTACTGGATCGTCCAAGTAATACCTGAGTGAGTCAGGGTCGATCCCACGAGGATTGTGATTTGAAGCAAGCTATGGTTATCTTGTAGGTCTTAGTCAGGCGAATCAAGAGTTGTTGATTTTGATTTGGAAGAGGAATTATAATGATAATATTAAAACCTAGATGAATGTAAACAGCGATAAGGAGTTGGTTAAGGTTTGGAGTTGCTTTGTCCTTTTGGATTAACTCTGGTATTACTGTCTTCTTTAAGTGTGAATGATTCCTTCTATGGCAGGCTGTATGTGATTGACGCTGGTTTGAGTAGCCACCAATAATCCTCTAGATTTGAACCCCAGGGTTAGTGCGGATCCATTCTGATTGTGGGTGAAGCTCCTGTAGTTCATTCTCCTTGATGATCCTACTTAAAATGCCATAGACAAGGTCAAATCTTCCAGATCGAAGGATGCTGCACCTTTGGGTTCTAGCCTCTACCACAGAGACCCTAATCTCCCCACAAATTGGCTGAACTGATGTTTCGAGAAGTCCTTAACAAAGTCGTAGATTAGCCGTCTGAGAGATGTATAATCAAGCTGGTGGTTCATCATTGTCCGATGAAAGACACACTCTGAACCCATGTAGAATGTGATAACCTTATGCCAGTTCAACGCATTCATATTGATGAAGAACGATTATACATCTTAGAATAGAGAATCAAACACAAATTAAAGAGAAACAGTAATACTTTTATTAATCCATAAAACTCAGCAGGGCTCTTCCCCTCAAACTAGGAGGTTTAAAAACTCATACTGATAGAAAATACAATGTGTAAAATGAAAATATGGTGAATGATAGGTGAAGCTGTCTAACAAAGAGTGATCTTCTACTTTAAATACTAAACTAATGACTAGTAAGGGTAAAACAGTCTTTTTAGTGCTAAAATCCACTTCTGGAGCCTACTTGGTGAGTGTTTGGGTTGAGCTTTGATGAGATCCACATGCTATGAGGCCTCTAGGGTGTTGAACGTTGGCTAGGGGGTCCTCTTTCGGCGTTTGGACGCTGGTCTCTTCTCTTTGGACGCTGGACGCCTGAAAGGGGACAGGAGGCTGGCGTTGTACGCCAGTTTTAGGCCTTCAAATATGAAGCAAAGTATAGACTACTATACATTGCTGGAAAGCTCTTGAAGTCAGCTTTCCATATCCATTACGAACGCTCTATTTGGACTTTTGTAGCTCTAGAAAAGTTCTTCCGAGTGTAAGGAGATCAGATCCGGACAGCATCTGCAGTGCTTTCTCTATCTCTGAACCAGGCTTTTGCTCCAGCTCCTTAATTTCAGTCAGAAAATACCTGAAATTGCATAAAAATACAAAAACTCAAAGTATAATCCAAAAATGTGAATTTAATACTAAATCTATAAAAACTAATCAAAATATACTAAAAACTATATGAAAATGATGCCAAAAAGCATATAAAATATCCGTTCATAAGTGGGGTATAGGTTGCTGGCACCCATGGGTAATGGATTTTTCTGGTTTTGACTATTTCAACTTGTAGGGGACGAACATGTGCGGCTCATGTTCGACATCCATGGGAGAATCATGGAGGAATAAGTGATGGAGCTTTCCGCCGAGGTTGGAGATGTTGGTCGTGTTGGTTCTGTACACTCGACCTACGTACAAGACAACCGACCTCTCGCACAATTACCCATTCATGTCGCCATTTCAGTGGAGGAGGGTGACGAAGAGTCCGACGAAGAATATGTGGTGGATAGTGTCGATAGTGAGTCTTCTGAAGAGGGCGAGGAGGATGAGTTTGTACCGGAGATGCCTGCTGAGGCTGCGGCGCGCCATGTCTTGCCTCCACCCCACCCAATTCTGGTGCTGTCGGCAGTACCAAGTCACTATCATAGTCTGGATCTGAACGCCATGAATGAGAGGACTTGACGATCTAATTCCTGCCAGTAAAGAATTTTATAAAAATAATCGCATTGTAAGTATAGTTTCTAAACCAACAAAGAATCTTTTCGTACAAAAACTTTGGTTGTCACAAGTAACAAAACCCAATAAAATTTATAACTGAAGTATTTAAATCTCGGGTTGTCTTCTCAAGGAATTGCAGGGAGGTATGATTTATTATTGGTTATGGAAAAAGGTATATTTTTGGGTTTTTGAAATAGGGAATAAGTAATTTAAATGGCAAGAAAAATAATCTTAATTATCATGAACACCAGTGCAAGGTATGAGAACTGGAAATCCCATCCTAGTTATCCTTATCAGGTGTGATGAGAATTGTTTATTGCTCCCACTTAGTTAACCCTTACTAAATAAAGGAAAGTTAAGTGGAATAATCAATTTGATTCCTCAAGTCCTAGTCAACTCCTATAGAAAGACTAGCTTTAGAGGAATCCAAATCAATCAGCAAATTCCAATTTTCAATCAACAGCTGAGTTTGATAACTCAAGTGTCACCAATTACTCAACCAAAGCAAAGGGAGAAGAAATCTAAATTAAATTGAAAGCATCAATAACATAAATGGAAGAAATCAATCATAAATCTGAAATACCTCAAATTGCATTTAAACATAAATTCAAATCTAACATGGGAAGGTTCATAAGCCAATTTGGCTAAATAAGTAATTAACAAGTAAAAGCATTAGAGTAAATAAAAGTAGAAGAGAACATAAAATTAAAGTTGGGAACATTGAACCTGGAATGAAGGAATAACCATAAGCTAAGAGAAATCCTAATTCTAAAACCTAAGAGAGAGCCTCCCTCTCTAAAAACTACATCTAAAACCTAAAATTATGAATTATGAAAGTTGTATCTATGAATGAATGGATTCTCCCACTTTATAGCCTCTAATATGTGTTTTCTGGGCCCTAAAACTAGGTCAAAAATAGCCCAGAAATTGCCCCCAGCGATTTTTGGTACGTACAGGTCGCTGCAAAGTCACGCGGGAGCGTCGTCCACGCGTTCGCGCGGATTACATTTTTCCAGGTCACGCGTTCGCGTGATTCACGCGTGCACGTCACTTATCTTCAGAGCAGATATGGCAAATTATATATGGTTGTGAAGCCCCGGATGTTAGCTTTCCATTGCAACTAGAACCGCATCATTTGGACCTCTGTAACTCAAGTTATGATCGATTTAGTACCAAGAGGTCAAGTTGGACAGCTTTAGCAGTTCCTTCAGTTTCATGTATTCCTTCCACTTTTGTATGCTTCCTTTCCATCCTCTAAGCCATTCCTGCCCTATAAATCCTGAAATCACTTAACACACATATCAATACATCAAATGGTATAAAGGGAGAATTAATATTAGCAAATATAAGGCCAAAGAAGCATGTTTTCAATCATAGCACAAAATCAGGAAGGAAAAAGTAAAACATGCAAATTGTATGAATAAGTGTGAGAATAATGGGTAAAATCCACTAGATTAAGTACAGGATAAACCCTAAAAATGGCGTTTATCAGGACTCCATTTTCTAACACGAGGGAAGAGGATTACAACCTAGACGATGGGGTAGAGTTTCGGGTCAGCCATAGGTTCAAAAGCCGAGAGGCAATGCTGCAGGGTGTGAAGAACTACAGTATTCGTAGGTCTACTGAGTACTGGGTGATTGAGTCAGACCGATTAAAGTACCATGTGCAATGCCTTTAAGCTATGAATGGGTTTCAATGGATTCTCCGTGTTGCCCTTCGACAGAACCTCAAATACTGGTGAGTTCAAATTTAATTAAAAGCATTTGAGTACTTCTATGCAATATATTTAGTAATTTTGAAATATGGCTGAGTCGAAGCTTTTCTATTGCGTTAGGGTGGTCCGAAGGATTGGTGGATCACACAATTGTTTAGCACCCACCATGTCCTAAGACCATCGACAGTTGGATAGCAATATTATCTACAAGGTCATACTGCCATTGATTGATGCCAGGGCATCTTGGCTAGTTTCACAAGCCATTTTGAGTATGTTTTAGGTTAGTTTCATGCATCTTCTTAGGCAATAAGCAAGTACTTGGTTGAATATGCATTCATACCTTGAGTCAATCAAACATTGTGAATTCTAAACATTTTTATGAGAATAATGCAAGGATTGAATGATGTAATGAATGATGCATTATCTTATGATTAGAGCAAGATTTTGATGCAAATTGTCAGATTGATTTCAGGTAGGAAGAAGCAAAGGAAGACCCATGTTAGTAGGCCATGTTAGTGCCACTAACGTGGGCACTAACGTAGAAGAAGGGAGCAGCATGGAAAGTCAGTGGTAAAGTTAACACCACTAACTTGAGCAAAGCCAAAAAAGCCCACGTTAGTGGCCATGTTAATGCCACTAACGTGAGCCATTAACGTGGAGAAGGGAGCAGCATGAAAAGTTAGTGGTAAAGTTAACACCACTAACGTGAGCCATTAACGCGGAGAATGGAGCAGCATGGAAAGTTAGTGGTAAAGTTAACACCACTAACTTGATCGAAGCCAAGAAAGCCCACGTTAGTGGCCACGTTAATGCCACTAGTGTGAGCCATTAACATAGATGCTGCTCAACTCAAACTCCTCCAGCAAGCTGAGCAAAGCCCAATGAGTTAATTAACTACTTCAAATGAAGCCAAGGGCCCACATCCGGAGACTTGCAAACTCAACTGAGGATCAGAGAAGTAGTATATATAGGAGTAGTTTTGAACTAGAAAGAGACAGGGGGAACCTGGGTGGATCCAGGATTGTAAACACTCAAATTACTCTTCTCTATACTCAGTTTTATCTTCAATACGCTTTACATTTACAATTTCCATTCTCAGAGCTATGAACAACTAAACCCTCCCTTCATTGGGTTAGGGAGCTCTGTTATAATTCAATGGATCAATAATAGTTCTTATTGTTCTTCTTCTTTTCATTCTCTTTGATTTACTTGAAAGCTTTCGATCTTCATTCAATTGAGCAATTGTCTTGGAAGAGAAATTGTTTATACTTGGGTTTCCTCTGAGCCTTGGAAAAGGGATGAGGAAACCATGCTAGAAATATTTTCTCATGTTAGACTAAGTTGGGGGTTGGACGGATATAGTAACATATAATCCTCCCAATACTTTGATCTAGAAAAACATGTGGTATAATCATTGATCGTACTTCATCTCTTCCCATGAGCAATTAGATCAAGGAATTGGGCAATTTTTCAAGTTTAGAGAGATTGAATTGCCAAAGAATTGGGATTCAATCACCTAAGACTGCCAAGAGATCAATGAGTTGCATGGATTGAGGAAGAGATGAGAATGAACTTGATCCAGAGAATGCAACATCTCCTGAACCCGATGAGCTTCCCTACTCTTATCTCCCCATTCTCTATATTCTGCTGTTTACAATTATGTTCATCATCCCCATCCCCATTTACTTTTCCACAATTTACTTTCTGTGATTTACTTTCTGCCATTTACATTCTGCCATTTACTTTTCTGTCATTTACATTCCTTGCTATCTAAGTTTCCCGCCATTTAAATTCTGTAATTCTCTGTCAAACTCTGTTTAGTTCAACTAGAACATTCCTCTGATTAAAGTTGCTCAACTAAATCCCTACGGGATTCGACCTCACTCAATTGTGAGTTTTTACTTGACGACAATTCGGTATACTTGCTGAAGGAAATTTGTAGTGATACAGATTTCACGCTATCAAGTTTATGGTGTCATTTCCGGAGATTGATTTTGCATTGACAATGATTAAATCAGAGGATAACTAGATTGAACATTTTCTTTCCTTTGTTGATTAGTTTCAGTTCAGCTTGTTTACTTTAATTCCCAGCAATCTCATCTACCTTTCATTGGTTATTTACATTTTTACACACTAATCCACTAACTATTTGTGTTATTGCTTCACTAAGAATCCCTCATTTGTGATAAGGGGGATTTCAATTTCTTTTGGTGATTTTTGTTGATATAGAGCATTTTGAAAAAAAAATGGAGTATACGTCATCCTTAGGTCAATCAAGTTACATGGGGTACTTCTCACCACCATAAAATGATTTATGTTATTATGATAATGGTGGTTGGGAATATCAAGAATAAGGAATGAGGGGATCTCTCCCAGGGTCATAATATGACCCTTATTTTGATGGATGTAACAACTACCCAAGTTGTGGTTGGGAAGATCAAAATCAAAGATATTTCACTCATTCATACCCCATTCATCAAGAGCCATCACCTGTTAATTATCCAAGCTCACCTCCTAGTTTTACATATCCAAATTCTTCATCACTTGAGCATGCCTCAGCACAAAATTCCTTCCCATATCCATACAATTCATCTCACCACTCACAAAATTCATTCCACTACACACAAAATTCTTCTCATAGTCCACAAAACCCATATCATTACCCACAACAGTCATATCACTCTCAAAATATGCAACCACAAAATAACCAATTCCACTCACAAGCCAACCCCAACCAACCATCACAACATACACAACCTCCCTTAGATAAACTTGCTAGGACTGAACTCCTCCTTGAAGAACTCATAAGAGATAAAGAGGAAGAGAAAATAGCAAAAAGGGACCATGAAGAAAAAATGAGAAAAATAGCACAGCCCTATGATGGAGAATTAACTGATCTCTTTCCTTGGCTAAGGGAAGAATACAATACCACAAGAGGAGTAGTGCTAAGCAAGGAGGGTAAAGATCAAATTGTGGGTACAAGCCTACAAGGGAGGAATCAGAAGAACAAGAAAAAGAAGCACCCATACAAAGTGAGATTCCTATGAAGAAGGAAGAGGTTGTGAGAGTATATAAGCTTAGGGCTCCATATCCACAGAGGCTACTCAAAGTTACAGGGCAACATGCAAACTCACTCCCAAAAGACTCAATGCAACATCATGCAGTAGAAAGGGAGGAGTTCAATTAAGGGAGTCCACACTCTAATAAAACAGAGAGTTGCATAGAGGTTGAGTTCATTGAACCACAATTACAAGAAGTTCTTGATAAAGAAGACACTCCAACCATCACACAACAACCAAGTCTTAAAATCAAAGAAGTGAAGGCAATTAACAAAAGCACTGAAGAGAGGATTGTGACCAAGCTACAAAGGACAATATCTATGAATAAGAAGAGGTCAACAACAAACAATCCCACCCCTAACCCAACAAGCAACTTCACTCAAGCTAACAACAAAAGAAAGCTTGCTGGGAGGCACTCAAAACAGGGGACATTAACTGGCTCCTCTTTCTTCTTGAGGTCATTTCTCTTAACAAACTGGAAGAAGAGGAAGAAAGTCATAAACAACCGTCAAGCTAGTGACGTTAAAAGAGCGCTTGTTGGGAGGCAACCAAACCAGAGGTAACTCTTCTTTGTGATTCTTTTCTTGTTTAATAAAAGGTCAAGTTAACCTTCTGTGCATTGCAAGGAATTAAGTTTGGTGTTTCACACCAAAAGTGATTATTCCATGAGTTAATAATTCAAGGATGAATGTGTGGTATTAAGTTTGGTGTTTCACTATGAACTTCACGTGAACACACCGCAATCCTTCAATTAACATAAGAAATCATTAATCCCAAGAAATCACAGAAGCTACTTGATTTGTAAAATTCTCTTAAGTAGTTTTCTCAAAAGGACTAAAAGCATATGGTGGCACATTGCATCAAGCAGTAGGCAAGGAACTAAGATTGGTGTTCACACACCAAAGTAAATTCAGATGCCTACAAACATACATGAATGCTAACCACTCAAGTGCTTGGGAAGCAAGCAACTTTCAAGTTTTTTGTAGAAAGAACAGTCAAGCTTTTGAGAGGAACATGCATCATCATCTAAGGAGGAAAGGAAGGATACAAGAGCTAAAGGTGGTGATGACAAAGAGGAAACAAGAGTGCACCAAGAGGTTGTACTATTTCTTGATTAAAGTTGTCGATTGGAAGTGTACTTGTACTGCTGTTGATCAATGTCCCTTTAGTCTTTAAGTCATTATGCATTTAGTTCTTTAGTTTATCTTTAGCTTGCTAGCTTAATTGCCTAGGCCACTGCATCATACCTTAAGTTGTATAATTTGTTCTTAAGTTCAATAAAAGAAGATATAAGAAAATGTTGTGAAAAAGAAGAGTGAAGTCCAAAGTCTGCAGAATAAAGTCCTAGTGTTTGTGGTGGTATGTGCTAGCTAAGTTGGTTCATCAATAAGGTACAAAGCTAAAATATCTCTTGAATTATGAGCTTAATATGCATTATATGAGACTTAGATGAATAATAAGATCCTAGAAAGAAAAAGAGAATGAAAAAGAAAGAAAAGAGCAAGTAATAAAGCTAGGCACCAATAGTTTGAACCCTGAGGTATGTGCCTGTGGTGTTTTTGTGCAAGGATATGCTTGGATGATTAGGTTCTGAGGAGTGCTTCATCACTTGATAACTTGGGTTAACTAACCCAGGATTATCAACTGAAAGTCCACTATTAAGAGCAACTTTGACACAAAACATTTAGTAACTGATGAGCGGATAATTTATACGCTTTTTGGCATTGCTTTTAGTATGTTTTTAGTAGAATCTAGTTACTTTTAGGGATGTTTTCATTAGTTTTTATGTCAAATTCACATTTCTGGACTTTACTATGAGTTTGTATATTTTTCTGTGATTTCAGGTATTTTCTAGCTGAAATTGAGGGACTTGAGCAAAAATCAGATTCAGAGGTTGAAGAAGGACTGCTGATGCTGTTAGATTCTAACCTCCCTGCACTCAAAGTGGATTTTCTGGAGCTACAGAACTCGAAATGGCGCGCTTCCAATTGCGTTGGAAAGTAGACATCCAGGGCTTTTCAGCAATATATAATAGTGCATACTTTGCCCAAGTTTAGATGACTCAAACTGGCGTTCAACGCCAGCTCTCTGTCCAATTCTGGCGTCCAGCGCCAGAAACAAGTTGCAAAGTGGAGTTCAACGCCCAAACTGGCATCAAAACTGGCGTTCAACTCCAGGAATGACCTCTACACGTGTAACATTCAAGCTCAGCCCAAGCACATACCAAGTGGGCCCCGGAAGTGGATTTATGCATCAATTACTTACTTCCATAGATTAAGGTGTGGAGCTCTGCTGTTCCTCAATGATTAATGCAAAGTACTATTATTTTCTATTCAATTCATCTTATTTCGCTTCTAAGATATTCATTCGCTCTTCAACCTGAATGTGATGAACGTGACAATCATCATCATTCCCTATGAACGCGTGCCTGACAACCACTTCCGTTCTACCTTCGACTGAATGAGTATCTCTTAGATCTTTTAATCGGAATCTTCGTGGTGTAAGCTAGAATGATGGCGGCATTCAAGAGAATCCGGAAAGTCTAAACCTTGTATGTGGTATTCCGAGTAGGATTCAATGATTGAATGACTGTGACGAGCTTCAAACTCGCGATTGTTGGGCGTAGTGACAGACGCAAAAGGATAGTAAATCCTATTCTAGCATGATCGAGAACCGACAAATGAATAGCCGTGCCGTGACAAGGTGCGTTGACCATTTTCACTAAGAGGATAGGATGAAACCATTGACAAGGGTGATGCCTCCAGACGATTAGCCGTGCTGTGACAGGGCATTTGGATCATTTTCCCGAGAGAAGACCGAAAGTAGCCATTGACAATGGTGATGTATCACATAAAGCCAGCCATGGAAAGGAGTAAGACTGATTGGATGAAGATAGCAGAAAAGCAGAGGTTCAGAGGAACGAAAGCATCTCTATTCGCTTATCTGAAATTCTCACCAATGATTTACATAAGTGTTTCCATCCTTTATTTTATGTTTATTTAATTATTATTCGAAAACACCATTATCAATTTATATCTGCCTGACTGAGATTTACAAGGTGACCATAGCGTGCTTCATACCAACAATCTCCGTGGGATTCGACCCTTACTCACGTAAGGTATTACTTGGACGACCCAGTGCACTTGCTGGTTAGTTGTGCGAAGTTGTGAACCAGGGTATTGGCATCATGTTTTTGGCGCCATTACCAGGGAAAGAAAGAGCGATGAATTTTACATAATCAAAGTGTAAATCACAATTTCTGTGCACCAAGTTTTTGGCGCCGTTGCCGGGGATTGTTCGAGTTTGGACAACTGACGGTTCATCTTGTTGCTCAGATTAGGTAATTTTCTTTTTATTTTATTTTCAAAAATTTTTCAAAAATTTTTCAAAAATTTCTCCTTTGTTTTCGAAAAAAAAAAATTTTTTAAATTAAAAATGTTTTCAAAAATAAATTATTCTATGGCTTCAAAACTTTCAAGAATGAATTCTAGAGTTTCATGGTAACATGTTGAATCCTATCTGGCTGAAAAGCCATACCCAAACTCCTTTGGGATTGGTCTTCAACTAATCACCTCACTGGATGTAAATCCATTCTAAAGCTTGAATGGGTATTAAGCCATGTCTGACCCTTTGATTGGAGCTTTAGACTAAAGAGCACAAGATTCCTGGAATTCATATTAAAGATTTTGAAATCCTTATTTTTGTTTTTCAAATAATTTTCGAAAAAATACAAAAAAAAAAAAATTAGAAAATCATAAAAATCAAAAATATTTTTTGTGTTCTTGTTTGAGTCTTGAGTCATGTTATAAGTTTGGTGTCAATTGCATGTGCATCTTGCATTTTTCGAAAAAAATCACGCATTCATAGTATTCTTCATGATCTTCAAGTTGTTCTTGGTAAGTCTTCTTGTTTGATCTTTGCATTTGCATGTTTTGTGTCTTTTCTTTTTTTTCATAGCTGAAACCTCAGCTAGTTTCTCTGATGCAGCAGAACTGCAAGTTTCATGGATTTCCATCTGAAGATCCTTTTCAGTTTTTAACTGAATTCTTGCAGATCTGTGATACTGTTAAGACTAATGGAGTAGATCCTGTTCATGTTTTCTTAGGTTCATGATCATATGGAGTCACATAATAAATATAAAAATTAAAAATGGAATCAAAAACAGCAGAAGAAAAATCACACCCTGGAGGAAGCACCTGTCTGGCGTTCAACGCCAGAACAGAGCATGGTTCTGGCGCTGAACGCCCAAAATGGGTAGTGTCTGGGCGCTGAACGCTCAAAATGGGCATCATCTGGGCGCTGGACGCCAGAATGACACCCTGGAGAAGAGCTGGCGCTGAACGCCCAGAACAAGCATGGTTCTGGCGTTCAACGCCAGAAATGGCCAACAAATGGGCGTTGAACGCCCAAAATGGGCACCAACCTGGCGCTGAACGCCCAGAGTTGTGTGTAAGGGCATTTTGCATGCCCAATGGGTGCAGGGATGTAAATCCTTGACACCTCAAGATCTGTGAACACCACAGGATCACCTCAAGATCTGTGGACCTCACAGGATCCCTACCCACCTCACCCTCTCTTTCTCCATTCATGACCATCCCTTCTGTTTTCTATTCACCACTCACATCCATACACACATCCCTCCATCTCCTCCATATCTTCTTCTTCTTCTTCTATTCTTTCTTCTTTTGCTCGAGGGCGAGCAATATTCTAAGTTTGGTGTGGTAAAAGCATAAGCTTTTTGTTTTTCCATTACCATTGATGGCACCTAAGACCGGAGAATCCTCTAGAAAAGGGAAAGGGAAGACAAAGGCTTCCACCTCCGAGTCATGGGAGATGGAAAGATTCATCTCAAGGGTCTATAGCTCAGTGGTAGAACATGTGGCTGCAAATCAAGAGATCCCTGAGATACCTCAGGGGATGCATTTTCCTCCACAAAACTATTGGGAGTAAATCAACACCTCCCTAGGAGAATTAAGTTCCAACATGGGACAACTAAGGGTGGAACATCAAGGGCACTCCATCATCCTTCATGAAATTAGAGAAGATCAAAAAGCAATGAGGGAGGAGCAACAAAGACAAGGAAGAGACATAGAAGAGCTCAAGGACATCATTGGTTCCTCAAGAAGGAAACGCCACTATCACTAAGGTGGACTCATTCCTTGTTCTTACATTCTCTGTTTTCGTTTTCTATGTTATGTGCTTATCTATGTTTGTGTCTTCATTACATGATCATTAGTATTTAGTAACTTTGTCTTATAGATATGAATGTCCTATGAATCCATCACCTCTCTTAAATGAAAAATGTTTTAATTCAAAAGAACAAGAAGTACATGAGTTTTGAATTTATCCTTGAACTTAGCTTAATTATATTGATGTGGTGACAATGCTTCTTGTTTTCTGAATGTATGCTTGAACAGTGCATATGTCTTTTGAAGTTGTTGTTTAAGAATGTTAAATATGTTGGCTCTTGAAAGAATGATGACTAGGAAACATGTTATTTGATAATCTGAAAAATCATAAAAATGATTCTTGAAGCAAGAAAAAGCAGCAAAGAACAAAGCTTGCAGAAAAAAAAATATAGGCAAAAAAAAAAATATAGAAAGAAAGAGAAAAAGCAAGCAGAAAAAGCCAAAAGCTCTTAAAACCAAGAGGCAAGAGCAAAAAGCCAATAACCCTTAAAACCAAAAGGTAAGGGCAAATAAAAAGAATCCTAAGGCTTTGAGCATCAGTGGATAGGAGGGCCTAAAGGAATAAAATTCTGGTCTAAGCGGCTAAACCAAGCTGTCCCTAACCATGTGCTTGTGGCGTGTAGGTGTCAAGTGAAAACTTGAGACTGAGCGGTTAAAGTCAAGGTCCAAAGCAAAAAAAAAAAGAGAGTGTGCTTAAGAACCCTGGACACCTCTAATTGGGGACTTTAGCAAAGCTGAGTCACAATCTGAAAAAGGTTCACCCAATTATGTGTCTGTGGCATTTATGTATCCGGTGGTAATACTGGAAAACAAAGTGCTTAGGGCCACAGCCAAGACTCATAAAGAAGCTGTGTTCAAGAATCATCATACTGAACTAGGAGAGTCAATAACACTATCTGAACTCTGAGTTCCTATAGATGCCAATCATTCTGAACCTCAATGGATAAAGTGAGATGCCAAAACTATTCAAGAGGCAAAAAGCTACAAGTCCCGCTCATTTGATTGGAGCTATGTTTCATTGATAGTTTGGAATTTATAGTATATTCTCTTCTTTTTATCCTATTTGATTTTCAGTTGCTTGGGGATAAGCAATAATTTAAGTTTGGTGTTGTGATGAGCGGATAATTTATACGCTTTTTGGCATTGCTTTTAGTATGTTTTTAGTAGAATCAAGTTACTTTTAGGGATGTTTTCATTAGTTTTTATGTTAAATTCACATTTCTGGACTTTACTATGAGTTTGTGTGTTTTTCTGTGATTTCAGGTATTTTCTGGCTGAAATTGAGGGACTTGAGCAAAAATCAGATTCAGAGGTTAAAGAAGGACTGCTGATGCTGTTGGATTCTGACCTCCCTGCACTCAAAGTGGATTTTCTGGAGCTACAGAACTCGAAATGGCGCGCTTCTAATTGCGTTGGAAAGTAGACATCCAGGGCTTTCCAGCAATATATAATAGTCCATACTTTGCCCAAGTTTAGATGACACAAACTGGCGTTCAACGCCAGCTCTCTGCCCAATTCTGGCGTCCAGCGCCAGAAACAAGTTGCAAAGTGGAGTTCAACGCCCAAACTGGCATCAAAACTGGCGTTCAACTCCAGGAATGACCTCTACACGTGTAACATTCAATCTCAGCCCAAGCACATAACAAGTGGGCCCCGAAAGTGGATTTATGCATCAATTACTTACTCCTGTAAACCCTAGTGACTAGTTTATTATAAATAGAACTTTTTATCATTGTATTCACAGTCTTGGTTACTCCGGTTCCCCTCTGGGGCCGAGACCAATAAACTCCATTATCACTTATGTATTTTCATGGTAGAGTTTCTACAGTCCATAGATTAAGGTGTGGAGCTCTGCTGTTCCTCAAAGATTAATGCAAAGTACTATTGTTTTCTATTCAATTCATCTTATCACGTAAGGTATTACTTGGACGACCCAGTGCACTTGCTGGTTAGTTGTGCGAAGTTGTGAACCAGGGTATTGGCATCATGTTTTTGGCGCCATTACCAGGAAAAGAAAGAGCAATGACTTTTACATAATCAAAGTGTAAATCACAATTTCTGCGCACCAGTAACCCAAAGAGGTGTTGGGCACCAAGGTCTCAGAAATGAATAACAAACCATGTGCTTGTGGTGTGTATGTGCTGAGTAGAGGCTTGAGTAAGTAGGTCCTTAGGGGTGTTTCAACACCTAGCACCTTGAACCAACTGGTTCGGGAGTGTTGGCTAAAAGCTTATCATAAAGAGTTGCCTCAACATAAAACACTTAGCTAAAGAAAGCAATAAGCTCTAAAGAGAAAAAGAAAACAAAAACAAAGCTAAGATAAGGATCAAAGAATAAGGGTCTCATAGAAGGCAATAGAGTGAGTATTCAAGAGGATATTATAGCCTAGAAACTAGCAAGAACATAAACCTACATTCCCATGCATGAAACTCCATAAACCAAGGGCTTGAATTCTCTGAATAATCTCTTTATATTCTCATTCATTCTTCTTATGTTTTATCACTTGCTTGAGGACAAGCAAGATTTAAGTTTGGTGTTGTGATGCCAGGGCATCTTGGCTAGTTTCACAAGCCATTTTGAGTATGTTTTAGGTTAATTTCATGCATTTTCTTAGACAATAAGCAAGTCTTTGGTTGAATATGCATTCATACCTTGAGTCAATCAAACATTGTGAATTCTAAATATTTTCATGAGAATAATGCAAGGATTGAATGATGTAATAAATGATGCATTATCTTATGATTAGAGCAAGGCTTTGATTCAAATTGTCTGATTGATTTCAGGTAGGAAGAAGCAAAGGAAGACCTATGTTAGTGCCACTAACGTGGGCACTAACGTAGAAGAAGGGAGCAGCATGGAAAGTTAGTGGTAAAGTTAACACAAATAACTTGAGCGAAGCCAAGAAAGCCCACGTTAGTGGCCACGTTAATGCCACTAACGTGAGCCATTAACGTGGAGAAGGGAGCAGCATGAAAAGTTAGTGGAAAAGTTAACACCACTAACTTGATCAAAGTGAAGAAAGCCCACAATAGTTGTAACGACCCAATTTCTGGTACGTCATGATCATACTAGAAACTGAGCACTACCAACTTGTCTTCCTAATTATTATCTATTATTTATTAGATGAGCCTGATTCGTCATTAAAAGCGTAGTTATTTTGTGAGGTACCTTTTTTTAAATATTTGGATTAATAAACAGAATCATTTATAATCAATTCACAACTGATAACAGATAAAACAGTTATTAACAACCACACATAAATACATCACAAGCAGTTGACAATATTCGGTGATCCAGCCTTTATTAGAGTAAAGATCTTTAGTTAGAACACCCCTAGATATAGCTAGATAATAACTATATACAGATATATACATACAACATCACAGGCTCTGACCTGTTCAAGAAGTCCTTAAGCTGGCACCCGGGTTAGCCTAGACTCTATACTCACCTAGTCCCTCTAGACTGCTAAAGCGAGGGAAAGTACGTTCTAAGTCTTCAAAACTCGAGTCAGATGGAACGTCATCAAAAGGTAGAACATCATCTATTACTCCTCTGCACGATCATACATTGCCATATGACATCTCACTGGTACTTCATCAAGTAGCCACATAATAGGAGTCTCGTACATAGGATTTAGGTTAACGTTCGCATACAAATGGGGTGCAGACGTTGGCTGGTCTCACAGTATATACATATAAACAAAAAACGATATTCACCCTAAACTCAGAAGAC
This sequence comes from Arachis ipaensis, assembly GCF_000816755.2. Lineage (NCBI taxonomy): Eukaryota > Viridiplantae > Streptophyta > Magnoliopsida > Fabales > Fabaceae > Arachis > Arachis ipaensis. Next base: position 74,926,424 of record NC_029786.2, on the reverse strand, counting down.
CACCTAGAGTGGAATCCTTTTTGCGAACGGTCGTCAACGAACTATGGAAGGGTACTCGTGCTTCCATCTGAAGGGGGAAGGGAGAGAGAATGGGTAAGAACTGGGGAGTTCTTAGTAGGGCCGGGGTTATTAGTTACGTTCATTAATTCCATGTTGTTTAGCAGACAAATAGCAGAATACAGAAAGCAGTAAATAGAAGATACAAATAAATAGAGAAGATAGAGAAAATAGATAGCATAACACAAACAGAAAAATACAAGAAAATAACACAAACATAGAGAATAGAATACAAACAAGGAAAGCATACATTCATACAACAATCATAAAAGAGGAAATGCACAACCAAGTATGATGCATGTCTAGCCCTAGTGCAGGTAATGAGCTTATTTGTCGGTTACATACCCGCTCTGACATTACCCAGAGTCCTTTGACCAGGTAAGGCTTCCCTGTTGGCAATGCCCCTCGCAAGAGTCCTTTGACTTGTGAGTCAAACCACTGCAAAAGTCCTTTGACTTGTAAGGCGGCACTAGCAACCCACTGCAAGAGTCCTTTGACTTGTATGGCGGAGCTAGTTAACTTATATCTGCCCAATACACTTACTGTAAGAGTCCTTTGACTTACTGGAGTATATGCTAGTTGTGTTTCCTTGATACCTCTATAAGAATCCTCTGACTTACAGAATAGCATTATAGTTAAGTATCCCACAAAAGCGCTCTCAGTGGTCGTACCACCATCTATCTGACTACCTCTCTGCAGCAGATTCTTACATAATCATTCTCATTATCATCATTCATTATCATTCTCATTATTCATCATCACTTTCACATTCTTATGCAGTACCTCTTTCTTTCTCTGTTCAATAATACTATATAAACTTTACATCTTTTACTTTTACAACATCTTAACTCAAACCATTTTTCTTTATCAGATTACTCTTTTCTCTTTGTCTTTTTACTCTGGTCTGATTACTCTTTTCTCTTGATCTCTTTACTCTACTTTGGTTACTCTATTCTCTGTATCTCTTTACTTTGCTTTGATTACTCTTTTCTCTGTATCTCTTTACTATGTTTTGGTTACTCTTTTCTCTACTTAACGTATGTATTTAAAGCTTATGTAAATTTCGGTATGAATAGTTAGCCTGTCCCAAGTATAGGTTCATTAAGTCTATATTGAAACAGTTTAACTTTTCATATAGTACTGACGAATGGTTTTCTGATGGTAAAGAATTTTACAGATAAATCCTTGTTGAAAGTATAGTTTCTAAACCAACAAAGAATCCTTTCGTACAAAAATTTGGTTGTCACAAGTAACAAACCCCTAATAAAATTGATAACCGAAGTATTTAAACCTCGGGTCGTCTCTCAAGGAATTGCAGGGAGGTGTAGTTTATTATTGGTTATGAGATTGTATCTTTTTGAGGTTTCTGAATAAGGAATAAGAAAAAGTAAATTTCGAGAAATTAAATTAGTAACGAATAAAGCTCTTAGCAGGGTATGAAAACTGGAGGTCCTATCCTAGTTATCCTTATCAGTTGTGATGAGAATTGTCTATTACTCCCACTTAGTTAACCCTTACTAAATAAAGGAAAGTCAAATGGACTAATCAACTTGATTCTTCAAGTCCTAGTCAACTCCTAAGGAAAGACTAGTTTTAGAGGGATCCAAACTAACCAGCAAATTCCAATTATCAATCAACAAAGGACTTTGGTAACTCAAGTGTCTCCAATTAATCAATTCAAGCTAAGAACATAAAAAGCTAAATTAAAATCACAAATCTGAAGTATCTTAAATTGCATTAAATATAAAATCAAATCTAACATTGGAAGATTCATAACCCAAATTGGGAAAATAAATAATTAACAAGAGAAATAGATGAACCAAAGCACTAGAATAAATAAAAGTAGAAGAGAAACTAAATTAAAGGAACATTGAACCTGAAATGGAGAAGAAGTAAACCTAACCTAAGAGAAATCCTAAATCCTAAAACCTAAGAGAGAGAAGAGAGCCTCTCTCTCTCTCTAGAAACTACATCTATAACCTAAAATGTGAATAATGAATGAATTGATTGATTCCCCACTCTGTAGCCTCTAATCTGTATTTTTTGGACCAAAAACTGGGTCAAAAATAGCCCACAAATTGCCCCCAGTAATTTCTGATACGTCCAGCACGGGGCACTGTCACGTGTACGCGTCGTCCACGCGTACGCGTGGATTGAATTTTCTCCAGGTCACACGTACGCGTGATCTACGCGTGCGCGTCACCTAACAGCGTGGCAACTATGGCAAATTATATATCATTTTGAAGCCCCGAATGTTAGCTTTCCAATGCAACTAGAACCACCTCATTTGGAACTCTATAGCTCAAGTTATGGTCAGCTAAGTACGAAGAAGTCAGGTTGGACAGCTTTAGCAATTCCTTCAATTTCTTGTATTCCTTCCACTTTTGCATGCTTCCTTTCCATCCTCTAAGCCATTTCTATTCTATAAACCTTGAAAACATTTAACACACATATCATGGCATCAAATGGTAATAAGAGAGGATTAAAATTAGCTAAATTAAGACCAAAGAAACATGTTTTCAATCATAGCACAAAATTAGGAAGGAAAATGTAAAACATGCGAATTATATGAATAAGTGTGAGTATAGTGGATAAAATCCACTTAGTTAAGTGCAAAATGTACCACGAAATAGTGGTGGATCAAGCACCTAACCTAGGCGCAACTCAAGAACTAACTATGTTGCTCCTAGTTCGTTCACTAATCTCTGTCTGTTTTCTGTCATTAAAACTTTACAAACTTTTATCCGATTCTTATCTTTTCTTCAAATTTTTATCTTTCCTTTCTCTTTGCCTCACTAATATGTTTTTACCACTCCCTAAGTATTTTATGAAGGTAATTATGAGATTTTTATTTTAAAGTTGTCTTTCTAAAATTTTTACGAAAAACTGCCTTTTCCGCATTATTTAATTATTTTTATTAAAATATTATTTTGAATTAAATATTATTATTTAATATTTATTATTATTTATTATTTTAACATAAAATTTTCGAAATTTACCCTTTCTTATCCTAAAAGTTATATAAATTCATTTTTTACCACCTGTAACTTTTAATATTTCTACTTTAACCACCCTAACTTTCAAAAATTACAAAATAACCCCCCAAACACCAAAAATTTTACTTCCTTGCCATTTTTAAGATCTAAATCCTGTTCTTCAATGTTCTTCATCAAACTCAAGGCGTTCTTCGTAAATTCTTCAGATTCTTTCTCTGTTTTCACCCGTTTTTCAATCTTTTCAGTAACCGATTTTTACCATAATTCATAATAAATTGGCAGCCACTAAAGCCCCATATTTTTCACTTGATGTCAACACAAAATCAACCCCAATTTAAAGGTTAGGGTTTGAAATTCCAGTAGCCACAAGAACATGCATTCATTGCTTGAATATCATCAAATTTCATCAAATTTTCACCAAAATTTCAACAAGAATCACTCATATAAACAATCAATTTCAAGCATAACCAAACCATATCATAATCACACAACTCAAACACAATTAATCAAGATTAATTTCACCAAACCCAACCTTGGTTTGCTGATGCACGGAAACTTGTCTCTCAACAAATTTCCTTGCATCAAGTTTATGACACCGTTGCCGGGGATTGATTTTGTATCAACAATGATTAAATTGGTGGATAACTAGATTGAGCATTTGTTTTTATTTTGTTTGATTTAAGTTCATTTGAGTAATTTACTTTCTGTTTAGCTATTTTCTTCCCTTTCCCCTACCCATTTTCTTAGTTGTTTACAATTCAGTCACTAACCCACTAACTGTTTGATATATTGCATCACTCACACTAACATCATTTCTATAGAAATTACTGTCTGCATCTATTTCTCTTGCTTTTGCTTTGTTAGTTGTATGACAGGTAGAAGAAGTGGGGCTTCAACTTCCTTTGATTCTGAACCTGAGAGGACCTTCATTAGATTAAGGAGGGAAGCAAGAGGAAAGAGAGTAGTTGGTGCTGAGGAAGAGGAAGAGTACTTTGAACCAGACATGGAGGAGAATATGGAAAACCATCATGAAGAAGAGGCTCACAACCATGGCAGAGAAGGTGCAGCGCATCAGGCTGGACAAGAGAGAAGAGTTCTGGGTTCTTACATCAACCCAAACCCAGGAAACTGTGGAAGTAGCATCCAAAGGCCAACCATACATGCCAACAACTTTGAACTAAAGCCACAGCTCATCACCCTTATTCAGAATAATTGTTCATTCAGAGGAAGTGTCCAAGAAGACCCCAATCAACATCTAACCACCTTTCTGAGGATATGCGATACTGTGAAGTCTAATGGTGTTCATCCTGACACCTATAGACTACTTCTGTTTCCCTTCTCACTCAAGGACAAAGCATCTAAATGGCTGGAATCCTTTCCAAAGGAGAGTTTAGCAACATGGGAAGATGTGGTGAATAAGTTCTTGGCAAGATTCTATCCTCCTCAACGGATCAACAGGTTGAGAGCTGAGGTACAAACCTTCAGGCAGCAGGATGGTGAGACTCTATATGAAGCATATGAGAGGTTTAAAGACTTGACAAGAAGATGCCTGCCAGATATGTTCAATGAATGGGTGCAGTTGCACATCTTCTATGAAGGCCTTTTGTATGAATCAAAGAAGGTAGTAGACCACTCATCCGGGGGATCTCTGAACAAGAAGAAGACCATTGAAGAAGCCATAGATGTCATTGAGACTGTAGCAGAGAACGACTACTTCTATGCTTCTGAAAGAGGTAATACTAGAGGAGTGATGGAGCTGAACAATCTGGATGAACTGCTAGCTCAAAACAAGATGATTACCATGTAATTAGCTGACCTCACCAAGAAGATGGAGAGGAATCAAGTAACAACAATCACCACTTCAGCAGCAACCCAAGAAGGAGTGAATGAAGAAGTAGAGGGTGATCAGGAACAAGCCAACTATATTGGGAATTCACCTAGGCAGAACCATGACCCATACTCCAAAACGTATAATCCTGGTTGGAGGAACCACCCAAACTTTGGGTGGGGAAATCAACAAGACCAAGGCCAAGATCAGAGACGCCACAACTCCAACAGCAATGCAACTCACCAACACTCCACACAGAGGTCATACCAACACCCACCCAACAACACTTCTCAACATCCATACCAAAGTCAAAATGGCCCTTCTCATCCTTCCAATCTCAACTCTCCATCATCGGAAGAAAGACTATCAAGGATTGAGACTCTACTTGAAGGCATATGCAAGGAGATTCAAGATAACAAGGTGTTCAAAGAGGAGGTGCGAGCCAATATCAAGAATCAGGGAGACACCATCAAGAGGCTGGAAATTTAAGTGGGATACCTATCTGAGAAGATTCCCAGACCTACTGATAGCTTCCCAAGTGACACAGAGAAAAATCCGAGAGGTGAAGCAAAGAAAGTCAGATGGGAAGATTGTAAGATGGTTACTATAAGTGATAAGGAGACTGAGGAAGAGCCGAACAAACCATCAGAACAACCTAAAGATACATCAGCAGGAAAGCAGGAAGAGAATCATCAAGAAACCACAATTACACAGAAGGAGCTGTTGAGACTCTATGCACCCTTTTCCCAATTACTCAATGGTGGTATAGAGAAGAGAATATACTCAAGGTTTCTTGACATATTTGCATCTCTCCATATAAACATACCATTCCTCAAGGCCCTCCAACAAATGCCCTCATACATTAAGTACATGAAGGAGCTGTTGACCAGAAAAAGCTCACTCAAGGGAGGACAAACCATAGTGATGAATAAGGAGTGCAGTGCTCTCATTCAACCAGAGCTGCCTACAAAAAGAAAGGACCCAGGGAGTTTTTACATCCCCTGTGCCATAGGAGAAACAATGTTTGATAAAGGACTCTGTGATCTGGGAGCCAGCATCAACTTAATGCCTTTATCCCTTATGAAGAGGCTGCAAATCAATGAGCTGATGCCCACAGACGTAGTCATCAGGCTGGCGGACAAAACTCAAAAACAAGTAATAGGAGTGGTTGAAAACGTGCTGGTGAAGGTTGGGAACTACTTCCTTTCCACAGACTTTGTCATACTGGAAATGGAAGAAAGTCATCTTCACCCAATCATATTGGGAAGACCATTCTTAGCTACAGCCAGAGCGCTCATAGATGTGGAGCGAGGAGAGCTAATACTGAGGGTACATGATGAACAACTCACCTTCAATGTCTTCAAACCCTCACAAGAAGCAAGTCAGGAAGGCAAGGAACTAAGGACAGAGCATGACAGAGCAATGGTGGGAGAAACAAGCATTGAGGCACAAGCTGTACACTCAGGAATTCCTTTGGGTGATGAACAAAATAATCAGCAGTTGTCACAGCTAAAGGAAACTCAAGTGGAGCCAAATCCACCAGAATCATATGGGACCAGAAACAAAATCCCCCTAGGAAAAGAGACCACAAAGAGCAGGATAACAGCAAGAGAAACAAAGAAGAAGATACCAAGGAGATGGAGAAACAAAAAGATCCCTACAGAAGATTTCTCTCCAGGGGATAAAGTGATCTCAGCTTACTTCCTAGATATCCCACCTCATCTCCCCATCATCCCATCTCAGTAACCTAAGGTTTTCACCATCAATAAAGTTCTCTCCCTAGAACATGTAGAGATCATTGATGAAGCCAATGGAGACAGGTTTACTGCAAGGGGGGAAGATTTAAAGCATTACCAACCACCCTGACAAAGGAAGAACGTCAAGCTAGTGACGCTAAAGAAGCGCTTCATGGGAGGCAACCCATGTTTTACATGCTTTTAAAGTAGTTAATAAAGCAAGGTTCATGGATTGCAAATCAACTTTGACATATCCTTGAATAAATCCTTTTATGCAACATATAGTAAAGAACAAGTTTGGTGTTCAAGGCACACTAAGAGGACATGAATGTAGCTCATAGCATGTCACTCTTAGCACCTTAAACAAATCATCTTACACCACATTTCCACAAACTAAGTTTGGTGTCACCAAGGTTGCATACATGGAAATTTAATTAGTCAGTTGGTTTGCATTTGTGAATAGCACTTAGTAGTTGACAACAACAATTTTAAAAAGTAGTTACTCTTTCTTGTCTTTTAAATTTTGCCGCCACTTTCCACAAGTTTTCTTTTAATCACATTTCTTTTATTTTAAAGGAGAATTGATGGGGCAATTGAAGGGTTCGGCCACCACAAAAAGAGAAGAATATACACGTGTCTCCAGGGGGATTGCATTGGAAATTGTTGCCATGCAACATTGGAAGGAGAACAAGCTTGGAAACTGAACCAACCTCATCATAAAGTTGATGATCCTTGTGCTCATCCCATGCAAAACCCCATCCGTCCATCACACAACCACCCCATCAATCCACACCTTTCATTTACTCATCATTTTCCTATATAAGTGATTCCTAGTCTGTACTTCCCTTCACATTCCAGCAACCACTTCTTCAAACTTCTCACTCTCGAAGTACAATTCTCCAAGCTACACCCTATCCAAACCCAACCGAATTCTACCACTCATCACTAACCTCAACACCTTCACTTTTCAAAAATCATTCATGGCATCATCAAGCTCCAAGAGGCAAAAGAGAAAGGAACCGGTTGAGTAGCCCTTTTGATGAAGGGAAATTCAAAACTGCATTCCATGAACGTGAATTTGAACGGATAAAGCTTAAAAAGATATTGCCTGAGTTAACATTCCAGTTCAACGAAGATGAATGCCCACAGATTCGAGAGAAGATCGAACAAAGGGGTTGGCAAAGGCTCACGAACCCAGAAGCAAAGATAAACGCAAACCTCATCAAAGAATTCTATGCAAATATGGTCAGAGAAGACAAAACCAAGGCCCCCACCTTCAAAAGTTACGTGAGAGGAACAGAGGTGGACTTCAACCCCAATGCCATAACAAGGGTTTTTCAGCTGAAATCACCACATTTTGATGAGCCCAGTTACCACGTGAGAATAAGTAACGGCCCCGACAATGATGAACTTGAAGAAATTGTGAATGATATGTGTGTTATAGGATCTGACTGGGAAAGGTATTCAGATATAAGATCTCAGTTCATCAGGAGAGGAGACCTCATCCCGGAAGCCAAGGGATGGTTTGAACTTGTGAGGAGATCTATCCTCCCAGCTACAAACAATTCTGAGGTCAACGTTACTTGAGCTACTATGGTACACTGCTTAGTAAAGGGTGGAGGCATCAATGTGAATGAAATTATAGCTGAGGGGATTCAAGAATCAGCCGAGAAGAATGATCCAGGTGCTAGACTTTGGTTCCCCAGCACCTTCCTTAGGCTGTGTACGAAAGCCAAGGTAGTCTTCGAGGATAGCAATCCAACTTGGGTAAACCCTGGAAGGATGGTTACACTCCAGTGTATAACGTATGTGACACCCGCCCAACAACAAAGAAGGCCTCAAATAGGGAGAAGAACACCACAAGAAGAACCTCACCAAGAAGAACCTCAACAGGAAGAATATCAACAAGAAGAGTACTATGATCCAACTAACATCAACTTGAATCACATTCACGGAGCCATTGAGGAGCTAGCGAGGAGTTATATGGAGGGACAAGAACAATAACTGCACATTCAAGCCCAAAGGATGGATCGTCAAGAAGAACTGCTTTCTAATTGGATGAATCAACAAGGGGAGTGGTAGAAACAGCAAATGGAACACTACTCCTAGCTCACTCAAGCCATCAATCAAGTGACTGAAGGGCAAGAGCATCAAGACAAACACCTTTAAGAACTCAATCAACGACAGCTAGCTCAGACAAAGGCATTCAATGAGTTCAGCGTACTGAATAAAGGACGGCAACTACATAGGGAGGAGTTCAACATAAACACTCAAGCCAAGTTGAAATATATGTCTAGTCATATGTATAATCTACACTCTGCAATCCCTAGGTATGATGAGGTCCAAAAAGATCTCACAGAACAAGAGGAAAGGAAGGTGAAACAGCAGAAGGAAACATTGAAAAAGAAGATGAAAGATGCTGGCTTCTGGAAGAAGTTGATTGGAAAAAGCAAGGGAAGTGGGAGTGCAAGCACTCAAGAAAAACATAAGGAGGACAAACAGGAAGGGGAGCATGAGCACCCCCAAGAGTAAAAGGTGGTGGAGTTCCCTCATTGTTCCATCTTTCTTTTTCAAGTATTTTAAATAAGGAAAATCATGTATGAAATAGAACATGCTTCCATAGTAGCTTAGGAATTTTCAATTCTGTCTTTAAGTCTGCTTTTGCCTAGGTCTATGCTTGCTAGTTAAATTGCCTGTTTTCATTCTCATCTTGCTTATTGTATGCTTGTCCTTTTAAGTCCAATAAAAAGAGATGTTATGAAAGACCAGAGTGATGTTCAAGTTGTGGAGTAGGTCCTTAAATTTGTGGTGTAGTAATCACTTAGCTAAGTTGGTTCACCAACAAGGTGGGAAGACAACTATCTGTCTTGAATCATATGCTTGAAACACACCCCATGAGACTAGCTAAATAATAAGATCCTAATAAGAAAAAGAAAAAAATAATAAGGGTTGAAAAAGAAAGAAAAGTTAATAAAGAATAAGGCTAGGCACTAAGGGCTTGAAACTTGAGGGATGTGTCTTTGGTGCTCTTGTACCAAGGATCTGCTTGGATGAATAAGTTCTTAGGAGTGCTTCATCACTTGGTAACTTGGGTTAACTAATCCAGGATTATCAACTGAAAATCCACTATCAAGAGCAACCTTGCTACAGAACATCTAGTAACCCAAAGAGGTGCTGGACACCAAGACCTCAAGGAAAGAAAATAACAAACTATGTTCCTGTGGTGTGCATGTATGGGGGAGAGAGACTTGAGGGAGTAAGTCCTTAGGGGTGTTTCAACACCTAGCACCTTGAACCAACTGGTTCAGGAGTGTTGGCTGAAAGCTTATCTTAAAGAGTCGCCCCCTCATAGAATACTTAGCCTAAGGAAGAAATAGACCTTGGAAAGACAAAGGAATCAATAAATAAAAGTCTCAAAGGGTGCAATCAAGTGAGTATTCCAAGGCATGATAAAGGTCTGAAAGTCAGTAAAGGAATAAACCTAAGTTGCTATGCATGAAACCCCATAAAACCAAGAACATGACTTCCACAATAATGATTCATTCCTCTTGTCATTTCATTCATCATTCTCTTGTTCCAGTACTTGCTTGGGGACAAGCAAGATTTAAGTTTGGTGTTCTTCTTGTTACCTGAAATCAATCAAACAAAGTACATCAAAGTCTTGCTCTTAATCATGAGATCATGCATCATCTATTTTATCATTCAATTCACGCATAATTCTCATAAAATCATTCAAAATTCACAATGTTTGCTTGAATTATGGTATGAATGCATTTTCAACCAAATACTTTCTTATTTCCTAAGAAAATGCATGAAACCAACCTAAAACATACAAAAAATGGCTAGTAAAACTAGCCATGATGCCCTGGCATCATTTGCTGCTCCAAATCCGGTTACTCTTTGAAGTGTTCTTAAAGCACTTTTTCCTCCTAAAACACATCAAGAACAACTTTGAATCCATGAAACCTCAACTGATCAAACCTTAATCAGCATGTTAGGTAGAGATTCCTCAGCTTAGACGTGCTGGGAATTGAAGATTCTTGGCTCACAAGTCAAGCTAAGCAAGAGATCTAAAGAAAGAACATCAAGAAAATACATGTTTAGCATGGTTTTCCTTGAAAACCAAATTGAAAAGGGAGGGAGGCAGCCATCTCACCTAATTTCTAGCCATGAAAAATTACATGGTTATGTAGATGAAGAAGAGAGGATCATTTTGGTTTAATCAGAGTTTTGATTTGAGTTTTAGTTCAGAAGAAATCAAGCTTTGAAGATTTATGAACCAAGAACTTTCTCTCCTTTTTCTCTTGATAATTTTCATCCACAAGGAGCAAATGAGGCAGCCTTGGAGGTCTTGGGGGGTGAGGGGAGAGTTGTGATTGGTTGGCTTGGGAGATGGTTAAAATAATACTAAAATATCTCAGGTGTATAACTACTAAAACTAGATGTATTAGAACATACACTTAACAACACTTCTAGAGATTAATATCTGAGCTAATAGTATAAATGACACTAGTAACATGATTAACATGAGAATAGAAGATATATGATGAGGCATTAGTATTGCTAAATTCATCAGAGAGTGCTGGTGTTAATCTGCACCAGTAGACTGTGAACCCGGTTAAACCGATCTCCTATTTTTAACTAAAACAGATCAAGTAATATTATAATATTACAAGCATCTCTAATATTAATATAATAATAATATCATATTACTATTTCTCTTCTCTCATGAATCTAGTCCGGTTCGCCAAACTAAGACTAATTACGGAAACCAGAATCAAAAGCACCTAACCGATACGGTTCAAAAATTAGGTTCTTCACGATTGCATTGTCGAGCTTGTCTCAACTGAGGTCCTAACTTAAAGATGACATAATGACAATGAGGATTGAGATTCTTGATAATATAACAAAGTTGTTCCCTTTCTTAAACTTCTGGAGAAATCTGTGCCTTCAGAAAAGATCTCGCGTACTCAAAAAACGAGGTTGTTACATTAGTGGCCATGTTAATGCCACTAACGTGAGCCGTTAACGTGGAGAAGGGAGAAGCATGAAAAGTTAGTGGTAAAGTAAACACCACTAACTTGAGAGAAGCCAAAAAAGGCCACGTTAATGGCCACGTTAATGCCACTAACGTGAGCCATTAACGCGGAGAATGGAGTAGCATGGATAGTTAGTGGTAAAGTTAACACCACTAACTTGATCAAAGCCAAGAAAGCCCACGTTAACGCCACTAACGTGAGCCATTAACGTGGATGCTGCTCAACTCAAACTCTTCCAGCAAGCTGAGCAAAGCCCAATGAGTTAGTTAACTACTTCAACTGAGGCCAAGGGCCTACATCCAGAGACTTGCAAACTTAACTGAGGATCAGAGAAGTAGTATATTGGTGTGGAATTTATAATCCAAAAACTAACCGGTAAGTGCACCGAGTCGTACCATGTAGTACCTCAAGTGAATGAGGGTTGATCCCACGAGGATTGATGGATTAAGCAACAATGGTTAAATGATTTACTTAGTTAGACAAACAGAAAAGAGTGTTTTGACCTTCATCAACCGCCAATTTCTTGGTCACTTATTTCCAATTAGAGAGTGAAGTTCAATTCTAGTTTATATGCCACAGAAACCCCAATTACCCAAATATAAGAGGATTATATGTCACATATCCCGTTAAGTATAGATAATTAGAAATTTAGGAGAAATTGTTTTCAAACTGTTGTTCAAGTAAAGAGCTTTTCCAAGTTATACAAGAACTCAATTAGAATAAGGGTCATACTTTTGTTCCACCCAAATTCATAAGACAAAGAACGGAAACAATTCTTGAAATAGAAATCAGTACATGAATTAAAATAGAAAAATAATAGTATCAATCCATACAATAGACAGAACTCCTAACCTTGACAGTGGAGGTTTAGTTGCTCATGGTTCAGAGAGAAAACTAGGATTCAGAAAAAACTGTAAATTACGAAATGAGGTAGAAGAGAAGAGAGAAGAGTCCGAAGGGCTGATTCTTCCCTTTTATATCTAATCCTAATTAATGTAAATTATATTTTCTAAAACTAAATAATATCTTTTCCTATTTTTTTAAATAAAATACAATTTAATCAAAAATTAATAAAGATCTTTGCATGCGTTCAAGTGGAGTGTGGGGACCATGGCCTTCCTTAGAAGTGGCGCCTAACTTGAGAAATCTCAAGTTAGTGTGGAGGATGCAGCACTAAATGGAGTTGATTTTGTTGTTGTTGTGCCTAACTTGAAGGAGGACCATACCTAACTTGAAGGATGCAAGAAAGAGTGGCGCGAACAACCTGAGTTGGCACCTAACTTGGAGTGTACTTGTACCTAACTTGAAGGGGGTTGCATCCAATTGATATGTGATTGTAGTGCTTGGTGCCTAACTTGAGAAATCTCAAGTTAGACGTAGCCTTGGCAGCCTTGGATTATTGGGTTATGTTCACCTTGGCGCCTAACTTGAGAAACCTCAAGTTAGGCGCCACCCTTGCAGAGTTGATGGCGGAGAAGTATGAACTATTATACATCGTTGGAAAGTTCTAGAAGTTAAATTTCCAACGCCACTAGAATCACGTCCATTGTATCTTTGTAGCTCGAGTTGTTCAGGTTTGAGTGCAAAGAGGTCAGGGTTGACAGCATCATTTGCTTCCTTCTCTTTTTCTATAGAAACTCTATCAAATTCATCTGAATGCTACCTGAAATAAATAAAATTTCACACGACTCAAAGTAGCATCCATAGTGGCTAAAAGATAATTAATTCTTGATTAAACTCAATAATTTGAATGCGAATTCACTAGGAAAAGATAGGTAAGATGCTCACGCATCATATATATAGGAGTAGTTTTGAACTAGAAAGAGACGGGGGGAACCTGGGTGGATCTAGGATTGTAAACACTCAAATTACTCTTCTCTGTATTCAGTTTTACGTTCAATACACTTTACATTTCCAATTTCCATTCCCATAGCTATGAACAACTAAACCCCACTTCATTGGATTAGGGAGCTCTATTGTAATTTAATGGATCAATAATAGTTCTTATTGTTCTTCTTCTTTTCATTCTCTTTGATTTACTTAAAAGCTTTCAATCTTCATTCAATTGAGCAATTGTCTTGGAAGAGAAATTGTTCATACTTTGATCATAGTGGACTAGGTTAGGGGTTGGACGGATATAGTGACATATAATCCTCCCAATACTTTGATCTAGAAAAACATGTGGTATAATCAGTGATCGTACTTCATCTCTTCCCATGAGCAATTAGATCAAGGAATTGGGAAATTGTTCAAGCTTAGAGAGATTGAATTGTCAAGGAATTGGGATTCAATCACCTAAGATTTCCAAGAGATCAATGAGTTGCATGGATTGAGGAAGAGATGAGAATGAACTTGATCCGGAGAATGCAACATCTCCTGAACCTAATGAGCTTTCCTACTCTTATCTCCCCATTCTCTATATTCTGTTGTTTACAATTATGTTCATCATCCCCATCCCCATTTGCTTTTCTGCAATTTACTTTCTATGATTTACTTTCTGCCATTTACATTCTGCCATTTACTTTTTTGTCATTTACATTCCTTGCTATCTACATTTCCCACCATTTAAATTCTACAATTCTCTGTCAAACTCTGTTTAGTTCAACTAGAACATTCCTCTTATTAAAGTTGCTCAACCAATCAATCCCTGTAGGAGTCGACCTTACTCTATTGTGAGTTTTTACTTGACGATAATTCGGTATACTTGCCGAAGGAAATTTTTAGCGATACAGATTTCACGCTATCATTGATACAGTCGAACCCCTCCGTCAGCATCCTGGTACTGCAAGGTGTGGATGACAAAGAAAAAGGAAATTGCACAGATATACAGCGTTTAGGAGGAGTCGCACAACAAGGTGCCAAAACTGCTTCAGGCACAGCAAAGTTGTTTTCCCAGTACCATTTGTGAGCTACGATGGACACCTTTTGGTCTGTGATTGTAGCATATTCAACAAAGTATTTTGGGCTTTCCCATCTTGTGTTGTGGCTTTCAAGCATTGCAAGCCGTTTGTTTCCATCGATGGCATGCATCTGTATGGGAGATACGGTGGAGTGTTGCTTATTGCAGTGGCACAAGACGACAACAAGAACATCCTGCCTATTTGCTTTTGCCATTCTCGAGTCCGAGAGCACCGAGTCATGGTCGTTCTTCTTCACTAATCTGAGATGCCATGTCACCCCACAAGACGACCTACTGGTTATCTCGGATAGATCGTAGGTCATCAACGCAAAGATAAATAAGACATCACATATACCTGTCAAGGTTCACTGGAGGGCCAGGAACCTGCTGCTCTCCATTGAACTGCCTCTTCACCTGGTCAACCTAGTGAAATAGAACAATATTGAAGTAGATAAGGGGAAAGACTGACATCCATGTCCCCCACTCCTCCTTCTTGAAGAACCAGGGATGGCACAGAGCCTGCAGAGCAGGGTCGTCATACAGTATCCATACAAACTGACATACCCGTAACAGAGCTAATAGTTAGGATGACAAAAATAATGCAACATAATTGACTAAAATGAAAACGAGGTTGAATCATAAACATGGTACTAACCTCATCGAATCGTAACCGGTTGATCGATACCCACCAACGCAGGACCCTAGCCTCATGCTGATTTCTGCTCTGTTGCTGCAGTCTGACCAACCTGACACCAACCGAAAGAATAATAGCAGTTCATTAGGCAACAGGCGTAGGAAGTTACAAATTCATAACTAATTACAGAAAAAAAACTTTTGTTACCTCACAGCCATGGGATACTGGTAGTTCCTTCTATCTACTGGACACCACTGAGGAAATCTCTGGTAGATCTAGGATATCAAAAGCGGCATGCAGTCGGCGATGTCCTTGACGCCTCGGTGTGCTGCCGAACACTGTGACTAGTACGTCCAGGAAAGTACAGCCGAGCCCCAAGACAACGCCCGGCACCGCCCGAAGTCCTCCAAAAGTGGGAGCCAACGCAAGTGGACTAAGTTGTTTAACTTATCTGTCAAGAGATATCCTCCGATCAGCAACATAATGTAGCACCTAGCGTACTGCCATAAGGTCTCTGGGTCGTCTGTAGGGGCATCTGGCGGACACGGTCCCGCAACCAAACAAGCTTCAGTGTGAACGACTCTTTTCTTTGCGCGACTTGTTGTGGAGCCACCGAAGGCCTGGCACTGAGGAGACGCTCCACAAGCTGCCATGTCTCCGTGTGGTAGTACCTACTGAAGTCACGGAGGCACCCCCGACTGGCTCGTCGTGTGCACGTAGCCCTAGGTGGTATGCCACGTCTTGCAGGGTTATAGTGGCCTCACCCCACGGGAGATGAAACGTGTGCATCTCTGGATGCCATCGTTCCATGAATGCCATAATCAGGGAATTGTCGAATGTGAAATCCCTGAGGAGAATCGTGTCGCCAAATCTAGCCTCAACCAGGTACGAGATGATGGCGTCCGGTGGAGGAAGGGTATCACTCACCCGCTGGGGTAGTAGAAGGCAAGGCCTCTGAAGAAAAAAATAGTTCAGAATTATAAAGAGATATTTTGAAATGTTTAATTGGATCTTCGATGGTTAACGGTCCTCGTATTTTAAAAATTTTAAATAGGCTTCCATATTTTTCCTATTAAATTCTTACACTATTTTTAAGTTTCTTTAAACCTTTTGTAGTAGGATCTGTTTAGTATAAAAAAATATTAAAGTTAAATAAATATTTTTTTAAGTTAAACATATATCTAATTAAGAACATATCTACATCTTTAATTACTTGTTTTTTAGACAAGTAATAATTACTCTGTTAATTTTAATATATTTGATACTAAAAAAAAACCTAACTAAAACATAGAGTTTCAAACTAATAACTATGTCATAATAACCTACCACAATTAAATAGAGTTTCAAATTTCTACAAGCGACCTATTCCTAACATTATAAACTATATTCTAATTCTTCGCAATTACGCTAACCATGGCTACATGCAAAAATGTATCTACATGGGATTGTACAAAATTTAACACAAAAGAACTAACCTTAAAGTCGGCAACTCCCGCGTAATGCGAAGTCTTATTCTTCGCCTGTTGATGTCTCCATCGTTACCAGTTGTGCACGCCATCGTCATATGTATTGATAATATGCTTAGAAAAAGGTAAAAGAGACGAGAAAGGTGTTGAAAATGTTAAAATGGGACCCGGTTAATGGCTATGAACGACATATATCTAAAGATGTATAAAAAAGAATTGATCACTGAGTTGTTGGAAATGATCGATACCCATAATATTATAGCACAATCATTTCGAAGAGTCAGAGAATTCTATCAATGTCATCCTTCTGAGATTTTCTCTTTGAAGTTGTATTCCTAAAGGACAGTTGATCGAAGAACTTACAGTGCTCCCTCTTGTGATGAAGTTGCTGCTTTGATTGTTGGAGATTTCGATTCCTCAGATCATGGTCGTGATATTATTGTTCGATCTACTGCTGGTTAATTGCAACGTATTTATGAAACTCATGCTTTGTATTGGCCATTACAGTATCCATTGTTGTTTCCATATGGTGAGGATGGTTACCAGCTGAATATTCCTTATCGAGGTGAACAACATGGATATGTTATTGGAAGGAGAACAAGAGTTTCTCTCACAGAGTTCATCTATTTTTGTCGAAGCACAAAGATAGAATTATTCATAAGTGTAGGCGATTATTTCAACAATTTGTTATTAATTGTTTCACAATGATTGAGTCCCAAAGGTTTTATGTGATTAGAAAGAAGCAAAGTACAATTAGAGGAGAAGTCCTTCAAGGAATAAAAGAGGCTATACATCGTGGTGATGACGAAGCTTCTTCAATTGGGACGCAAGTTATTTTGCCTTCCTCCTTCACTGGTGGTAGACGTTACATGTTTAACCATTGTCAGGATGCCATGGCAATTTGTAAACATTTTGGGTATCCAGATTTATTCCTTACTATAATGTGTAATCCAAATTGGCCTAAATTTCAATGATCTAGAGAGTGAGAGTGAATTCCTATCACTGATCGTCTTGATATCTCTTGTCGTGTTTTTCATGATAAGTTAAAGTGCCTTCTAAATGATCTTAAGGAAGGTGTGTTTTTTGGTCCACTTAATGCAGGTATATAATTTCATAATTAGCATTTGAATTTTTTTCGATTGTCTTCAAACATATATTTATTTGACTTCTTTAGGACCTTTTTGTATTTTGTAGGTATGTATACTGTTGAGTTCCAAAAAAGAGGTTTACCACATGCACATATGTTACTTTGGCTTTACGCGGAAAGCAACTTACAAAGTGTTGATGAATTTATTTGTGTCGAGCTACCGAATCCCCAGAAATTTCCAACTCTTTATAATGTCGTTACTAAGTACATGATCTATAGGCCTTGTGGTCGACTTAGACCGAGTTCTTATTGTTTGAAAGATGGTAAGTACTCAAAGTTTTATCCGAAAAGATTCATTGATCAAACGAGGTTTGATGAAGATGGTTATTCAATATATAAATGTCGTAATATGGATGTTACAGTGAAGATCAATGATGTTGATATTGACAACAGATTTGTTGTCCCTTATAATCCGTTGTTGTTAATGAAATATCTAGCTCATATAAATCTTGAATTTTGTAACAAGTCAAACGTCATTAAGTATCTTTTTAAGTAGGTCAATAAAGATCCGGATCGAGTAACTGTAACTGTTGGAGATACAAATCAGAGTGCTCAATATTCTCAAGTAGTTGATAAGATCAAACAATATTACGATTGTTGTTATTTATCACCGTCTGAATCCATGTGGAGAATTTTTGCTTATGATATTCATCATAGATGGCCATCAGTACAGAGGTTGACTTTTCATTTGCCAATCCAGCAACATGTTGTATTCGATGATGCTGATATTATTACTCATGTTTATTTGAGTAATAAAGATTTGGTGATAATATTTACGAGTTGGATGATAGCCAACAGGTGGTTCCCGGAGGGACGGGTTTTAACGTATGTTGAATATCCAAGCAAATTTGTGTATTGTTCGAATTGCAGGGAATGGAAGCCAAGACAGAGAGGATTTTCAATTAGAAGATTGAGTTTTGCTCATTCTTCATCTGGTGAACTTTTCTATATGCGGATGCTTTTGAATGTACAAAGAAGATGTACCAATTTTTGAAGTATAAGAACCATGAATGGTGTTGCTTATGATACATTTCAAGAGGCATGTTCTGCTATGAAATTCTTGATCGATGATAATGAGTTTGTTTCTACTATTAAGGAAGTCGGCGAGTTAGCATCAGCTGCACAGCTAAGGAGGCTTTTCGTGATATTGTTGCTATCTAGTTCTATGGGAAGACCTTTGTCAGTCTGGGAACAAACTTGGGCTTATTTGTCTGATGATATTCTTTATTATAGAAGACATGAGCTGCAATATTCCGGTAAGACTTTAGTTCATGATAAATTTGTATATGACACACATATACACAAGCGCACACAAGCCAAAAATGATATTTTGGTACTAATATTTATTATTTAATGTTAAACGTAGATCTAACAATGAGTCAAGAAGAGTTGCAAACATTTTTTTGTTAAAGATTGAGAAATTACTGCAGAATAATGGGAAATCATTGAGAAATTATGCTGGTATGCCGCTTCCTAATACCTCTTTAGCCTCTCAATTTAGCAATTTGATGCTGTTGCATGAGTTGCAGTATGATACTGTTTCTTTGCTTCGTGAGCACGATGAAAATATCTTAAAGTTAAATGAAGAACAAAGGGTGATCTATGATAAAATTATTGATTGTGTTTCCAATAAGAGGCATGGATTCTTTTTTGTCTACGGGTTTGGCGGCACTGGAAAAATATTTTTATACAGAGTTTTGTCAGCTAGATTGCGATCTGAGAAAAAGATTGTTATAAATGTTGCTTCTAGTGGTATTGCTTCTCTGTTATTACCTGGTGAAAAGACAGCGCATTCTATGTTCAATATTCCCGTTGAGCTAACTGAAGATACTATTTGTCGAATTAAGAAGGATAGTCCTAAAGATAAGCTAATCCGATTGGCTGATTTGATTATTTGGGATGAGGCACCAACGACTAATAAATTAACATTTAAAGAGCTTGATAGGACTTTACATGATATCATGGTTTTGGTTTCTGATAGTAATAAAAATTTACCTTTTGGTGGGAAGGTGTTTGTTCTTGGTGGTGATTTTAGGCAGGTCTTGCCAGTTATTCCAAAGGGTTCTCGTGCTGAGATTGTGATGGCTTCCATAAATTCTTCCGTTCTCTGGAAATATTGCGAAGTTTTAAGATTAACAAAAAATTTGAGATTAGCAAATGGATTGGAACAATCAACTGCTCAGGAGTTAAGGTCCTTTTCATATTGGATACTTCAAGGTGAAGGTTAATGTGGAACAGTGGTCAATGATAACCTTTCTGTTGATATTCCTTATGATCTAATCATTCATGTTTGCAAAATTCAGTTAAAGATATTATAAATACAAATTATCCGAATTTGGTTTAGAATTTTCGTGATCCAAGTTTTTTCCAGGATAAGGCAATATTGGCTCCAACTGTTGAGAATGTTGAAGAGATAAATAGTTATATAGTTGACTTGTTGCCTGGTGAGGAGAAAAATTATCTTAGTGCTGATTCAATCTGTGGTAGTGATGCCTATTCTAATGTTGATGTTGATTGGATAAATGTTGAATTCTTGAATCAAATTAGGTGTTCTGGTCTACCTAATCATTCATTGAAGTTGAAAATAGGTGTGCCTATTATTTTGTTGAGGAATATTGATTCAACTAGTGGTTTGTTGATGCGAGCAAAATCGTCAGTTAAGAATTCCTTCTCGGTAAAGGAGAAATAACCTCGTTGCAAGTATAGTTCTCAACCAACAAGTAATACTCGATCAAAGTTTACAATTTCTAATATAAACTGAGAGTCTTTCAACCTCAGGTCATCTTTCCTAGGAACTAATGCCAATAAGTACACAATTTTGGTTTTGATAATCAAAGGGGTTTTCAATGATTGAGAGCAAACAAAATAAAGGAATTAAAGAATAAGACAAAATTGCAATTAATGAAGCAATAAAGGAATAAAAGAACTATGTATGTAATATGGACAAGTAAAGCTAGAAGTATAAAATTCTACAAAGCCCTAATGACACCCTAAGAGAGCAAAACCTAAAACTACACTACACTACTCCTAATGTGTTTTTCCTAATCTAAAGTGAGCTCCCCTTGTTATGTGTTGATATGCCCTTAATATAGCCTTCCAAACCAGCCTTCAGCACTTCAGAAATGGGCCTAGAGACCCCCAAAACCACGCAGCACGTGACTTTTTAATGGAGGCATGCGCTGGTACCTGTGCGGACGTACAGGTGTGTGCGTCCGCACACTTCTCCGAATTTCCACTTGTGCGTACGCACAGAGGGTTGTGTGCATGCACGCTTGCTGATTTCCTCCTTGTGCGTACGCACGCATCCTTGTGCACACGCACGAATGGCTGTGTGATTCCTCCTTGTTTTCTTCATGTCTTCTCCCTTGTACATGCTTTCTTCTACTTTTGGCTATCCATTCTTGCCTCCAAGGCCTAAAATCACTCAACAAAACTGTCATGGCATCACATGGAATAAAACTTGAATTAAATTGCTCATTTCAAGCACAAAAATGCATGTTTTCACATTTAGGTTCAATTTAGGGATCAAACACAAAAATATGCTATTATGGTGCTTAAGTGTAGGTTTATGTGATGAAATCCACTCAAATCAAGCTAAAATATATCAGAAAATATGGACTCATCAATTCTCCCACACTTAAACAATAGCATGTCCTCATGCTAAACCAACAAGGAGAATAATCAAAAGAGAAACAACTTATTGAATGCAACTACCTATGTGCATGCAAGTATGTATATACTATATATATCTATCTATCTATAATGTCCTATTAATTTGGTGAAAGCAACAATCAAATTCCAAGCAAGTGTATAGACATATAGGGCTAGGCAAAGAAATAACTCAATGCAATAAAAAATCTAAAGAAATGATTTACTCATAAAAAATGAAGCAATTTGCAAGAATACATGATAAGAGGTGTGGAAACATAGAGTTGAGTGATCGAACCCTCACTAGGTGTGTATGCACTCTAAGCACTCGGTGTTTTAGGGTTTAATCACTCAAGTCTCCTCCTAATCATGCTTTCAAAGATTTGCTTTTCATCTAACAATCAACAAACATGTGATGTGAGAGTGCAAGTATCATGAGGTCTTTAGAGGGTTGTAATGGAGTTAGGGTTAAGGTAGGATAAATATGGCTAAGTGAACTAGGGAATTGAATCTTTGATTAGCTCAAATGTCCACTCAACCTATATCAACCAAATTACAAACTATGCAACCTAACTTCCCATTCCCTGTTTATACACATTCATGCATCTTTTTCATCCAAGTCTACATATGCATTTCTTATTCATTTATTTCATTTTCTTTTTTCCTTTTTGGGGAGACCTTTGTCCCCTTTTATTTTTATTTTTTCATTTCATTTTTCTTTTTTCTTTTTCTATTTCTCTTTTTCTTCTTTTTTTTTGACAAATTCATATGGTTAAGGCAAATTGACACATGAATGTGCACCCATTTTTTTTCCAAATTTTTCAATAATTATCCAAAACAAAAATTTTTCTCTACCAATGCTTCC
The DNA here is from genome assembly GCF_000816755.2 of Arachis ipaensis. Lineage (NCBI taxonomy): Eukaryota > Viridiplantae > Streptophyta > Magnoliopsida > Fabales > Fabaceae > Arachis > Arachis ipaensis. Next base: position 74,904,109 of record NC_029786.2, on the reverse strand, counting down.
CAAAATTTCTCCCATACTTAAATGACACACACATCTCAACCTAAGCTAATCAAAGATGCAATTCAAGGTAATTCATGGTTTTTCGCTTAGGGTTGTAATGTGCTAATAATTAGAACAAGGGGGATTAAAAAGCTCAAAAGTGGTTTACAACGGTAGATATAAGGGTTAGGCTATATGGGTGAGTGAGTTTAATTAAAAGATGGCATCAAACATGCTAAATGCAATCACAACATCAAACATTGGAAATAAAGAATCAAGCAAAACCAAGATTACAATCATAGGAGGAGATAAAGCACACAATGAACAAAAATTGTGGTTATAATGTGTAACCACTCATTATAAGCCCAAAAACTCACATGGTATTTTGTTCTATCTTTCTTCTATGTTCCATAAAGATCATTCAAGCAAGCTTGAAAACAATTTTCCAAATTAATTCAATAAAATGCCCTAAAAACAAAGCTCTTGGAAAATCCTTGTTGTTTTTCACCAAAATTATTTCCTATATGTATGTATGTATGTTGTGATGGATGTAATTTCAAAATCTTTCCTAGTTCTATTCCTAATTTTCAACATTGCAAAAATTAACATGAACAATTATGACAAAATTGAACTAGGCGCTATACTATTCACATCATCCAATCACAACTTCTATCTATAAAATATATACTAAGTGAAATATGCAAAAATGCAACATATATAAAATATATACCAACTAAAAATGCAAAATGCAATAGTATAAGCTAAGATATATATACTAGAAGAGAATGCAATGCAACAGTTAAAAACACTCCAAATATATACAAGAAACCTAATAAAAAGAAACAAAAAAAAGGTACAAAGTGTTCGGAAAAGAAAGTTTACGCCCCCAAAATGATGAATCCTCCCCCACACTTAAGCGTTGCACGGTCCTCCGTGCATGAACACAATCCGGGGAGAATGAAGCTTTACGCTCCACCTTCAGCTGGCGGATACGGGGGCTCGGGTTGCATGGGCATTGCCAAGGCCAATGTATGCTTAGCATCTTCCTCTACGGTGTCCTGCTCCTCCACCGGCTCCTTGCCTCCACGTCTCATCCTCAAAAAGAATGAATAGAGTATAATTAAGAATCATAAGGCAAGTAGGACAAAAATAGCAAAGGAGAAAGCAAGTAAGCATCTAATTGAGGAGGCCTGCATAGTGGTGAGGTATGATGCAAATGATTGAGCCGTGTGTGTATTCCAATTATGCGCGCGATTAGAATACACACAACGGCCGGTTAAAATGGCATCCACACAATCAAAAAGTAAAGAACGAGTTCCTCAATTAGATGGCCTAGGTTGCAATTAAAGAATAAGCAAGAGATGAGGCACAAACAAACCTAGGTAACCGCAAAAGTGAATCAAGTAATTGAGATATTGGATATTATAATTGTGCAAGTGAAAGCACAAAATTGATATAAAATAGCACAATAAACAACAACCATTCCATTAATGAAAAGAAAACTACGTGTTCATCATGAAATACAAAGAAAAGGTCACATGGTATAGGTACTTGTTACAAAAAGTGATACACTTGATAGCAATCAAGTAAAGTCACTCAAACAAATGCCAAGCATTAACAGGGAGCAAGTACTGGTCATGTGATAAATGTGATATGAAAAATCATGATAAACAAGTAATTTCAACTTAATTCACTTAATTCAATATGCACTTATAAAAATTTTACCTAATATGTAACAAAATGTAAATATGAAAATCCAATTAGGTGATAGTAATTTAAGGCAAGGTATAAGTGCGTTGATGAAATTCAATCAAGAAGCAACCCAATCAAATAATAAGTAAGCACTTGCAACTTATTCAATTAGCAAACAACTAAATTAAGACTAATATAATTACTAAAATGAAAATGAAATGCAATGAAAACTAAGTAAAACAAGAAGAAAATAAGGTAAAAGAAAGAGAAGAGAGGTATGGAGTGGGCGGGAAGTGCGTTAGGGCTTATTTAAAGTGGAATAGGAATGCTGCCCAAAACAGCACCTGTGCGCACACACAGGTACGTGTGCGTACGCACAAAAAGGTAAAACAGGGGGTGTGTGCGCTCGCACAAGGCGTGCGAGTGTTCCGATTAGAACGGAGATATAGAAGTGTGCGTACGCACAGAACACACACACTTTTTTTTAGATGAAGGATCATGTGTGCGTGCGCACACAGGTCCGTGCGCACGCACGGAAGCAAGGAGGGTTGGGGTGCAGGCGCACAACCTGTGCTAATGCTCCCACAAGAGGGGCTGCAAGCTTGCGTGCGGACGCACAATGCTGTGTGCTTGCACAAAGTGGCAAAAAGATGGTATGTGTGTGTACGCACGAGTAGGTGCGCACGCATAGGTGCCCTATTTTGCAAAAATTTTCCTTTCATTTCTAAGGTGCTATGCCTTAGCTCAATTAGCATTCAACCCCCAAAATATTCAAAATATCACAAAATCATGATCCATTTGCAATTCAACCTATCTAAACTCAAAACTAAACTAAGCCTAAGCTAGCCAAAATAAAAAAAATGCAATAAACCAAGACTATAAACAAAGAGAAAGGGTAAGAAAGATGTTACCATGGTGGGGTGTCTCCCACCTAGCACTTTGGTTTATAGTCCTTAAGTTGGGCTTATTGAGGAGACTCTAGCTAGGGTGGCTTGTGTTTCCACTCCTCTTTGAACCTCCATCCAAGCTTGCACTTTGAGGCTCCTCCGGGATCCCATATTCTAGGCATCCGCTCTCCCTCTTGTTGATCACTACGCTCCAAGCCGGATGGACAAGCTCTCAAATGACCATTGTAACAACCCAACATTTTCCAAAAATCAACCAATTGTGCTTTACACCATTCTTGAATCCCAAAGCTTAAATTGGATTTCTTGAAGAGCCTTGGATTCTTTTGGCAACCAATACCTCTTTCTCCACCATGTACTAACCAAAGAAGGACCTTAAGTTGGTAGTCCGTCTCTAAGATAGCATATTGATGGAGGCCAATAAAGATCATAGGTGAAATTGCCACCCACTCAATATGTTCTTGGACCGGAGTTGCTTCATCACCAACTTCCTCTTCCCCCTCACTCAAGTCATAACAAGGAGGTTGTGAGAAGTCTACCTCCATGTTTCTCTCAAACTCAATGGGGAGATGCTCATTAGGATCATTGAGGGGATTGACCAAGGAGTACAAAAAATCACTTAATGTGAAATCCTCATTTTGATCAATCTCCCTCAACTCCTCCTTTCTCTCCTCCGGTTCACATACTTCACTTTCTCCCTTTTATTGCACTTAAAGCTCTAACCCTTTTTCTTTTCCTTGTGGCTCCATGCTCTCCTCTTCACTACATGCATTAGTTGACCCTCCACATTCCTCAAGAGGAATGCCTTGATCGGATGAGTGTAGGAGAACTAAGCGGTTTACCGCTTCGGCTATGGTTGCCACGAATTGCCCTTGTGTCCTTCGGAATCCTTCTTGCTCTTGGATAAAGGCTTGAAGGTCTTGATGGTCTTGGGTCAAGGGTGGAAAAGCTTCACAATTAGGTAAAAAGGAAGGTTCATTGGTTGGATAGAAGGTTGGATATGTGGGAGGTAGTTCATGTTGATGAGTATCTTGAGGTGGTGTGTAAGAAGGTGTATGATGGTGGTGGTGTGGTGATTGAAAATACGGTGATTGAGGGTTGTGTTGAGGGTATGGGTCATAGGTATATGGTGATGGAGGTGTATAGTCATAGGGAAATCCACCATATCCTTGGTTTGGGTATGCATATTGGAGAGGGTATGGTTCATTGTAATATGGAGGAGGTTGCTCCTCCCAAAATTGATGCTCCAAACCCATGATGCAATCCACAATTGAAGTTATCAAACCCTACAAAATGATCACAACCAAACTTCAAACCAAGAAGGTGATAACTCAGAGAAAATGGAAAATAAAAACTAAAGACATCAAGTAACAAAAGAAACAAAATTCTAATTAATAGCAAAAACAAGCAAACAACCCAAAAAGTATATATTTACACTATGGACATATTTACAACAACCAAAATAAAGCACTCATGACGCTAGCTCCCCGAAAACGGCGCCAAAAACTTGATGCGAGCAAAATCGTCGGTTAAGAATTCCTTCTCGGTAAAGGAGAAATAACATTGTTGCAAGTATAATTCTCAACCAACAAGTAATACTCGATCAAAGTTTACAATTTCTAATCTAAACCGAGAGTCTTTCAACCTCGGGTCGTCTTCCCTAGGAACTAATTCCAATAAGTGCACAATTTTGGTTGTGAGAATCAAAGGGGTTTTCAATGATTGAGAGCAAACAAAATAAAGGAATTAAAGAACAAGACAAAATTGCAATTAATGAAGCAATAAAGGAATAAAAGAACTATATATGTAATATGGACAAGTAAAGCTATAAAGTGATGGAAAAGTAGTTCAAAACATAAATGAAACATTGACTTGGGATGAGTTATGGAATCCCTTCCTTGCCATAATCACAACTATGATAATTATGATGGATTAATCTCACTGAGTCATCCCTTAACATCGAAGGATAACTTAACTGAGCATAATTGTTATTAATCCACAAGTCCTAGCTAACTTACTAACTACCTTAGTAAAAAGCTAGCGTTAGTGGAAACAATAACAACTAACACCCAAGAATTATCACGAAATATTGGACATTATGGCTCTAGTAATCTATAGACTCATTTTCCCCAAGCCAAGGGGTGAAAATTATCCCATAACTAAAATTGGCATTTCATCGAACACAAAGTGGGCATAAACATAAAACATGGCAAAATTGGGAAATTGATAAAAGCTATGAACCATAAATGCTCAAAATCAATTAAGGTAACTCAAACAAACGTAAAACAAGCATCAAACATCAAATTCATCAACAAGAACATCAAAATTGCAAAACCAAGCATATATTGATAAAGGAAAGTAAAAATAGAAATAAGTGTAGAACAAGTATGGCAATTGAAAGAGACAATTAAAGAAATACTTACAATGTAAATTGCAAAATCCAAAAGCAAGACTTGAAGTATAAAAATGGATGTTTTCTCCCTTGTACATGCTTTCTTCCACTTTTGGCTATCCATTCTTGCCTCCAAGGCCTGAAATCACTCAACAAACCTGTCATGGCATCACATGGAATAAAAGTGGAATTAAATTGTTAATTTCATGTACAAAAATGCATATTTTCACATTTAGGTTCAATTTAGGGATCAAACACAAAAATATGCTATTATGGTGCTTAAGTGTAGGTTTATATGATGAAATCCACTCAAATCAAGCTAAAATATATCAGAAAATATGGACTCATCATTTGTGTAATGGGACTCGACTTGTTGTGCGAGATCTAGGGAAAAATGTGATCTGTGCAGAAGTTATTTCAGGTAGCAGTACTGGAGATAAAGTTTTTATCACTAGAATGACTTTGATTCCTAGTGATACGGTTATACCATTGAAATTCCAACGCAGACAATTCCCAGTTTCCTTGTCGTTTGTGATGACAATTAATAAAAGATAGGGTCAGAAATTATCAATAGTTGGTTTATTTCTGCGTCGTCCTGTGTTTTCTCATGGTCAACTTTATGTAGCTTTTTCTCGAGTCAGTAATAGAAATGATCTTAAAATTTTACTTTGTGATGAAGGATTAATTGATTCTGCCAGGACTGAAAATGTGGTATTTAAGAAAGTTTTTTATAAGATATAATATAATTTTTTTATTATATTTTCCAATTATTTTTATGTAATTTATAATTTTGTTTTGGTCTACATTTTCTTTAGACAGAGACATCTTCTTTAGTGCATAAAATTGATAGTTCATACCTTCATTTAATTATCACCCATCTAAAGCTAAAATTTGATTCTACTTTTCATGACGTGTGCCATTAATGTGATTATTTCGACGTATTGAGACTCAAATTAGAGGATCGGCCTCATTATTATCTTTTTCATCGACATATTAAAATTAATATTTCATTCTCATAATCGAAATTTCATTTGTTCCAAAGAGATTTGCTGCCTCATTGGATAGCAGATTTCGTATACTTTCTTCCCTAACAATGGTAAGATTTCACAGCATATTCAACAATACTCTTATTTTCGTGTCTTCAATAATTACCACCTCATCATCTTCTCTCGTGCTAACTGTTGCATCAATCCACACTTCTCATTATTTTCCTTTTATTTTTGTTAATTTTGATTTTATTTCTTTGATTTTTTTTTTTGTTCCTTGATTCTAAAGTCTGATTGTTTGACAAAATCTTGATTCTACATTTCAATTTTTTTATATAACACATATAGTATTACGAGTTGCTGGTTTTGTTTTATTATTTTGTTTTTGCTGATTATGGTCATTTTGAATGGATGCCTTTGATTGTGATGATTTTAGAATATTTGTTATTGGCTTCAGTTGACTTTTTTATTGAAAAAATTACTTTTGTTTTAAAAAGTAAATTACTATTATTCAATTTAATACTTATTTCGATTTGTCTATTAGAGAAGGGTTTTTTTTTGACAAAGTAAATTATTTATCTATTTTTAAAATCAATCAATACCTTGTTTAAAAAAAATAAAAAATATTTTCAATTGTTAAAAACTCTTTTTAAAAACCTATCCAAATTTGAAATGATTTCTCTTTGTTTAAACAGAAGTTTTTTTTAAGAAATAGAAAAAAAAAGTATATTTTTTAAAAGCTAATCCAAATTTATCGTTATTGTTGGTTGGATTGCTTTTTTCGATTAAAAAGGTAATTTTTAAAATAAAGTTATTTTGTCCAATCTCAAAAACCCACCTAAATACGTTTTTTTGGAAAAATTACTTCTATTAAAAAACTTAATTATTTACTTTTTTTTAGCCTAACAAATTTTTTTCAAAAAAACATAAATAAAAAATATTTTTAATCTTTTTAAACATATGAATAAAATTGTTGTTTTTTAAAAAATCAAATCCAATTTGATTTTTTAACCTGTTAAACTCTAGTCTAATTTTTTCAAGTATGTTGAACCTATATAAAATTAAAAAAATTAAATATCTAAAGATGTGGCTCATTTTTTCTACTATTAGGCTAAAAACACTGGTTGGCAGTACTTTTATTTATTTATTTATTGAAAATAATGAACTCAATTCAACCATTAACATAATTAGAGTGAGACCATCTCAGTTTATGTCAAACACGTATAAAATACAATTTTCAGGGTGTTGATTGTAAATATTTCTATACTCCTCGTGAGTTTCTCCTAGATTAGAGAACGGTAAATAATGGCATTAACTCATCCACACCTCCTCCATCCCCAATCCACTCTCCATCAGCCACAGTGTGTCACAGCCCCAGTTCCCACCGCGTCTCTCTTTCTCCCTCTCTCTACCTCATTATCCATCTCGAACTCTCCATCTCCGAAAGAACACATCGTTGCCGGTGTTCTAGAGGTCACGGTTCTCTACCGGTCCATTTTCCTGCTCTTCAATGTCTTCCTCCATTCCTTCTTCAGTGTCATTTTTGCGAGTTAATTATTATTTTTTTGGAATTAATTCTTTAATTTCTAATTGTTTGATTCCTGATTTAATCTTCTTGATTATTAGTTGTTTTTGTTAATCAATGGTTGTGTTTCTGATTTAATAATCCCATCCGTTGGTCATTATCATTAACGTGGGAGCTTGTTTTTGCTGAATTAATTATCTTACATTTCTCGGTTAACTTTGTACATGATACTGCCCTCCAGTGTCTCTGCAGTTCTTTGATTGTTGTTAACAGTAAATGAATGTTAATGGTATTTTTGTTGAGTTAATTATGTCTAATTGTTATAAAAATTTCATACCTACCTTTGTACTATTTGTCTTATTCTGAAATAATTTTTTTTGGGAGTTTGCTGATTATTAATTATGTATTATGTATATTATTTTTTTTATTTTAAGCAGTTTGGTGTTTCAGTGTTAAGTACAGAGTCATGTGTCTTCTCTGTCTCATGTTCTCTTACAATAGTCAAACCTATTGGACTGAAGTTAACTGTAGTGATAGGTACAATTGACAGATAATTTTTTTGGTTCATTATCAGTTGTCAAATCAACTATATGTGTTAGGTTTTAGTAATTTGGAAGAGGTTTCCTCCCATGCTGTTTGTGCTCTTTTCCCATGAGATATTGGTTACTTGTGAGATCTTTCTAAATGATGTGTGTATCTATATCAATCTGTATATGCCTATCTGTCTATATCTGTTACATGTATATGTCATTATATGTATGTCTATCTATACATATATTCATATATATGCCTATCTATATGTATATCTATATATATCTAGGAGAGATAACATGTACAAAAAAATTATATAAGTGTCCCATATGTAAAGTTTACAATATAAGTTTTAGTGTTTCTTTGCTTTAAAAGTTTATAAGTCCAACTTATCTTTTTATCTTCTCATCTTAGTTCTGAATTTTTCTTTCCATATTGTCTTTGTTTGGTGTTTTTATTCTATATATCTTGGAAATGAATAACCATGTTGATCTAGTGGAGAAAATCACTCCGTAGAAAGAATCATGAAAACTGAATGTTAAAATTGTGAAGTTGTGGTACCGTCAGACTCCTGCATTGGATGGATATCAAAATCTATTGCATATGCTGTTAATAGATGAGAAGCTGAGATTTATTTGATGTTACCATTTTTTTAAGTTGTTGCAACTTTTTTCTAATATTATTCATCTGGAAATTTTTTATTTTGATACATAATGATATATTTTTGTTCTTTTATTTTTTTAATCAAATGTCTGTATGATGTATCTATACCTACATAAGTTAAATAAGTCAAAATATAAAGAATTTTTTTTTCAACTGCAGTTACACAAGATCCAAGCAACCATTAGAGATCAGCTTATACCAACATTTGTCGTGTATCTAACTGAAGGAGATGTGTATTTGATGACCCATTTTACAGTTCTACCAAACACTGATTTGAACAGAATGACAAAACATCGATTCAGACTTTTGTTCCAATACAAAAATTCTGTTGTTTCTGTGGCATCTTTAAAGATATCTCATTGGGGTTTGTCTTTTACTTCAATAAATTAAATTGATCAAAGGACAAAGGATGACAATTTTCTCATAGGTCAGTACAAGTTTTTTGCTCTTCCCTCTTAGATACATTGTATTATGTAATAAAGAATGGGATTTTCTAACTCAAAATGTATATATGTTTCAATCCAATCCTTAGACTTTGTTGGGATCGTTCCTAGTGTTCGAAAATAAGAGATGTAGAATCATATGGCAAGATGATCAAAGCAGTTGTGCTAGAAGTTTTTTCTGATGGGTATTATCTCTCCCAATTTCCCCCATATCATTAGTTATCTTTTATTGATTCTAATTTTTTTTATTATTCCAGCCTTTATCTTTATAACAATAAATATATAGTTACATTCTTTTGAACTTTTTCAACTTATTTGTTAAGCAAAAAGTTACAATGCAATGTGTTTGGAAATGCTTATGATCTATTGGAATATGATAACTTACAAAAATATTCAAGACCTTCGGTGATTGTTTTCGAGTCTTTTAAATCAAAGCAATTGAATGTTAGTTTCAGACATATTTAAGAAATTTCTACTCTAATAGTTAGTTTTGTCTTTTTCATCTTTTAAATATGGTTTTTTTCATCTTTTAAATATGGTTTAAGGTTAATAGAATAGGATTCTTGCGTGCAGGTCAGATAAGCCTACAAAATGTAATGAATGTCTCTAGGTTATTCATTAATCTCGACATTCCTGATTCTGTTGAGTTCCTTAGCAGGTTAGTTTTTATAAAAAAAAATTGTAAAATTACAATCTGCTATGTTTATTTTGTTATTATTCATGAATATGTTTTGTATTATGAACATTACTTATTGTATCTTGTACGTAGATTTAGTATTGCCAGTTATGGATTCTCAAGACTTATGACCAATGAGTTTGGATACTTAGTTTCTGAAATTGATGGTGATTATTTCAATCCTGAAGAGATCAGAAGTATTCAAGATCTTGATGCAGATAACGAGGTACTATTTTATATTGAAAAACTCTCCATTACATATTTAAACTTGAATTTATTAAACAGGTGTGTGGGTGTTCATATTTTGGTTTGTTAATCATTATTCTATAGTATATCATTATTTTTAAAATTTTACAGGGTGGTCATTACTTTGTTATTGGGACAATTAAGGAAGTTATGGATGAACCAGAATGGTGGTACTACTCATGTGTATGTAGTCATCCCGGTGTTGAGTATGAAGATCTCTACCTTTGTGATATTTGTGGTTCATGTGTTGAACATGTTCTGGTCAAGTAAGTTTCGTATATAACTCTATTATGAAATAAATTTAGTATCAATCTTTTGCAATTTTGTCAGTTCTTTATTATACACAACTCTTTATGTTGTTAAGCACATTTCTTGCTTTTAGTTATTATTCTTCATTGTTAACTGTTGCAGATATGAGATTTGAGTAAAGATTCACGATGGTGGCTGTGCTGTTGTATTTTTTCTCCTTGAGAATGCAACAAAAAAATTATTTGAAAAAACTTGTTCTGAAGCATTTCTTAGAATAGAATAGGAATTTTTTGTTGATTCTAATGAATTTGCAGTATAAACTCTTTCATAGTCAAGCTCATTGAATCTTTATTATATTTTTTCATGTTGAAGTTTCTTGATATTTATTCATCTCCCTAGGTTCGTCGGTCATATTCTCCACATATGTTTGATGATGTCATTGGAAAGGAGAAAATTTTCAAGATTGAAATGCCCTCTGCAGCTGATCAAGATTATTCCGGTTGCTTTAAAATTGTAAATGTCTTAAGTGATAATCCCAAAACAACTGCAATGGATGATTATATCAATGTATGATTCCTTATTGTATCTTAAAACATGTTGTTCATTAATTTTTTTTTGTCAATCATTGCATTGGATACTTATTCCAACTAAATTATCTCAGGAAAGCGTTCACGGTCCCATTTTTTACCATCTATGACAGCTATTTGCAGTATGCAATTGGGGAAGATTACAAGATTTAGATAGTGTGTGATAATTCTATTCAATCAGAAACTATTGAAGAGATTATTAGTAATCTTCTTTCGCCCAATTTCTACTATTCTGATGTTGAGAATGTATTTTTTTCCCCTTATTTGCAATAAAATTTCTAAGATAATTCAGTTTTATTATTCTTATTATATGATACTTGAAAAACATAGAAAATGATAGTCTTGCAAATTATTTGAAATGCTGTAATGATTTTTTCTTTGGTAGCAGAGTGCTTCCTATTTTATTTTGGGAACTATATCATCAGTTTCAATGCATTGATGTTATCGGAAGGTGTTTTATTCTTTCATTTTATTATGTTTTGCTAAGTAATTTTTATTTAAATGTTTACTAAAATTTTGTTTCTTTTTTCATCTTTTTCAAGATTTTGTTTAAAGGTTATTGTGTCTCATACAAATGACAACAATATATTTATCCTTAAAGATCGTGAGGTCGTGCAAATAACAAAGACAAAATGCTCGACCTTTTTGGATAATCAACCAGAGTTGAATCAAGTTGTCATGTTATTGTGGTTTTAATTACTATATGGATATAGATATAGTTAAGTTATATCTTTCCACATTTCTAAGAAAAACATAAATTATTATTATGCTATTTGTTAACTATTTCGTTTTTTTAGGGACTTTATTGAAAAGTTATTCCATTGAAACTCATTCATGTGTTTTGCATAAAAACTTGTATTCATAGTTGATGCTAGGACTGTGGGATATGAGCTAAATCGATCTGTGTATATTGTACAATAAATTTGGGATGATGCCTCGGTTACTAATCTTTTTGAGGCTGCTACTCACATGAATGATCATAAGGTTGGTGCTTACTATGATAATATGGTTAATTTAGCTGCAGAAACTAATCATCTCCCGAATTATTTTTTACAGTCTCCACATGATGTAATACCTTTCTTTAGGTCAAGCAATGCAGAAGTTGTATTATATTTAACACATTATTTTTTAATTTGTTTATTGTGTCCATAATTGGTATCTTACTTTTTTATTAGGTTACTATATTAGATGTAAGTGAAAAGTTACTTCTATTATTTTTAAAATTTTGGTTAATTATAACTCTGTAGTATATTTACTAATTAGTGTCTATAATTTGTTCAATTATTAGTATATAAAAATATCAATAACTGAAAGGATTTCAATTTTCTTCAGGCTTAGTTTCTGGTTGATTGTATACCAAAATTTGAAGATGCTTTGAGCCAATGTGGAACCGATCATGAGGCTGTGGAGGATCTCAATGCTTTTTAGTTTAATATGTTCAAATATTACTTTACTATGTTGTTTGATTTGTAATAGGATGTTAAGCTGTTTTGAATTCTAATATGGATATAACTATGATATTTATGTATTTAATGAAAGTTGTTTTTAATTACAAGAAAAAAAAGAAACAGATGCGTATATTTTATCAATTTGAAATGAACCGATGCAATAATAAATTAATGATTGAATCAATTCCAAAAAATAAGAGAATTGCAAAAAAATATAGATCATGGTTAATAAAATGTTTTTGATTTCCATCTTCAGAGGTCTTCAATTTAAAGTTAAATTTAATTGAGTTATTAAAAAATATACATCTTGTGTTCATTTAAAAATTCATAACAATTGAAATTGAAATTTAAATTTGAATATAAAGTTAACCTCGGTTGTTTCTAGTTTTATTTTCTTCTAATTGTAATGATATTGAATTAATGCTATCAACTATAATAATGTTAGAATATTTAGTATTGGGTTATATTAGTTTAATTAACTAGTTCTCTCCTCTCTGGGCTGAAAAATTAGAACTTATATACCTCGCTAGTTTCTCCTTCATTACAGAAACCTAAACCCTAGCAATCTCTCTTTGTAAAATTTGAAAAATTAGTAAATAATTAATGANNTGATAATTATTATTTAAAGAAATTATAAAATAAAATTTTATAGTTTAATAAGATAGAGCTAATTAAAATAAGAATTTTGACACTAATTTTAAAAAATTTGACACAAAATTGGACCGAAGCAGACGAACTAGATCCGTATTGGGCCCATGGCCCAATCCAACCCCCTTTAAATGAAGGGCATAAGCTCTTCTTTCCCAAACAAAAGGGGAAACACGCTGAAACATAGGAGAGGGGAAGAAGGAAAAGAGCAAACCCTTGGCTCCAATTTCATTCTACCATAACTTTCAATCCGGAGCTCCGATTGACGAGCCGTCAGCGGTCACGCGTCCATCTTAAAATTCTTCACAAAGACCAATACTTAATTTGGTAAGGAAGTCACATTTTCAGTTTCAATTCCCTCTTCTCCAATTCGAAAATTATGTATTTTAGGTGTTGAGATTTTTTATTAATTTGATATTTTAGAGTCAAATTAACTTGAAGGATTAGCAGGCTTTTGTTTAATTGAGACATATTCAAGGTAAGGACCCTTAAACCCTAGTGAATCCCTTAATTAATTGTGTTTGGGGTATTGAATGTGTATGTATAGATATATTATGTGAAATAGGTAGTGTATATATGTGATGTGGAGTAAGATTGTGAAGATGGAAGCTTGACTGGGCCCTTGGATATTGAATTTTGGCGGTGGAACTTGTGAACTTGCTTAGTTGGGTTATCTTTGGGTTTTAAGAGGAATCGACTAAGGTACAGTTTAAGTTTCATTTAACTACCATGTGATATGATGTGAATTTCTAGGTTAGGTGCCCCTAGGATTAAGCTTGAATGGTATGATTGATTGGTATGATATGTGAAATGGATGATATTGATATTGGATAAGGATTGTGGAATTTTTCATAGTTGATTTGTGGTTTAAAATTGATATTAGATAGTGAATTAGGTGGTATGAGTTTATTTGATGAAATATTGGGCCGGAGGCCGTGAATTTAGGCTGGAGGCCGAAAAGAGGTAAGAACGATAAGTGATGGTTGATGATGCATGTGATTTGTATATGATGATATTGATTTATATGTATGGTAGTGGATGAAATTGAGTATTGTTGGAACTTGAGATATGGAATGATGTTTGACATGGTATGTTGTTTGAAGTTGAATTATAGCATTTGAGATTGGTCAAAAGTGGTGGATTGAATAAGAAAGTTAAAAATATGAGTTGAGAGTAGTATGATGCTGAATAGCTAAGTTTGGGGTTGAGTTTTTTAAAAGGTTTAGGTTGGTTTCAAAGGTTTGGAAAGTGTATGTTTTGAAAATTGAGGTTTGTTTGGTTTTGTGAAAATTGTGGCCAAAATTTGGCAGAGCATAACTTAGTCTTCGAACCTCCAATTTATGTCAAACTTGTTTAGAAATAAAACTTGGTCCGAGATGTTTCTGCCGTTCAAAGAACAGAGGAAAAATGTTTTAAAATGAGGGAGTTATGCTCAATCAAAGTTTGGTGTACAAAGTTGAAAATTCTGGACTTAGCAGTTTTTGGAGCTTCTGCATTATATGCGTATGCATACCCTTCATTCACAAAGGGTCATTTCTGTCCAGCGTACATGTGTATGCGGACAACGCTATGCGTACGTGAAATGGGCCAAAATGCACGCTCTACGCGTGACCCTGTTTTCAGCAAAATTATATTTTTATGACTCTAATATGCTTTTGGACCTCTAAACCTCTATTTTTACTCTTTGGGCCCCTAAACCTTAGTTGTAAGTTGGGTGGTGAGAAGAAGGTAGGGAGGAGTAGTAACTTAGAGATGAAGAAAGTCTGAAAAATGAATGAATGAATGTAAGGAAAAATGAATAAATAAGTAATATTGAAATATGATTGATGATTTAATGATTATGATTAATCGAGGAAGCATGAAAAAGTGGCGAGTATGCCGAAGATGCATATATGAGTTAATGAATGAATGTGAAAAATGAATTATGATGGAAAATGTTGGATGAGTATGCTTGTATTTCTCTCTCTGGTTGTAAGGGTGACAGGGCACCGATACCCTCTAATGGTGACAGGGCACAGATACCCTCTAATGGTGATAGGGCACGGATTCCCTCTAATGGTATTAAGGCGCAACAGAGAGATTGTGTCCGGATTAGCTACCAGACACGTCAGATTGGCTTGATAATCGACAGATGAGACTCATTAGCCATAGGATAGACATACATCATCTGCATATGTATGAATTGTTTGGGTATACTTAATTGCTTTGGTTTGCCTAATTGTACATGTTTCATGATTATTTGCTAATTGACTTACTTGCCTTACTTGTGTATTACTTGTCTGTATTGTTTGTGTTTGATACGGTTCTTGGGTTAGGTAGATTGGGATGTGGTGAAGTATGAAGGATATTGTGTTAGAATTAAAATTCCCTATGATAGTGTCCAAGTTATGGATTAGTGAGAACTTAGGATGGATATGACGAGATAAGAAGTTTAGGATGCTTAGTGAATTTATATTATAGTTCATTGTATTTATTTGGCACTTTACCGTACTGGAAATCCATGGGTCGAGGGTTCTCATTCCATATATATTTTCTATTTTTCATATGCAGGTCCTGGCACTCAACAGTCAACTGGATTTGTCTGAATGACGGCGGAGTTTATTTGATTCTATTTTGTGCTTTTAGACCTCCCCCCTTATTTTGTAAAACAAACTATGATGTATGTATGTATTCTTTTAAAACTTGCCTATAAAGGCTTTGATGTATTTTGGGAGAGATATGATTTTCTGTTGTCAACTGTTTTAACTCTGTAACCCTAGTCGACCTAAACTTCATAGGTCGCGACTAGTGGCTAGTATACTTATATTTATGTCTACTCTGTTCTGTTCTATTTCTTCCTTATATGCTTTAGTTATTTTATCCGTTAGCCGAACGCGTGGAATTTTCTTATGCTTTGATACGTGAGTGTTACGACTTCGTGATTTTATTTTACTCCTTTTCAGGCTACACGTTTAATATTTCCCTTCAATATATATATAATTACGTATTATAATCCAGCTTGAGAGTCCTACCACCTTAATATCATTGACTTATGACTCGAGCATAAGGATCTGTATATTAGTGTGTTAGATTATGGTATCAGAGCAGTTCATCCTCGTGAGCCTGAGGGATGGACTGCTTGTGTTTCAATGCATACTCTGAGTTTGTGCTTATGCTAGTTAGGGTATCTAATTGATACGTCTAGCATAAAGTTCATGAGTGTACCATTGGTAATTTGAAGCACTTAACTTGCGATATTGTTGCGATCACCTTGGTATCGCTTGTTTAGTGTGGACAGGACCCGAATGGTGTTTCATGGACATGAGCGAGCTACTCGAAATGAGAATCTTGGATGTGGGATATGTGAGATTAGTGTGTTGACTTTGGATTGTTGAGTGAAATACTTGGAGGTGAATAGTTAAAAATGATTGGTTTAATTAGGCTTGAATTCACTGGGTCTTGATGATTGAGAAGAGAGAAGACTTGTAGACAGCATTGGTATACCTTGGGTTTGAACTTGAAGTAAAGGTTTGTAAATTTGCATAATTTTGTGGAAAATGACTAATTGCTAGGAAATTGATGTTATAGGTTTTGAATAATTAGGTGATGTGAATATTGAGATCTAGGATTTTAATGAGATCATGATTGAGTCTTAGGATGAGCATAAGAATTACTCCGGTCAAGATGAGAATGCTTAAAATTGAGTCTATGTTTTATGATCCGATAAGGGGAATATGACGCGAGTACATGATTGGATTCTCAGTGGCTAATGATCAGAGTGACGCAGTAGAAGCTTGAGGAAGCATTCAAATAAGATAGTTACAAATGGGAGCTGTAGAAGATGATTAGAAATATTTTAGGTTTGAATACCTGAAAATTTTAGCAAGTTAATGCCAATAGTGATTCTCAGGTAATTAAATTTGATTGTGGCTAAGAGATTAGATTAAATGTGAAATAGTTGTATACATGATTATAGGTGTAATTAGATTTGTACTTAATTGTGATGGATAAATTGTTGGTCTTTGGATGATGGATTTGGAAAATATTGAATTGAAACTTTGAAGTTGTAATGAGGTCAATTTGAGGGAACCCGTGAAGGGTGGAGAGGAGTGATAAGAGGTCAGTCGAATATAAGAGAGCGTATATGGAATTAATGAAATTAGTAAATAATTAATGAATAAATTAATTATTATTTAAAGAAATTAGAAAATAGAATTTTATAGTTTAATAAGATAGAGCTAATTAAAAATAAGAATTTTGACACTAATTTTAAAAAATTTGGCCTAAAATTGGGCCGAACTGGGCAAATCAGGCCTGTATTGGGCCCATAGCCCAGCCCAACCCCCTTTAAATGAAGGGCATCTGCCCTTCTTCCCTAAACCAAAGGGGAAGCACGTTGAAACATAGGAGAGGGGAAGAAGGAGAAGAGAAAACCCTTGGCTCCAATTTCATTCCTCCATAACTTTCAATCCAGAGCTCCGATTGACAAACCATCAGCGGCCACGCGTCCGTCTTGAAATTCTTTAGAAAGCCCAGTACTTAATTTGGTAAAGAAGCCACATTTTCATTTTCAATTCCCTCTTCCACAATTCAAAAATTATGTGTTTTAAGTATTGAGGTTTTTGGTTAATTTGACATTTTAGGGTCAAATTAACTCGAAGGATTAGCAGGCTTTTGTTTGATTGAGGCATATTCAAGGTAAGGACCCTTAAACCCTAGTGAACCCTTTTCTCTGATTCTGTTTTGTGCTTATAGACCTGTCTCCTTATTTTATAAAACCAAATATGATGTATGTATGTATTCTTTTAAAACTTGTCTATAGAGGCTGTGATGTATTTTAGGAGAGATAGGATTTTCTGTTGTCAACTGTTTTAACTTTGTAACCCTAGTCGACCTAAACTTCGCAGGTCGCGACTAGTGGCTAGTATACTTATATTTATATCTACTCTGTTCTATTCTATTTCTTCCTTATATGCTTTAGTTATTTCATCCGTTAGCCGAACGCGTTGATACGTAAGTGTTACGACTTTGCGATTTTATTTTACTCATTTCCAGGCTTCCCATTTAATATTTCCCTTCAACATATATACAATTACATATTATAATCCACCTTGAGAGTCGTAACACCTTAATATCATTGACTTATGACTTGAGCATAAGGATCTGTATATTAGGGTGTTACACTCTTCCCCCCTCCCCTCTTTCCATATTGGAGCTACTCTCCTTCAGCCAGCGGTGTCGCTGCTCACGCAATATCGGATGCACATAATGCATCGGTTATTCACCGACGATTTTCATTTCTCCATGTTGTGCTATTGTGGGCATCGCAGTGGGTGTTCCCCCCTTTGCATCACTGGTTCGCTACCATAACTCCTTCCTTCGATCTCTTCATTGCCGAAAAAATAGGTCACCACCAGCGTTCACATTGTCGCTGTTCTCATCCGGTGTCGCTTACGCTATATTCGAGCCCCTTCCATTACTTCTTCAGTTTCAATCTTCAGATGAGTTGTTATTTTTCCAGATTAATTTTTCTGATTTTTTTGTTGTAAATCTGTGTTAACTTTCCTTATGGTTACCTTTTTATTTAAATTAATTGATATGTTCCTGAGTTATTTAATTTTCTTCCTTTGTGATTATTATTAAGAGAGGATGTTGTTTTGGTTTGGTTAATTATTGATGGTTGTTGTTGGATTTCTGATTTAATTTTGTACATCTTCTAATCCACTGCTCCTTCTATTTTATTTTTTCGATTTAATTGATTCCTTTGAATAAAAGTTTTTTGTTGTTATTTTTCTGAGTTAATTTTCTTGGTTTCTTATTGTTGTCTTTTTTATTTAATGGTTGGGCTTCTGGGTTGATTAATTTCATTTATATTTTGATGTTGTTAATAGAAAAGGATTGCTAATTGTTGTTTTTTAAGTTAATTATGGTTGACTATTGTTAATTTCTAGAGCTAACTTTGTACTATTTTTCGTCTGATTGAATGGTATTTCCTTGATTTCTTTTTAAATAAAGAGGTGAACATCAAACTGTTGAATGTTGAATATCTGTTCATACTTATCAATTTTCAATTTCAAGAATGCAATTTCTGTTTCTGATTGTCAATAATTTGACATGTGTATGTGATAAATTTTTTGGCATGCAATATGTCATAATATATGCAAATGCTGAGACATTATTTTTTTTTACAGTACCACAAGATCCAAGCAACTGTTGAGGATCATTTGATAACAAATTTTATTGATCAGTTAAAAGAAGGGGATGTATTTATTATTTCTGATTTCAAAGTTATACCTAATGGTGGATTGGTCAGAGTTACAAGAAATCTATTTCGCATTCTTTTCAAATGTAGCACATCTGTTATTCCTGCTGCAAGTACAACCATATCTAATCCTGGTTCAACTCTAATTTCTGTGGACGAGGTTCATCAAAAGTGCACTGATTATGATTACTTAATAGGTAACCTTTATTTTTTTTTCAATGTTAATTGGTATGAAAATCTTTTAAAGTGAAATTAGTAACAATTCGAAAAAATGTCTCATAATACTAATTCTAATGATTTATTGTTATTTAACATAATTTTACTTAGCAGATTTTGTTGGGATCCTTTGCGGATTGAAAAGACAAAGGGATGTTGAGTCAAATGGAAAGATATTGAAAGTTATGAGCCTTGAAGTTTTTGTTGATGGGTATTCATTATCTTCCATGTTATCTTATTGTTGTTAATTTATTCTATTATTGTCGATCTTTTTTATAATCATTACCCAGGATGAAAATTCTCTACAATCTGCTCAGTGATTGTTATGCTTTTGTAGACATCAATAGTTTTAAGAAGTATCAGAGACCACCTGTTGTTCTTCTTCAATCTTTCAAAATCAAAGTGAATGGAGGTAAAAAATTGTTCATGTTGTGCAGATGTCTCAGTTTGATTTATTTACATATTTTTGTTTAGGAATAAATAGTTTCTCTATGGATTAATTTCTTCTTTATATCTATTGTGATTTGTAGATAAAGTCAGTCTCCAAAATGTGATCAATATTTCTAGTGTTTCAATCAACCCCGATATGTAGAAAACTGCCAATTTTCTGAATCAGTTAGTTGGATTCAATATTTCTAGAGTTTCAATCAACCTTCCTTCTCTTTCTCTCTCTCTCTATAACTCTCTTTCTGAAATTTTTCTATCTTAATATTATTTTTGTGTGTTTTTTTTTCACGTAGACACGATATTGCAAGACACCATTTCACCAGACTCGGTAGTAATGAAATTGGGCATTTAGTGTCTGTGATTGATGATGAAACTTTTAATTGGAAGCTAATAAGGACTATTGCTAATCTTAAAGCAAACAATGAGGTATTTACTATTAGTTCTTTAATATCTTTTGATGTTATGTGAAAAATACTAATATTCTTTGATAGTTGATATTGTAGACATTCCTTACTCATTCAATTATTTCTATTTAAAAAAAAAAACAGGATGGGCAATTCTGTGGTTGGGAAAATTAAAGAGATTGTTCAAGACCTAGAGTGGTGGTTCTTTTCTTGTGTTTGTGGTCATCCAATTGTAGGTGATGATAATGTATTTCATTGTCAGCTGTACAGCAGAGACGTTGAGCACTTTATTATCAGGTAAATCCCAGTTAAAATTTAAAAATTTTCTTTCTTCTATTATGATTCAATAATATAAATTAGGTCCCTGTATCATTCTCTATTGAGATTGACAAATAGATGAATCTCATATTTACTTTTTTTTATTATAGTTACAGGATTAAAGTATTTGTTGAAGACGGGACTTCTTGTGGAATGTTTGTCTTGTTAGACAATGCAGCTACTAAGTTATTAGGGAGAACCTGTTCAGATGTCTTTTTGTTTTAGAAGATGAAATAGAGGTATGGTTTATTTATTTAATTTTTATTCCTATATACTCTATAAATAACTATTTCTTATACTTTAATTTCATTAACTAATTAGTGATCACTTTTCAATATCTATGACAGAAAATTGAGCACCCATACTATCCATAGTTTTTTCATCAACTCATTGGGAAAGAAATCGTTTTCAAAGTTCAAACAAAGAGGATTAATACTCAAGGTTACTACAGTACATTTAAAGTTATCAATGTCATAAGTGATGCACCTTTTTTCAACAAACTTCAGGCTGATAAATGCATCAAGGTGAGTCCTCTTTGTTTATGTTAGATATGAAGGGAAAGAATAATTTTCAAATATACTTTATTGATTCCCATTTCGTAATTCTTTCGATATTATTTTAAATGATATCCTTTACATGTTAACATGATTTGCTTCCTACTTTTAAACATTGACTACATTTTATAATTCATATTTCTTTTTAAATTTTTAAGGATGATAGTGCTGATTCAGCCTTTAGCCCAATATTTGAAGACATTTTTCAATAATCATGGCAACCAAGTCATCTCTGATGTTCCAATACAAGTGCATACCATTAAAGAGATGCTTGCTGATATTCTTTGCACTAAAATATATGCTTCCGCATGAAAGAATGTTAGGATTTATATTTATGTCTTCAATTATCACAATTTTTGTTTCAACGTGTAATTTCATAAAACATATATGATAATATATGAATTACCCTTTGTCTATAGGACCAATTTTATTTCTTGATCGGTGAAATTATTGCTGTGTTGAAACATCAGAAATGTTGGTACTTGTGTTGTTTGTGTCATGCACCAATTTCTCATGTTGGGAATGTATTTTATTGTAATCTGTGTAGAGTTGAGTGTATTGATGGTTGATAAACCCCAATTTTGTGGTTTATTTTGTGTTGAATTTGGTGGGTTTTATCAACTTTCCTCACATTTATTCAATGAAATAGCATGGTTTTTGTAATTCTCCCTAATTTGTGCTTAAGAGTAAAAATATGCGTACGCGTCTCTTTCTCTTCTCCTTCCTTACTCCATTGAAGCGACACCACTCACCACCATCCTACCTCCATTAACCAGCACCGCCCACACCAGTCCGGCGACCCCAAGCTACCGCCGGCCACCTCTCTTTCTTCCCTATTCTTTCTTTCTTCTTCCCTCTCTATCTCCCTTTCTCGGCCGTTTCGCCTTCTCCCCTACCACCAGCTCCGTCGCGCTCACACCATTGCCACCGGCATCCTCTCTGACCACCACCACTCCTCTTCCATCTCTGCGTCTCTGTGTATTTCGCTCAGCTCCCCTGATTCGGAGAACCTTCTCCCTGAGCCACTCTCTGTTCAGCTCTGTTCTTCTGCTACCACCGCGGACCACCGTTTTTGCCGCTCCTGTGGCGGCATTGTTCAGCTCGTCCTCTTTCTTCCTTTCTAGTTTATACTTTTGCTTTTGAAACCCTCCCAGGTTTCCCCTGCTTTCCTTTCTGCATTCTATTCTTTTTATTCTGTTAAGTTAGGATTACCTACATTGTTTAATTTCTATTTAATTAGATTAGTTAAAAATGCATGTTAGTTAATTATAGGTGGTTAGGTAGTTTTAATTGATTTTGTGGTGGATTTAGGATTTAAATTTTGGTTACTGTTAATGTCTGGAATCACTGGTTCACTGAACAGTTTGGTTAAGTGATGATGATTATGTTCTTCTTGTTCAAATTTGTATAATGCTGCTACATGCTATTGTGCTTGATGTTGTTTGGTGTTGTTTTGCTCGATAATGCCCAATTCATGAGTTTCATTCTTGTTTAAATATATCCTAAGTTCATATGGATTGAATTTGCTGCTTGTTTGAATTTCGGGTACACTCAATTTACTGCCGAGATGCTGCCAAAATTTTCAAAAAAAAATTATGCTATTACATTGCAAATTGTGAATTGAATTTGGTACATTTTATTATTGCCAAGTTCAATTCATGATTCATTCGGTTTGCATTTCCTTGTTTCTTTTGGTTCCCTTTTCATTTGAATTTGTGATTAACAGAATCAAGGAACTATTTGATGGATTTCTGTGTCAAATAGGACCTTGGTTAACCAAGTCAATGTGAACTTCTTTTGTGTTTTCACTCTTTCAAGTTTAAGTCAAAACCTTTTCGTCTTCTTGGTTCAAGTTTAATTTCCATTTTCCTTAACCAATGAAGCTATTTTCGTAACTTTGCCATTTGACTTGAACTTATTTCCTTTTAATTGAGGTTCTTTATATTTGTAACAATTGGTGCTTTTCACTAGTGTAAGCCCTTTTGAATGGAAGTTGACTTCAATACTCTTTTGGTTACACCAAGTGCATATTTCAATTCTTTCATACCAATTCTTACAAATTTAGTGATCAAACACATTGATGATTATCTCACTTCTTTTTGTGCTTATGTGCATTACATATTTCATCATCAATGACTTGCATTGCATTCATGAATGTGAGCATGCTTGTTCTTAAACTTTTTTTTTAATTTCTCTTGGTTAAGTTTAGTAATTATCATGCCACTGATTTTTAACCTAATTTACTGACTTTTGATTTAATTAACTTTTTCACTTTTCTTTTAATTTTTCCTTTTTAAACTAACTCTTTTAAATTCTTTTGAGGCATGATAATTGCTGTTTCTTGACGAACAAGCATCTTAAACATTATTACATGAATTCCTTGGATTGTGTGTGTGTGTTAGGTGATAACTTAGGTTAGTCAAAGATTCAAATGATAGCTCACTTGGCTATACATATATCCTTACCTTTACCTTATCCCCATTACAACCTTGAAAAGTCCTCATGATATTTGCATATGTACACTAAATATTTGTTGATTGATTAGATGAAGAACAAACTCTAGAAACCATGATTAGAGGAGATTTGAGCGGATTAACCCTAAACATTTGAGCGACTAGAGTGCATATACACATCCGGTGATGGTTCGATTGCTCAAAACCATATGTCCATCTTTGATCATTGCTTATCTTGCAAGTTTGTGAACTCTTTTGAATAACTCAATTCAATTGTGAATTTAGTTTTGGTAAGATTATTTTAGCCCTTGATTGTGCATACATGATTTCTTAGAGATTTGACTCACTTTGACCTTATAGTAATTAGAATAGCTAGATGCATGTAGGTAGCTTGCATTTAGATAGTTGCATTGAATAAATATTATTACCCCTTTCTTGTCTTTCTTAGTTTAATATGAGGACATGCTTAGTTCAAGTGTGGGGAAGTTTGATAAACCCCAATTTTGTGGTTTATCTTGTGTTGAATTTGGTGGGTTTTATCAACTTTTCTCATATTTATTCAATGATAATAGCATGCTTTTTGTAATTCTCCCTAATTTGTGCTTAAGAGTGAAAATATGCTTTTCAGGCCTTTAATTTGCTAAATTTAATTCATCTTAATTCCAATCGATGCCTTGATATGTTTGTTGAGTGATTTCAGGTTCATAAGACAAGGATTGGATGGAAGATGTGAAGAGAAAAGCATGCAAAGTAGAGAATTCATGAAGAAATAAGGATTTGCTGGATTCAAGGCCACCCGCACGCATCATCCACGGGTACGCGTGAGGAAGAAATCTACTAGCGACGTGCACGCGTCATTCACAAGTACGCATGAGGAGGAATTTTGCAATGCGATGCGCACGCGTCGACCACGCGTACGCGTGACGCTGGTCACGTGACCTCATTAAAGTGAATACGCTGGGGGCGATTTCTGAACTTTTCAGGCCCAAATCCAACTCATTTCTGAGGCTATTTGATGTAGAGTTCAAGATTGGACAAAGGGGAGAGCAATTAGATAGTGTAGGAAACATGCCTTAGGTTTGTTCTAGAGAGAGAAGCTCCCTCTTCTCTTTAGAAATTAGGGTTCTTAGTTTAATTTCCTACTATACTTAGGCTTTGATTCTTGTTTTTAATTAGTTTTTCTTGTAATTTCTTGTTCCTACATCTTTGTTCTCTTAGTTTACATTGTTAATTTCTCTTTTATGCCTCTTTTTATGTTGATGAACTCT
This sequence comes from Arachis ipaensis, assembly GCF_000816755.2. NCBI lineage: Eukaryota > Viridiplantae > Streptophyta > Magnoliopsida > Fabales > Fabaceae > Arachis > Arachis ipaensis. The sequence goes on along the minus strand of NC_029786.2, from coordinate 74,879,238 downwards.
TATCAATTTTAATTTCCTTTTAATGCAATTTGAGGTTTCTTTGTTTATTATTGCTTGATTGAGTTTTTATTGTCATTTTCTTGCATTGGGTAGTTGTAGAATTTATTATTTCTTGCAATTTACCATACTTTTCTTTTATGCCTTCCAAGTGTTTGACAAAATGGTTGGCTTAGGTTTAGAGTAGTTTTTGAGTATTCTTGGCTTGAAAAGAGGAATTAGGTAATCTTGAGTCATTAATACCCAATTTAGATTAGTGATCTAGAGTGATTAGTTAGTCTTGTGTCCATTAACATCACTTATGGATTGGGATTAACTAGTCCTATTTGACTTTCTCTCAATATGAAGATAACATCATACCTTCTTCCTATGTTGGAGATGACGAAATAGGATTAGCTCTTGTTAAGTATTGTATTATGATTAATGACTAGGATAGAAAGCATTGATTCTCAATCCTTGCCATGAAAGCCTCTTTTTAGTAGTTGTTATCCTTAGTTGTTTGCTTTATTTTCTTGACATTTAATTTCTTGCACTTTTATCAACCCAACCTATGAAAATCATAACCAATAATTGAGCACTCGATTGTGATTCCTAGGGAGAACGACCCGAGACTAATACTCTCGGTTACTTTTATTGGGTTGGACTTATGACAACCAAAACTAAACTTTGATTGAGGATTGTATGTTGGTTGGGAACTATACTAGCAACGGAATTATTTTGTGAACATTCCTAACCGACGATAATCCTCATATCAATGCTATACGAAGGTATCTATTTTATCCCCTGGAATTTTTAGTATCAATTCTTTTTTTCCTTATTATATCTTCTAGACACGTTACTCAGTCTATAATTTTTCTGCTGTTTACATTATTTAGGTATCATATCAAAATTATTGTTTTACATTCAAATGGCAGTAATATTTTCATACTAGAGGACGATGAGGTGATGCAAATACTTAAAAAAAGTTGTTCAGAATTTTTGGAAGATCATGCAAAATTATCACAAGTAATGAATTTGGTTTTAGTTTCATTTATTTGCCGTTCCTTTTTTTTTTAGTATTTATCATTTAGGTATCTAAATTTCACTAATGGAAAATTTTTTTTCTTAGTCAACTGATGATTACACTATTCCAAATAGCATTATTTCTCAAATGATGAACAAAAAAATTGTCTTCATAGTGAATCCTAGACCCATTGGATATGAATTAAATACATCTCTTAACATTGTTTGTGCAATCTTTGATGATATTGATATAGTGAAGTTTTTAGAGGAATGATGAGCGGATATTTTATACACTTTTTGGCATCACTTTCATATAGTTTTAGTAGGTTTTATTTAGTTTTCATTAAGTTTTTATAGGTTTTAGTGTTAAATTCATATTTTTGGATTATACTATGAGTTTTTTGTATTTTTGTACAATTTCACATATTTTCTGGCTGAAATTGAGGAGCTGGAGCAGAAGTCTGATTCAGAGACAGAGAAAGCATTGCAGATGCTGTCCAGATCTGACCTGCCTGCATTCGAAAGAGCTTTTCTGGAGCTGCAGAAGTACAAATGGAGCGCTCTCAACAACTATGGAAATATGACTTCCAGAGCTTTCCAGTAATATATAATAGTCCATACCTTGCTTCGGATTAGAAGGCCCAAAACTGGCATCCAATGCCAGCTTCCTACCTCCCTTCTAGGCATCCAGCGCTTTGGCAAGGTATGAGAAATTGGAAGTCCTATCCTAATTATCCTTATCAATGGTGATGAAAATTGAATCTTAATTCCACTTAGTTAACCTTTACTTAAAGCAAAGGAAGGTCAAGCGACTAATTAGTTTGATCTTCAGATCCTAGTTACTTCCTAAGAAAAGATTGAGATTATTGAAGTTCAATTCAATTAGCAAAGGTAACAATTATCAATCATGTTGAGTTTGATAACTCCTGAGTTACTGATTTCTTAACCAAGACCAAAAGGGAAAAAGTAGATCTATTCGAATAAAAATTTCTTCAGATTGGAAGCAACAGTAACATAAATAAAAGAGAGCAATAATAAACTAAAATACCTCAAATAACATTAATTAAAAGAATCATCTGTAACATAGAAAAGTTCATAAGTCAAATTGAGAAAATAATTAACTAAAAAGAAAGTTGAACCTGATAAAAAGGGGCAATCATGAAAGCAAGAAAAATCCTAAATCCTAATCCTAAGAGAGAGAGGAGAGAACCTCTCCCTAAAAACTACATCTTAATCATGAATAGTGAATAATTGGAGACTCTCTCGAATGGATGCATTCTCCCACTTCATAACCTCTGATCTGTGCCTTCTGAACTTGGATTTGGGCCAAAAAGGGCTTCAGAAATTGCTAGGAGCATTTTCTGTAATTTTTGGTGCGTGGCCTCTGTCACGCGTCCGCGTGGGTCACGCGGTCGCGTCATCTGGAGTTTTTCTTATCACGCGATCGCTTCAGTCATGCGTCCGCGTCATATGCGTTTCGCTTAAGGCGCGCGATCGTGTCAATCATGCGGTCGCGTCACTGCCATTTCGCGCTGGCATCCGGCTGCGTCGTCCATGCGATCGCGTCACTGCCAGTTTCTCCAAAAACTCCGTTTTGTGCTTTCCTTCTATTTTTGTATGTTTTCTTTCCATCCTTTAAGTCATTCCTGCCTTAGAAGATCTGAAACTACTCAACACATGAATCACGACATCGACGACATCGAATGGGTAATTAAAATAATTATTTTTAAAGCATAGGAAACATTTAGATAATGATAAAGCACTTTTACAATTGAGATGGGAAAGAAAAATATTTTACAAACTTGCAAGACAATTAACAATTTAAGCAGAGATATATGTTGATGAGCTATTGAACCCTCACTGGATTTTGTGTTTACTCTCTAGTTACTCAGTGTTTATTGGGTTAATCACTCTATTCTTTTTTCTATCCTTACTTTCTATAACTTTGTTCTTCATCTAACCAATCAACAATTATAGAATATAGGCATACAAAAATTATGAGGTCTTTAATTAAGGTTATAATGGGGTCAAGGTAAAGGTAAGGGTATATGTATAAGGCTAAGTGAGCTAATAAGTGAATCCTTGATTAGTCTAAGATCTTACCTAACATACATACTTTGTAAAGCAAGAATTTCTTTACCTATTCACCGAAATTTTCCCACTTTTGATGTTACATGCTCATGCATTAGTTTTAATTTCGTCCCATGTGCATTGCTTTATTTTGCATTTGGGGCATTCTTTTGTATCCCCTTTATTCAAATACTGAAAAATAAAATTTTTTTTAATGCACATGGTAATTCAATTATTTTGATTTCACATGAGCATGCTTCCCAAAATTTTTATTTTGAATTATTTATTCTTTTTAACTTTCTACCCTTTGTTTTTATCATCCATATTCCCAATAGGTTTCCCACACTTAAACAATACACACTTTCTATCTTAAGCTAACCAAGGATTCAACTTGGGATTTTTATTTTGTTTTTCTGCTTAAGGCTAGTATTGTGGTTTATAGAATAAGAGGGGATTTAAAGGCTCAAGGGGGCTAACAAGGGTGATGTAAAAGGTAGGCTAATTTGGGATAAGTGAGCTAGAATCAAACAATGGCCTCAATCACTTTCTTGGTATGTATCTATATTCTATAATCGGACATATAGATTAAAACAAAGTAAAGAACACCAGAATAAAAAAGAAGGGCAGAACACACAGGAATAAAAAATATGGTTTGAATGTAACCATGCAATTAAGCTCAAAACTCATAGGCTGTGTGTACTCTAACTCAAAAATCATATATCAGTTATATATGTCATGCAAGTAAAATTAAGAGTTCCCATTTTCTCAATGTAAATCTTAAGGTGGCTTTAAAGTTTTAGTGTTTCTCCTTGATGAAATGTTGTTAACTAACTAACATGTAATGCTATATACAAGGTGTGTGGATTATTTTTATTATGTTAAAGTCTCTAGTTTACTTCCTTTTTATATTTTCAATTTAAACTAAGTTATCTTATGCTAAAAAGGGTAAACTATACTAATTAATCCACATTTTCTATAACTAATAAGTTAGAATTGCAACTAAACTAAATGGCTAAAATATGAACTAAAGTGCAGCATGCAGAAATATAGTAAAAATACATGACAATAGCAATGTATAAGTACTGAGAAAATAAAAAAATAAAAAGAAAAATACAGAAAAGTAGCAAAATAAAGTAAAAGAGTCTGTAGTGGTTCACCAAAAAATACGCTAGAGATGGCGACCTCCCCACACTTAAAATGAAGCATCGTCCCTGATGCTCACTCAAGCAGGGTGTGAAGAGGTGTCATCACTGGAAGGATGGGTAGCCGGAGTCTCTGTGGTGGTGGTCTGAGGATCTGCCTGCTGCAGAGGAGGTGCTGACTGAATAGGGATCTCTGGGTCTGCAGCCTGAATCTGAGGCGGGGCCTCCTGCTGTGATGCAGCCTACTCTGTGCCTGCCTGCGCAGCCTCTCTCTATGGATGGGTCTCCGCCTCGTGATCATCTGCCTCCTCCTCAGATGGCTCTGATGGTGTGTCAGACTCGGAGGGGATGTCGCTACCAGAACGGATCATCAGCTTCAGGTGCTCATAGCGTCGCTTGCTGCGATGCTCAGATCTCTCATATCGGCGCCGGTTGTGGTACTCCATCTGGTCTAGCTGCTGAAACATGCGGTGTACTAGGTGATAAACTGGCTCTGAGGCAGGTGGAGGTACAGTGGTGGTAGCAGGGGTAGCTGGGGTAGTTGTAGAGGAAGAGGAGCCAGCAGACGGTGTGGCTGTCTCACCAGGAGCTGTGAGGAATGGAGGTATGTAGCCCAAAGCCAGAAAGTTCCTGCTGTGAGGGATAATCTTCTTGCATTATGCAGTAGGTGGCTTCTCATCAGCATCCTCCCAAGGCACGTCAGCTTGAAGGCCTAGCTGTGTAATCAGATATGGAAAGGGGGGAGTGCCTCGGACGTGGACCCTGGCCATGTAGTACCAGATGAAGCGTGGCAGGTACAGGTCCTTACCCTCCATCACACACCATAGGAGGGTGATCATAGCGGCAGGTAGCTCCGTCTCATGGGTACTCGGCATAACAAAGTTGCTCAGGATCTGATGCCATAGCCAAGCCTTATCATTTAAGTAAATCCGCTTGATTCCCTTAGGCATGGTGGTGTTCTGACCCATGACCCATGGAACAGTCGGGTCAAGGGATATCCTTACCTTGACGGCATCCCAGTCAAACTTCATGAAGCGCATGTCCTCCTCAGCCTTTTGATAACCATCTGGCTGATCAGATTTAGGCAGAAGCTTCAGAATATCGTCAATGGCCTCTTCAGTGATCAGTATCTGCTTCCCTCTTAGGTTCACTGCATCTAGGGAAGTTTTGTAGTAATTGCAGTAAAACTCTCTTACCCAAGAAGCATTGACCTCAGTCAGGTTTCTCTCCAGGAAGAACCAGCCTCTTTGTTTGATCTGATCAGAGGTGTATTGCTGGAGTTCTTCCAGAATTTTCAGAGTCCGCTCCAGGTACAGGTTCCGGGAGGTTGCAAACACCGGATACTTTAACTCGCAGTATTTGTTTGCAAACTTGATGGGATCAGTAGCAGGGAGTAGCTGGTCAGCCTTCTCCTGCGGTAAAGTGTTTCTCCCGCCAGGAGTCATCATGCATGATATCCAGGATGGACATAGAGGATTCTCCTCTTTTACATTTGCCAGTTGTTGCCTTACCTTTTCCTTTTCTTTGGGTTTCAAACATTCTGAAAAATAGAAATCAAGGATATAATAAAAACAGGAAAACAAGGAGGCAAATAACAAAAGAAGCACATAATGGCAAAGCAGCAGTAGAATGATGAAAATGAGTTAAGTAAATGTGCATTAAGGATTGTATAGGAGTTAGAAAACTGAGAAGAAAAATTCACAATCCAAAATGTAAGATCCATAGAATTCATGTTAATTAGGAAAACCACAAACATGCCTTGAGTTAAAATAAAAGTAAAGAGTGAGTCAAAAAGCAGAGGGGGTTGTTAGAAAGTTGAAAGTGGTGTGAAATTGAAAAGAGGTTAGAAATAAAAAATCAGTGAGTTAGTAAAAAGAAAGTTAAAGTAAGCGGCATGATGATTGGTATCTAAGTAACAAGGATTCACAATTATAAGCTACAGGTAACTCATATTCAAACAAGGAAGTTGATGATGATTCATATGGATATAGAAATAGCAGAAATTGGAATCTAAACATCAAAAATGCAGATTATTATCCAGGAAGTTAAAAAGAATAAGAAAGCTTGCCCTGGCATTCATGCAATGGTTTAGTAAAAGCAGAGTAAAGCAGAGTGCAAATTGCCAAAACCAAGACATGAATGAAAATCAAAACGGTTTACAGAAATTTGAGCAGCATTCTGGCTAAAATTGGATGTTCCCGAAAAATAAACAGCAACAGAATAGTTCATATAAGTTAAAATAAACTGCAAATAGATATAAATAAGATGAACATGAAAGAACATTCGCAGTAGCAGCATGAATAGTAAGAACATCATATGAACAATACGTAGAGCACAGCAACAGCAGAATTGCGAAAAGTATAAAGCAAGTAGCATGAACAGCGCAATTAATCAGGCCTAAATCCACTAACCACATCCTAGGCTACCTAACCGCCTAGAACATGCATATCTAACTAGCCTAATTATGAACATAAACAAAAAAAATTATGGTATTAACTATGAATTAAAAGAAGGGTGGCGTTCGGCGGAACTTGGTAGGAGTATGAATGAAAGTGGGGCAGAGAGATGGTAGGGGGTGGCTGTGGTGGTGGCTGACGTGGCGGTTGAGGGTGGTTGGCGCGGCGGTGGTGGCTGTTTGGAGGCAGGGGGTTTCGGGTAGGGTAATGGGGTTTGAGTTTAAGGGGGAAGGAAGGGAAGGGGGGGCGTGGATGGTGGGTGGAGGCACGGCGGTGACGGCGCGGTGGGCGGTGGTTGTCGCGGAGGGGGTAGCGGTGGTGGAGGGAAGAAGAGGAAAAAAAAAGAAGAAAGAGAGGGAAGGAAGAAGGGGGTGGCGTTGCGGTGGGGTCTGGGTGGTCGACGGTGGGGCGGTGGTCAGTGGTGGTGGCTGGAAGTTGGTGGTGGTTGGTTGCAGAGAAGAGAGGAAGGAGAAGGGGGTTAGGGGGGCGCGAATGGGTAGGGTTTCGCGTGGCTGGGTGTTATCGAATTTGAATCCACGCGATCGCGTGGGGCACGCGGTCGCGTGGCTAGGGTGGAATGGGGGTTGACGCGATCGCGTGAGTGATGCGATCGCATGGAATGGGTAAAAGGGTGAATGACGCGGTCGCGTGAGGCATGCGACCGCATCGCTGGAAATTGTGCTAAATGCACAATTCCAGCATCGTTTCAGCGAAACTCTCTGTCTCCTTTGGGGTGTTGTCCAATCCACGCGACGCGATCGCGTCGCTCACACTTTCGCGTGGGATGGTGTTGTGCAAGTGATGCGATCGCGTCAAGGACAGGACCGCGTGGGTCGTTTTGTGCGAAACGCATAACAACCACACGATTCCAGCCCAACTTTCTGGGCGTTGGATCCTTACGCCGATTTCCAGATCATGCAGCCGCGTGGGTGACGCGGACGCGTGGGAAGTATTTTTCGCAACTGACGCGATCGCATGAGTGATGCGGTCGCGTCGTGTGCCCTTTCTTTTTTTTATGCAGGTATGCAATTATGCAGTATGCAATGTGAGTGAATAATATTCAGGTTCAATTGAAAAGGAAATAAAAATAAATAACACGAAATAAAACTGAAAAAAGAACGACCATACCATGGTGGGTTGTCTCCCACCTAGCACTTTTAGTTAAAGTCCTTAAGTTGGATGTTGGATGAGCTTCCTGTTATGGCGACTTATGCTTAAATTCATCCGGAAATCTCCACCAATGTTTGGAATGCCAATGGCCTCCGGGGTCCCAAACTAGGCATGTAAAGCTTCTGAGCAGCTTCAAACAGATTCTCAAGTTCCCGGGGTGGCGAATGTCAGAATAGATTCCAGGATCTCAAACTTTGCTTTTAAATCTGCCTCCGTCTTGATCTATATTTTTCCATTCGGGCGGTTTAGAAAGTAGATTCTCACCATGGTGACCAAACGTTTTCCGAGATCCATTCGATTGATCATGATGCCAATCCGTGCACTTCGAGTTGAAGCGTGGAACCTTATTGAACCTTGTGCACCAGCTCTGAGTACGAGCCATTTTCTTCTTACTCTTAAAGCCGCAGAGAGCTCTAAGCTGGCCATCTGTTTCAAGCAACCCATATTCAAGTGGAAAAATAAAGCTAAAGGTTAAGGATTGTATCCACTTGAAGCTTGTATTGGGTGGTAATGGCCTTGGGATAGGTGTTTCCAATGGTTCTGTAAGTTCTACTCCCTTGTGCTCTTCTGTGAATTTCTTCACTTCCTTGCAGACTTCTTCAAATGCATCCATGTCCTGATCAAAGCCTTCTATGTCTTCCTCGTCACTTAAGTCATAAACGGGAGGTTGAGAGAAATCTACCTCCGCATCATCTTCGTATTCACTTGGGGAAGATTCTTCGATCTCAGAGAATTCACTTGCGGATGCAAGTTCATTACTAGGAGAACTTGACTTGAGATTATCATCATCAAGGAAACTTGCTTCTTGGATTATTCCGTCTAGTTCTTCATAAAAGACTTGCTTTGGGAGTTGTGCACTATCCTCCTTAGCATCAATTGTAACGTCCTTGACAGAATTTTTCACAATTCTGGATTCCCATGGAAGTTCAGCTTCTCCTAAGTCTTTAACCAACTCTTCTTCTTTTACAATGATAGCTTCCTCTACTTGTTCCAGTACGAAGTCATACCCTGTTCTGTCCACTAGAGTTTCTAGTATCTCCTTCATACTACGCTCTTCATTAGATTGTCCACATGGGGCTGTGGGAGGTCCTTGAATGTTCGAACGTCTAGAAGATAATTGACTTACTGCTTGCTCCAGTTGATGAAGGGTTGTTTGAAGTTGATCTACTGTTTCCTTGAGGCGAACCTCTGATTCTCGGGGTGATGGATTTGGACGTGGTACATGGGAAAGTGGTGGTATTTGGAAGTAATTGGATTGGAATTGGGGTAAATGGGGATCATATGGTGGTGAATGGTGAAAAGGAGCTTGTGAGTGTAGTGGTTCGAAGTTATGTTGAGAGGATGGCCTATAAGCACAGGGTGGGGCTTGTTGGTAAATACAAGGTTGTCCACCATGTCTATTGGCTTGGTATGCATTGTAGAATGGTCTTTGTCCATGATATCTTGGAAGGTGTTGTTGCCTAAAGGGTTGATCAGATCCTCTTGGCTCCATCCATCTTTGATTGCTCTGACCTTGATGCATGTTCTTGTTATAACTTTCACTCCTTTCAACAATATTAGAACCAAACACAAAGTGAGAGGGGTGAGAATTCATAGTGGCTAATAAAAATAAAAAAAAGGGAAAATAAAGACAAATAAACAAGCAAAAGAAAAGTATTTACAATAACCAATAATAAGGCACACGATTGCAGTTCCCCGGCAACGGCGCCATTTTGAAGTTAGGATTTTTGCTAGTAAAGAATTTTATAAAAATAGTCGCGTTGTAGATATAGTTTCTAAACCAACAGAAATCTCTTCGTACAAACGTTTTGGTTGTCACAAGTAACAAACCCCTTAAAAATTGATAACCGAAGTATTTAAACCTCGGGTCGTCTTCTCAAGGAACTGCAGGGAAGTATGTTCTTATTATTGGTTATGAAGATTGTAAATTGAGGTTTTGAAGATGAGGAACAAGTAATTTAAATGGCAAGTAAAATAAATAAATAACTGTAAAATAAACCTTTGGCAAGGTATGAGAAATTGGAAGTCCTATCCTAATTATCCTTATCAATGATGATGAAAATTGAATCTTAATTCCACTTAGTTAACCTTTACTTAAAGCAAAGGAAGGTCAAGCGACTAATTAGTTTGATCTTCAGATCCTAGTTACTTCCTAAGAAAAGATTGAGATTATTGAAGTTCAATTCAATTAGCAAAGGTAACAATTATCAATCATGTTGAGTTTGATAACTCCTGAGTTACTGATTTCTTAACCAAGACCAAAAAGGAAAAAGTAGATCTATTCGAATAAAAATGTCTTCAGATTGGAAGCAACAGTAACATAAATAAAAGAGAGCAATAATAAACTGAAATAACTCAAATAACATTAATTAAAAGAATCATCTGTAACATAGAAAGGTTCATAAGTCAAATTGAGAAAATAATTAACTAAAAGGAAAGTTGAACCTGATAAAAAGGGGCAATCATGAAAGCAAGAAAAATCCTAAATCCTAATCCTAAGAGAGAGAGGAGAGAACTTCTCCCTAAAAACTACATCTAAATCATGAATAGTGAATAATTGGAGACTTTCTCGAATGGATGCATTCTCCCACTTCATAACCTCTGATCTGTGCCTTTTGGACTTGGATTTGGGCCAAAAAGGGCTTCAGAAATTGCTAGGAGCGTTTTCTGTAATTTCTGGTGCGTGGCCTCTGTCACGCGTCCGCGTGGGTGATGAGCTTCATACGCCTCTTGAGCTCCATGAATGGGCTCTCTTGCTTGCTCCATCTTTTTCTTAGTGATGGGCTTGTCCTCTTTAATGAGGATATCTCCCTCTATGTCAATCCCAGCCGAATTGCATAGGTGGCAAATGAGGTGAGGAAAGGCTAACCTTGCCATAGTGGAGGACTTGTCAGCCAATTTGTTAGAACTTCCCAACCTCTTCTTTGAATTTCATGTCGGATCTCCGGATACTCATTTCCTTTGAGTTTGAAAGGGACCTCAGGGATCACTTTCTTCTTAGCCACAACATCATAGAAGTGGTCTTGATGAGCTTTAGAGATGAATCTTTCCATCTCCCATGACTCGGATGTGGAAGCTTTTGTCTTCCCTTTCCCCTTTCTAGAGGATTCTCCGGTCTTAGGTGCCATCAATGGTAATGGAAAAACAAAAAGCTTATGCTTTTACCACACCAAACTTAGAATTTTGCTCTCCCCCGAGCAAGAGAAGAAAGAATAGATGAAGAAGAAGAAAAAAATGGAGGAGAGGGAGAAGAGGTTGTGTTTCGGCCAAGAAGAAAAGAGAGGGTTGTGTTGTGTGAAAATGAGGAAGAATGGAAGGCTTTATATAGGGGAGGGAGGGGGATTAAGTTTCGGCCATGTAGGGTGGGTTTGGGTGGAAAATTGATTTTGAATTTTGAAGGTAGGTGGAGTTTATGAGGTAGGTTTATGGGGAAGAGTGGATGGATGTGAGTGGTGAAGAGGTGATGGGGAAGAGGGATTGAGGTGATTGGTGAAGGGTTTTAGGGAAGAGTGTTTATGGGATTGTGTGAAAGAGGGGTGAGAAGAAGTGAGTGGAGGTAGGTGGATCCTGAGGTGATCCTGTGGGGTCCACAGATCCTGAGGTGTTCAAGGATTTACAACCTTGCACCAAATTAGGCATGTAAAATGCCCTTGCACACAACTCTGGGCGTTCAGCGCCAGGTTGGTGCCCATTTTGGGCGTTCAACGCCCATTTACTAGCCATTTCTGGCGTTGAACGCCAGAACCATGCTTGTTCTGGGCGTTCAGCGCCAGCTCCTCTCCAGGGTGCATTTCTGGCGTTCAGCGCCCAGATGATGCCCATTTTGGGCGTTCAGCGCCCAGACACTGCCCATTTTGGGCGTTCAGCGCCAGAACCATGCTCTGTTCTGGCGTTGAACGCCAGGCAGGTACTTTCTCCAGGGTGTGATTTTTCTTCTGCTGTTTTTGATTCCGTTTTCAATTTCTATATTTATTTTGTGACTCCACATGATCATGAACCTATAAAGACATATAACTAAGAAAAATATTGTTAGATAAATCAAAATTGGGTTGCCTCCCAACAAGCGCTTCTTTAATGTCAATAGCTTGACAGTGGGCTCTCATGGAGCCTCACAGATGTGCAGAGCTTTGTTGAGACTTCCCAACACCAAACTTAGAGTTTGAATATGGGGGTTTGACACCAAACAAGGTATTATGAACTTTCCAGGATCCTATCTCTTCTGAGGCAACGTCAGTTGATCCAGATCACTTAGTTCATTGGTGAACAAGGGAGGTTCATCTTCCCAAGTTTCAATACCAAATAATTTGGCATTCAGCTTCATGATTGCACCAAGAAACTTGGCAGTTTGCTCTTCAGTAACAAGTTTGCTAAATTAGAAGTATTTTGTTCAGAGTTCTCTGTCTGTTGCTGAGTGGATGATGGAAAAGGTTTATTATTTTTAAACTTGTTTCTTCCACCATTATTAAAGCCTTGTTGAGGCCTTTGATCCTTCCATGAGAGATTTGGATGATTTCTCCATGATGGATTATAGGTGTTTCCATAAGGTTCACCTAAGTAGTTCACCTCTGATATTGCAGGGTTCTCAGGATCATAAGCTTCTTCTGCATAAGAAACTTCTTGAGTACTGTTGGATGCGGTTGCATTCCATTCAGACTCTGAGAAATCATATTGACTTGCTGAGTCAATATTTTGTTCTAAGCCAATATGGCATTCAGAGTATCAACTTCAAGAACTCCCTTCTTCATAGGCGTCCCATTACTCATAGGATTCCTCTCAGAAGTGTACATAAACTGGTTATTAGCAACCATGTCAATGAGTTCTTGAGCTTCTGCAGGCGTTTTCTTTAGGTGAATGGATCCACCTGCAGAAGTGTCCAATGACATCTTTGATAGCTCAGATAAACCATCATAGAATATGTCCAGGATGGTCCATTCTGAAAGCATGTTAGAAGGACACTTTTTGGTCAACTGTTTATATCTTTCCCAATCTTCATAGAGGGATTCACCATCTTTCTGTCGGAAGGTTTGAACATCCACTCTAAGCTTGCTCAGCTTTTGAGGAGGAAAGATCTTGGCTAAGAAAGCCGTGACCAGCTTATCCCCAGAGTTCAGGCTATCCTTAGGTTGATAGTCCAACCACAATCTAGCTCTGTCTCTTACAGCAAAAGGGAAAAGCATGAGCCTGTAGACTTTAGGATCTACTCCATTGGTCTTAACAGTATCACATATCTGCAAGAATTCAGTTAAGAACTGAAAAGGATCTTCAGATGGAAGTCCATGAAACTTGCAGTTCTGCTGCAAGAATTCAGTTAAGAACATCAAAATTGTTTGCTCCAATGGCAGGAATGGAGATGCTTCTTCCATGTAAATTGGAATTAGGTGCAGTAAAGTCACCAAGCATTCTCCTTGCATTATTGTTGTTGGGTTCGACTGCCATCTCCTTTACTTGTTCGAAATTTTCAATAAGGTTGTCTCTGGATTGTTGTAATTTATCTTCTCTTAGTTTTCTCTTCAGAGTCCTTTCAGGTTCTGGATCAGCTTCAACAATAATGCCTTTTTCTTTGTCCCTGCTCATAAGAAAGAGAAGAGAAAAAGAAAAGAAGAGGAATCCTCTATGTCACAGTAAAGAGGTTCCTTATTGTTAGTAGAAGAAGAGAAGAAAAAAATTCGAACACAGATAGAAGAGGGGGTTCGAATTTGGTGAGTGATGTGAGGAAGAAATGTTAGTAGATGAATAGATAAATAAAAGGAGATGAGAGAGGGAGAAGATTTTCGAAAATAATTTTTGAAAAAGAGTTAGTGATTTTCGAAAACAGTTTTTGAAAAAGGTTAGTAGTTTTTTTTTTGAAAATTCAAAAAAAAAATAAAATAATTAGTTAATTAGAAAGAAATTTTTGAAAAAAAAAGAAGGAAGATATTTTCGAAAATTAGAGAGAGAGAGAATTAGTTAGGTGGTTTTGAAAAAGATAAGAAACAAACAAAAAGTTAGTTGAAACAAATTTTAAAAAGATAAGAAGTTAGGAAGTTAGAAAAGATATTTTGAAATCATATTTTTGAAAAAGATAAGATAAGAGGATATTTTTGAAAACATAAGATTGAAATTGGTTTTGAAAAAGATTTGATTTTTAAAATCACAATTAATGACTTGATTCACAAGAAATCACAAGATATGATTCTAGAACTTAAAGTTTGAATCTTTCTTAACAAGCAAGTAACAAACTTTAAAATTTTTGAATCAAAACATTAATTGTTATTGTTATTTTTTAAAATTTGATATAAAAATAAGAAAAAGATTTTTGAAGAATATTTTTGGAATTTTCGAAAATAACTAAGAAATTTGAAAAAGATTTGATTTTTGAAAAAGATTTTGAAAAAGATAAGATTTTCAAATTGAAAATTTGATTTGACTCATAAGAAACAACTTGATTTTAAAAATTTTTGAAAAAGTCAATCCAAATTTTCGAATTTGATGAGAGAAAAAGGGAAAGATATTTTTTTGATTTTTGAATTTTTATGATGAGAGAGAAAAACAAGAAAAATGATGCAATGCATGAAAGTTATGGATCAAAACAATGAATGCATGCAAGAATGCTATGAATGTCAAGATGAACACCAAGAACACTATGAAGATCATGATGAACATCAAGAACACATTTTTGAAAAATTTTTAATGCAAAGAAAACATGCAAGACATCAAACTTAGAATTCTTTAGTGCTTAGACATAAAGAATTCAGGAATGCATATGAAAAACAAGAAAAGACACAAAACATGCAAATGCAAAGATCAAACAAGAAGACTTACCAAGAACAACTTGAAGATCATGAAGAACACTATAAATGCATGAATTTTTGAAAAAATGCAAGATGCACATGCAATTGACACCAAACTTATAACATGACTCAAGAACATAAAAAAAATATTTTTGATTTTTATGATTTTCTAATTTTTTTGTATTTTTTTTTTCGAAAATTATTATGAAAAATAAGGATTCCAAAATTTTTAATATGAATTCCAGGAATCTTATGCTTTTTAGTCTAAAGCTCCAATCAAAGGGTCAGGCATGGCTTAATAGCCAGCCAAACTTTAGTATGTAAATCAGGAACAGCAGCAGGTGGATTAGCAACAACTAGCTTGCTCTTGATAACAAATTGGAAGCCTCAGTCCAAATGAATTTAGACATGGCTTTACAGCCAGCCAGGCTTCACATGCTTCATGAAACACTAGAATTCATTCTTAAAAATTCTGAAGAAAAATATATTTTTGAAAACATTTTTTTTTCGAAAACAGATGAGAAATTTTTGAAAGATTTTTGAAAAATTTTTTGAAAATAAAATAAAAAGAAAATTACCTAATCTGAGCAACAAGATGAACCGTCAGTTGTCCAAACTCGAACAATCCCCGGCAACGGCGCCAAAAACTTGGTGCGCAGAAATTGTGATTACACTTTGATTATGTAAAATTCATCGCTTTTCTTTCCCTGGTAATGGCGCCAAAAATATGATGCCAATACCATGGTTCACAACTTCGCACAACTAACTAGCAAGTGCACTGGGTCGTCCAAGTAATACCTTACGTAAGTAAGGGTCGAATCCCACGGAGATTGTTGGTATGAAGCAAGCTATGGTCACCTTGTAAATCTCAGTCAAGCAGATATAAAATAGTAATGTGGTTTTCGAAATTAATAATAAAGTAAGGATAGAAATACTTATGTAAATCATTGGTGAGAATTTCAGATAAGCGCATAGAGATGCATTCGTTCCTCTGAACCTCTGCTTTCCTGCTGTCTTCATCCAATCAGTCTTACTCATTTCCATGGCTGGCTTTATGTAATGCATCACCATTGTCAATGGCTACTTTCGGTCTTCACTCGGGAAAATGATCCAAATGCCTTGTCACGGCACGGCTAATCGTATGGAGGCATCACCCTTGTCAATGGTTACATCATATCCTCTCAGTGAACATGGTCAACGCACCCTGTCACGGCACGGCTATTCATCTGTCGGTTCTCGATCATACTGGAATAGGATTTACTATCCTTTTGCGTCTGTCACTATGCCCAGCAATCGTGAGTTTGAAGCTCGTCACAGTCATTCAATCATTGAATCCTACTCGGAATACCACAGACAAGGTTTAGACTTTCCGGATTCTCTTGAATGCCGCCATCAATCTAGCTTACACCACGAAGATTCTCTAAGAACCAAGCGTCCAAAGATGTCTCATACAATAGTAAAAGGTCCTATTTATAATAAACTAGTCACTAGGGTTTACAGAAATAAGTAATTGATGCATAAATTCACTTCCGGGGCCCACTTGGTGTGTGCTTGGGCTGAGCTTGAGTGTTGCACATGTAGAGGTCCTTCTTGGAGTTGAACGCCAGCATTTGTGCTAGTTTGGGCGTTCAACTCTGGTTTTGGATCCTTTTCTGGCGCTGGACGCCAGAATTGGACAGAGAGCTGGCATTGAACGCCAGTTTGAGTCATCTATTCTTAGCCAAAGTATGGACTATTATATATTGATGGAAAGCCTTGGATGTCTACTTTCCAACGCAATTGGAATCGTGCCATTTCGAGTTCTGTAGCTCCAGAAAATCCACTTTGAGTGCAGGGAGGTCAGAATCCAACAGCATCAGCAGTCCTTCTTCAACCTCTGAATCTGATTTTTGCTCAAGTCCCTCAATTTCAGTCAGAAAATACCTGAAATTACAGAAAAACACACAAACTCATAGTAAAGTCCAGAAATGTGAATTTAACATAAAAACTAATGAAAACGTCCCTAAAAGTAACTAGATCCTACTAAAAACATACTAAAAACAATGCCAAAAAGCGTATAAATTATCCGCTCATCAGTGGGTCACGCGGTCGCGTCATCTGGAGTTTTCCTTATCACGCGGTCACTTCAGTCATGCGTCCGCGTCATATGCGTTTCGCTTAAGGCGCGCGATCGTGTCAATCACGCGATCGCGTCACTGCCATTTCGCGCTGGCATCCAGCTGCGTCGTCCATGCGATCGCGTCACTGCCAGTTTCTCCAAAAACTCCGTTTTGTGCTTTCCTTCCATTTTTGTATGTTTTCTTTCCATCCTTTAAGTCATTCCTGCCTTAGAAGATCTGAAACTACTCAACACATGAATCACGACATCGAATGGAAATAAAGGGTAATTAAAATAATTATTTTTAAAGCATAGGAAACATGTTTTTTCACATACATCACATAATAAGGAAGGGAAAGTAAAACCATGCAATTTTCATGAATAAGTGAGTGAAGGATTGAATAAATCACTTAATTTGGGCACAAAATATATCATAAAATATGGGTTTATCAATCATTAAGGAGAATGAACTGTACAAGTTTCACCCTCAATCAGAATGGATCTGCACTAAACCTGGGGTTCAGATTTGGAAGACTATTGGCAGCTGCTCAAACCAGTGTCAATCACATATAACCTGCCATTGAAGAAATCACTCACAAGCAAAGAGAGCAGTAATACTGTAGTTAATTTAGAAAAGCAAAGCAACTCCCTTCCTCAACTCTATTCCCATTATTGATTCTATTTATTTCCTTATCCATATTCCTATTCTTCTAATTAAATATTGTAATTCCATCTTTCAAATCAACAACCTTCTGATCAGTCTGACTAAGACCTGCAAGATAACCATAGCTTGCTTCAAACCACAATTCTCGTGGGATCGACCCTGACTCGCTCAGGTATTACTTGGATGACCCAGTGCACTTGCTAGTATAGCTGTACGAAGGTGTGGGGATTCGTACACCAAGTTTTTGGCGCCATTGCCGAGGATTGTTGAGTTTGGACAAACTGACGGATTGTCTTGCTCCCTAGATCAGGTAACTTTTATTTTTGTTAAGTCCATGATTTTGATTTTCTTCTTAACTTTAGAAAAAAAATTAAAAAGCTTTTCAAAAATAATTTTTATTTTCTTTGTTTAAATTTTATTCTTTGTTGAGTCTTTTATTTTTATTTTCTTCTTCAAATTTTTGAAAATTTCAAAACTTTTTTCAAAAATATTTTTCTTTTCTTTGTTTAATTCCTATTCTTGGTTAGAGTCTTGTATTTATGTTCTTGGTAACTTTTTGCTTCTTTGAGTCTCTGTATTAATTTAATTACAGCTATTTTTGATTTTTTGGTATCTTAATTTCAAAAATTTTTTCAAAAATAATTTTTCTTTGGTTAAATCTTGTTTTAATTTTTAAGTTTGGTGTTTTCTTGTTATTTTTCTTTAATTCTCGAAAATTTCTTTTTAGTTTTCTAAAAATTTTAAGTTTGGTGTTCTTTTTATGTTCTTGTATTCTTTGAGTCTTTGAATTTTGTTCTTTGTGTTCTTGTGAATCTTCAAAGTGTTCTTGAGTCTTTTATGTGTTTTGATCTTAAAATTTTTAAGTTTGGTGTTCCTTTGTGTTTCCCTCCAAAATTTTCGAAAATAAGGAGCATTAGATCTAAAAATTTTAAGTCTTGTATCTTTTGTGTATTTTTCTCTCTCCTCATTAAATTCAAAAATAAAAAAAATATCTTTTCTATCTTTATTTTAATTATAATTTTCGAAAATTCCTTTAAAAATTCAGATTTTAATTTTAAAAGTTTTTATCTTATCTTATTTTAATTTTAAAAATTCAAAAATCAAATCTTTTTTTAAAATAAAAAATCATATCTTTTTCAAAATCTTATCTTATATTAGTTCAAATTTCAAAATTTAACCTTTTCAAAAAAATCATATCTTTTCAAATCTCTATCTTATCTTGTTGACTTTTTCAAAATTTAAAATTTAAAACTTCAAAATTTCAATTTTCAAATTTCAAAAATTCAAATCTTAAATTCAAATCTCTTCTTAATTAATTGCTTATCTTCTCTCTCTTCTTTTTTCTCTCTTCTTTTTCAAAACCTCCTAAACTAACTCTTCTACTCTTCTCTTTTCTTTTTCGAACTTCTATTTTTTTTAATTAATTAATTTTAATTTTGGTTTAATTAAATAAATAAAATAAAAACAAAAATATTTTAATTTTTGTTCACCTCTTCTACTTCTCTTTCTTCTTCTACCCCTTCTATCCTCATTCTTCCTTCTTCATCTTCTACCTTTCTCCATCATGAAGCCAAGTGGGAATGAAGAGTTCAGAAGAACTCTGGGATCTTATAGAAGTCCCAATGCTGATTTCTATGGAAGAAACATCAGCATACCTCAAATCAGAGCTAGTAGCTTTGAATTAAATCCTCAACTTATTACTCTGGTATAGCAAAACTACCAGTATTCTGAGCTTTCTCAAGAAGAACCTACAGAATTCCTTGCAGATTTCTTAAGAATTGCTGACACAATATACATTGAGGGAGTAGACCAAGAGGTCTAAAGGTTATTACTCTTTCCTTTTGCTTTAAAGGATCAAGCAAAAAGGTGGTTGGATAACCAACCTAACGCTAGTTTAAAAACCTGGAAACAGTTAGTGGGCAAGTTTTTAAATCATTACTTTCTCCCAAGAAAGATGACCCAGCTAAGGCTGGACATCCAAGGCTTCAAACAAGGAGACAGTGAATCTCTTTATGATGCCTGGGAGAGGTATAAGAGGATGCTAAGAAAATGTCCCACTGAAGTATTTTCAGAATTGGTACAGTTAGACATCTTCTACTATGAGCTTTCAGACATGACTAGAATGTCTTTGGACCACTTTGCTGGTGGTTCCATACACATGAGAAAGACTATAGGAAAAGCTCAAGAGCTTATTGAGACAGTTGCCACTAATCAGCATCTATACTCATCTCCTGAGGCCTCTATAAAAGGAGAGGTTAAGGCAGTAGCTGCTGAACTTAACCCTCCAGAGTAGGATGGCCCATTGACTCAGCAACTACACGCCCTTGCCCAGCAACTGCTGGAATTGCAAGAGGCTCTGCGAGAAACTCAGGCTTCTAACAGGAATGTAGAAGCCCAATTAAGTCAAACAAGGCAGCTCCCATTGACTCAGCAATTGCACGCCCTTGGCCAGCAAATGCTGGAACTGTAAGAGGCTCTGCGAGAAACTCAGGCTTCTAACAGAAATGTAGAAGCCCAGTTGAGTCAAATAAAGCAGCAGTTATCTAAGCAGATAATAGATGAATGCCAGGCTATCCAACTGAGGAGTGGGAAAGCCTTAAGCACCCAACCTCAGTACAATAAAAACGAAAAGCCCATTGAGGATACCCAAGTCTCTGCACAAAATGACACTGGGCGCCAGAGAGACATCCCTCTTGGCGTTGAACGCCAGAAAAGGGTAGAGACTGGGCATTCAAATGCCCAGAGAGGTATCTCTCCTAGCGTTGAACGCTAGGAAAGGGCAGAGACTGGGTGTTCAAACGCCCAGGGGGGCAGCAGCATGGGCGTTGAACGCTCAAGCAAGGGAGGTCAGCCATTCACTAATAACAACCCTCCTAAGCAAGTTAGTAACCCTTATTCCAGCATACAAGGTATTCGGCCTTGATCAACCAAGGTTGATGATTATAAGGCTAAGATGCCATTTCCTTAGAAACTCTGTCAAGAGGAAAGGGATAAATAGTTTACCCGCTTTGCGGAGTATCTCAGAATATTAGAGATAAAGATCCCTTTTGCAAAGGCTCTTGAACAGATACCTTATTATGCAAAGTTCATGAAGGACATTCTAAGTCATAAGAAGGATTGAAGAGAGACACAAACAGTCTTCCTCACTGAGGAATGCAGTGCAATCATTCAGAATAGCTTACCAGAGAAGCTTAAAGACCCTGGAAGCTTTATGATACCATGCACTCTAGGTGATGCTTGTATAAGGACAGCTCTATGTGACCTTGGAGCAAGAATCAACCTAATACCTGCTTCACTAATAAAGAAGCTTAGTTTAACTGATGAAGTCAAACAACCCGCATGTGCCTTCAACTTGCTGATGGTTCTATTAAGATACCATCAGGAGTAGTTGAAGACATGATTGTCAGGGTTGGACCCTTTGCCTTTCCCACTGACTTTGTGGTATTGGACATGGAGGGGCACAAGAGTGCATCCCTTATTCTAGGAAGACCTTTCCTAGTTACAGGATGGACCCTTATTGATGTTGAAAAAGGGGAAGTAACCCTAAGAGTCAATGAGGAAAAGTTCATATTGAATGCTGTCAAGGCTACGCAGCATCCAGACATTCCTAAGGAATGAATGAGCATTGACCTCATTGATTCCTTGGTGCAAGAGGTCAATGGTGCACGAATTGTGAATCACACTTTTCACACTCGTACCACTAACCAGCAAGTGCACTGGGTCGTCCAAGTAATACCTTACGTGAGTAAGGGTCGAATCCCACGGAGATTGTTGGTTTGAAGCAATCTATGGTTATCTTGCAATTCTTAGTCAGGAAGTCAATTATATTTATCAGTTGAATTGCGAATAAACAAGAGAGCATGGATTAAAAGTTACTTGTTATGCAGTAATGGAGAATATGTTGGAGTTTTGGAGATGCTTTGTCTTCAGAATCACTGCTTTCCTCTGTCTTCTGATTCACACACGCACGTCCTCCTATGGCAAGCTGTGTGTAGGTGGATCACTGTTGTCAATGGCTACCATCCATCCTTCCAGTGAAAAGGGTCCAGGTGCACTGTCACCACACGGCTAATCATCTGTAGGTTCTCAGTCGTACGGGAATAGGATTTACTATCCTTTTGCGTCTGTCACTACGCCTAGCACTCGCGAGTTTGAAGTTCGTCACAGCCATCCAATCCCAGAATCCTACTCGGAATACCACAGACAAAAATGTCATGAGATACAAAATAAATCTCTAAAAGTTTGTTTAAATACTAAACTAGTAACCTAGGTTTACAGAAAGTGAGTAAACTATAACAAATAGTGCAGAAATCCACTTCTGGGGCCCACTTGGTGTGTGCTGGGGCTGAGACTAAAGCTTCTCACGTGCCTGGGGCTGTTTTGGGCGTTCAATGCCAGCTTTGGATCCTTTTCTGGCGTTGAACTCCAACTTGCAACTTGTTTCTGGCGCTGGACGCCAGAATTGGGCAGAGAACTGGCGTTGAACGCCAGTCTACGTCATCTATCCTTAAGCAAAGTATGGACTATTATATATTGCTGGAAATCCCTGGATGTCTAATTTCCAACGCAATTGGAAGCACACCATTTGGAGTTCTGTAGCTCCAGAAAATCCATTTTGAGTGCAGGGAGGTCAGAATCCAACAGCATCATCAGTCCTTTTTTAGCCTGAATCAGATTTTTGCTCAGCTCCCTCAATTTCAGCCAAAAAATACCTGAAATTATAGAAAAACACACAAACTCATAGTAAAGTCCAGAAATGTGGATTTTGCCTAGAAACTAATGAAAATAAACTGAAAACCAACTAAAACATACTAAAATCTATATGAAATTAACCCCAAAAAGCGTATAAAATATCTGCTCATCACAACACCAAACTTGAACTGTTGCTTGTCCTCAAGCAACTAGACAAATAAAATAGAAGACTAATAAGTCAAGAAGCAATAATATCTCAGAGTTTTTTGCATGAAGCTCAGATTCTAATTAGATGAGCGGGGCTAGTAGCTTTTTGCTTCCGAACAGTTTTGGCATCTCACTTTATCCATTGAAGCTCAGAGTGATTGGCATCTATAGGAACTTAGAATTCAGATAGTGTTATTGATTCTCCTATTTCAGTATGATGATTCTTGAACACAGCTACTATATGAGTCTTGGCCGTGGCCCTAAGCACTTTGTTTTCCAGTATTACCACCGGATACATAAATGCCACAGACACATAATTGGGTGAACCTTTTCAGATTGTGACTCAGCTTTGCTAAAGTCCCCAATTAGAGGTGTCCAGGGTTCTTAAGCACACTCTTCTTCTTGCTTTGGACCTTGACTTTAACCGCTCAGTCTCAAGTTTTCACTTGACACCTTCAGGCCACAAGCAAATGGCTAGAGACAGCTTGGTTTAGCCGCTTAGGCCAGGATTTTATTCCTTTAGGCCCTCCTATCCACTGATGCTCAAAGCCTTGGGATCCTTTTTATTACCCTTGCCTTTTGGTTTTAAGGGCTATTGGCTTTTTCTGCTTGCTTTCTCTTCTTTTTTTTTTTTTGCAAGCTTTGTTCTTTGCTGCTTTTTCTTGCTTCAAGAATCATTTTTATGATTTTTCAGATTATTAATAACATGTCTCATGTTCATCATTCTTTCAAGAGCCAACATATTTAACATTCAAGAACATCAAATCTTTGTTCTGGGAAGTGGATGTTCCTCGGATCTATGGGGTGCTTGGTCCTTCAAGAGATAACTTCTGACGCTTCAATTTGCTCAAGTCACGCCCTTGCTCTTCCTGTTCTTTAATCAAATAGCAAAGAATTTGACTGTGTTCCTTTTGTTCCTTTATTATTTGTTCCATAGCATCTTGTATCTTGGTAACTGATGTTTCAAGATACTCCCAATATTCAGATTGAGGGATTTCTGGGAGAAATTCCTGTGTTTTCTTCCTGATGGGGTAATCCTGCGCTTGTTGTTTTTCCATTGATGCTTTGGTGATTGGTTTCTCAATTGAGATATACTCAGTTATTCCCATCCTTACCCCAGCGTCCTTGCAGAGCAGAGAAATCAAGCTTGGGTAAGCCAACCTGGCCTCTTTAGAATTTTTATTAGCAATTTTGTAGAATTCAGTTGAAATCAGTTGATGAACTTCCACTTCTTTTCCCATCATGATGCAATGGATCATCACTGCTCTTTTAACAGCGACTTCAGAACGGTTGCTGGTGGGCAGCAGAGAATGCCCAATGAAATCCAGCCATCCTCTGGCGACTGGTTTAAGATCTCTTTTGAGTTGATTTGGGACACCCTTCGTGCTGGTGGTCCACCTGGCTCCAGGGATACATATATCCTCTAGGATCTTATCCAGGCCCTTGTCTGTTCTCATCATTCTCCTGTTGAAAGAGTCTGGATCATCCTTTAGCTGAGGTAGCTTTAAGATCTCCCTGATCTTGTCAGGGTTGGTATGAACAATCTTTCCTCTGACCACGGTCTGATATTCATAGAAAGCAGTTCCAGATAGTTTTTGCTTGTCCGTCTGCCACATATTAGCATAGAACTCCTGGACCATATTCCTTCCCACTTTCGTTTCAGGATTAGCTAGGACCTCCCAGTTCTTGATTCGAATTTGCTCTTGGATCTCCGGATATTCGTCTTCTTTCAGATCGAATCTAACTTCCGGGATTACTGATCTTAGACCCATTATTTTGTAATAATGGTCTGAATGTTCTTTAGATAAGAACTTCCCTTGATTCCAAAGTGGTTTTGGAACGCTGTCTTTCTTGCCTCTTGAAGTGGATTGTTTTCCCTTAGGAGCCATGGTCTTAGTGATCACGGAGAAACACACCAAACTTAGAGGTTTGCTTGTCCTCAAGCAAAAGAAAAGAAAGGAGAGGGATAGAAGGAGAGCTAGGTGCATTGGTGGGTGTGGCAATGGCCTCAACCCATTTTGATACATAGTCAACTGCCACCAGAATATAAGTATTTGAGAATGATGGTAGGAAAGGTCCCATGAAGTCAATTCCCCATACGTCAAACAACTCAATCTCCAAGATTCCTTGTTGAGGCATGGCGTAACCATGCGGCAGATTACCAGCTCTTTGGCAACTGTCATAGTTACGTACAAACTCTCGAGAATATTTATAGAGTGTGGGCCAATAGAAGCCACATTGGAGGACCTTGGTGGCTGTTCGCTCACCTCCGAAATGGCCTCCATATTGAGATCCATGGCAATGCCATAGGATCCTCTGTGCTTCTTCTCTAGGAACACACCTACAGATTATTCCATCTGCACATCTCTTAAAGAGATAGGGTTCATCCCACAAGTAGTACTTTGCATCAGTGATTAATTTTTTCTTTTGTTGCCTGTTGTACTCTTTGGGTATGAACCTTGCAGCTTTATAGTTTGCAATATCGGCAAACCATGGTGTTTCCTGAATGGCAAATAAATGCTCATCCGGAAAAGTCTCAGAGATCTCAAGAGAGGGGAGGGACGTCCCTTCTACTGGCTCTATCCGGGACAGATGATCAGCCACTTGGTTCTCTGTCCCTTTTCTGTCTCTTATTTCTATATCAAACTCTTGCAGAAGCAACACCCATCTGATGAGCCTGGGTTTTGAATCTTGCTTTGTGAGTAGATATTTAAGAGCAGCATGGTCAGTATACACAATCACTTTTGATCCTACTAAGTATGATCTGAACTTGTCAATGGCATAAACCACTGCAAGTAATTCTTTTTCTGTGGTTGCGTAATTTTTCTGGGCATCATTTAAAATGCGACTAGCATAATAAATGACGTGCAGAAGCTTGTCATGCCTCTATCCCAATACTGCACCAATGGCGTGATCACTGGCATCACACATTAGCTCAAATGGTAATGTCCAGTCTGGTGCGGAAATAACTGGTACTGTGACCAGCTTAGCTTTCAGCGTTTCAAATACCTGCAGACACTCTGTGTCAAACACAAATGGCGTGTCAGCAGCTAGCAGATTACTTAGAGGTTTTGCGATTTTTGAAAAATCAAGGGTCGAATCCCACGGAGATTGTTGGTTTGAAGCAATCTATGGTTATCTTGCAATTCTTAGTCAGGAAGTCAATTATATTTATCAGTTGAATTGCGAATAAACAAGAGAGCATGGATTAAAAGTTACTTGTTATGCAGTAATGGAGAATATGTTGGAGTTTTGGAGATGCTTTGTCTTCAGAATCTCTGCTTTCCTCTGTCTTCTGATTCACACATGCACGTCCTCCTATGGCAAGCTGTGTGTAGGTGGATCACCGTTGTCAATGGCTACCATCTATCCTTCCAGTGAAAAGATTCCAGGTGCACTGTCACTACACGGCTAATCATCTGCAGGTTCTCAGTCGTACCGGAATAGGATTTACTATCCTTTTGCGTCTGTCACTACGCCCAGCACTCGCGAGTTTGAAGCTCGTCAC
>NC_029786.2:74846704-74853390 GCF_000816755.2 Arachis ipaensis | reverse complement strand
CTATGTCGTCTATCCTTGAGCAAAGTATGGACTATTATATATTGATGGAAAGCCCTAGATGTCTACTTCCAACGCAATTGGAAGCACGCCATTTGGAGTTTTGTAGCTCCAGAAAATCCATTTTGAGTGCAGGGAGGTTAGAATCCAACAGCATCAGTAGTCCTTTTTCAGCCTGAATCAGATTTTTGCTCAGCTCCCTCAATTTCAGCCAGAAAATACCTGAAATTACAGAAAAACACACAAACTCATAGTAAAGTCCATAAATTTGGATTTTGCCTAGAAACTAATGAAAATAAACTGAAAACCAACTAAAACATACTAAAATCTATATGAAATTAACCCCAAAAAGCGTATAAAATATCCGCTCATCAGTCAACATGGCCGAAAGCTTCAAGGAAGGGCTAGATGATCTTTGATGATACTCAGCCTGATTCAGAGGAACTTATGGAAACCTCTGAGAAAAAGGAGAAGCCTCCTAAGCTTGAGCTTAAGCCATTACCTTTCTCCCTGATATATGCATTTCTGGGAGAGAGAGAGATACCTATCCTGTGATCATAAGCTCTACACTAGAGTCGTAGGAATAAGAAGCACTAATCCAAGTGCTTAAAACATATAGGACCGCCCTTGGGTGGACAATAAGTGACCTTAAGGGCATTTGCCCAGCCCGATGCATGCATAAAATCCTGCTGGAGAATAATGCCAAACCCGTGGTGCAATCACAGAGGCGATTGAATCCAGCTATGAAGGAAGTAGTGCAGAAGGAAGTCACTAAGCTCTATGAGGCTGGGATTATTTATCCCATTCCTGATAGCCCATGGGTGAGCTGAAAGAAAGAAACTCTCGCGCGATCTAGAATTTTCACAAATAAGTTCCCATTGTAAGCATAGCTTCTAGACCGACAAGAATTCCTTTCTTACAAACGTTTGGTTGTCACAAGTAACAAACCCCTTTTAAAATTGATAACCGAAGTATTTAAACCTCGGGTCATCTTCTCAAGGAACTGCAGGGAGGTGTTCTTATTACTGGTTATGAGTTTTGTAAATTGGGGGTTGTGAAGGTAAGGAACAAGTAATTTAAATGACAAATAAAATAAATAAATAACTGTAAAATAAACTCTTGGTAAGGTATGAAAATTCGGAAGTCCTATCCTAGTTACTCCTATGAGAATGGAAGTTAATCCCACTTAGTTAACCCTTATGAAAGCAAGGGAAAGTCAAGTGAACTAATTAGTTAGATTCCCAAGTCCTAGCCAACTCCTAAGGAAAGACTAGAGTTAGTGGAATACCAGTCAATTTAGCCGACATAACAACCAATCACGAATAGTTGATAACTCAAGAGCTTCCAGTTAATCAATTAAAGCCAATAATATGAAAAGCTAAATAAGAATCAATGATCTGAAATACCTCAATTGCATTAATAAGAGAAAATCAATTTAAACATAAAAAGTTCATAAGCCAATCTGGCAACATAAGTAATTAAAGGATAGCATTAAAATATCTGAAAGTAAAAGAGAAATATAAAGTAAAAGGAATATTGAACCTAATGAAAAGTTGAAATTCTAAATCCTTTAAGAGGAATCCTAATCCTAAAAATCTAAGAGAGAGGAGAGAACCCCTCTCTCTCTCTCTCTAAAAACTACATCTAAACTATGAAAAGTGAATAATTGAAGACTTCCTAATGAATGGATGCATTTCCCACTTCATAACCTCTAATCTGTGCCTTCTGGACTTGGATCTGGGCCAAAAGGGGTTTCAAAAATTGCTGGGAGCGTTTTCTGTAATTTCTGGTGCGTGGCGTCTGTCACGCGTCCACGTGGGTCACGCGGTCGCGTCATCTGGAGTTTTCCTTGTCACGCGTTCGCTTCGGTCACGCGTACGCATCATCTGCGTTTTGCTTAAGACGCGCGTCCGCGTCAGTCACGCGTTCGCGTCGCTGCCTTTTGCGCTAGGCATGCGGCCGCGTCGTCCATGCGTTCGCGTCGCTGCCAGTTTCTTCAAAAACTCTATTTTGTGCTTTCCTTCCATTTTTGTATGTTTTCTTTCCATCCTTTAAGTCATTCCTGCCTTAGAAGATCTGAAACTACTCAACACACAAATCACGGCATCGAATGGTAATAAAGGGTAATTAAAATAATTATTTCTAGAGCGTAGGAAACATGTATTTCACATATATCACATAATAATGAAGGGAAAGTAAAACCATGCAATTTTCATGAATAAGTGGGTGAAGGGTTGAATAAATCACTTAAATTGAGCACAATATATATCATAAAATATGGGTTGATCAACCTCCCCACACTTAAACAATAGCATGTCCTCATGCTAAGTCCAAGATAAAGAGTAAGGTAAGGTAGTGGAATCTCATGCAATGCAATCTATCCTAATTGCAACTACCTAAATGAATCATGCAATTCTAATTGTTATTCACTTGTATATAAAACTTACATGTAGTTAAGTTAATTCACATCCTCAAGGAATCATATATACATAGCCAAACCCTAGATAATGTTAAAGCACTTTTACAATTGAGATGGGTAAAAATATTTTTCAAACTTGCAAGACAATTAACAATTTAAGCAGAGATATATGGGGATGAGCTATTGAACCCTCACTGGATTTTGGGTTTACTCTCTAGTCACTCAGGGTTTATTGGGTTAATCACTCTATTCTTCTTTTTATCCTTACTTTCTATAACTTTGTTCTTCGTCTAACCAATCAACAATTACAGAATATGGGCATACAAAAATCATGAGGTCTTTTTCAAGGTTGTAATGGGGCCAAGGTAAAGGTAAGGGTATATGTATAAGGCTAAGTGAGCTAATAAGTGAATCCTTGATTAGTCTAAGATCTCACCTAACATACATATTTTATCAATCAAAGTTCCTTAACCTATTTGCCCAAATTCTCTCACTTTGTATTGCAAGCTCATGCATTAACTTTAAGTTTATCCCATGTGCATTGATTCTTTTTATTTTTGCAATTGGGGAATTTTTGCATCCCCTTAATTAAATACCAAAAATAAAAATTTTTTTATGCACATGGTAATTTAATTTTTTTTATTTCACATGAGCATGCTTCCCAAATTTTTATTTTGAAACATCTTTATTCTTTTTAACCTTCCACCTTTGTTTCTATCATCCATGTTCCCATAAAGTTCCCCACACTTAAACAATACATAATTTCTATCTTAAGCTAACCAAGGATTCAACTTGGAATTTTTATTTTGTTTTTCTGCTTAAGGCTAGTAATGTGGTTTATAGAACAAGAGGGGATTAAAAAAAGCTCAAGGGGGGCTAACAAGGGTGATGTAAAAAGGTAGGCTAATTTGGGATAAGTGAGGAAAAATCAAATGATGGCCTCAATCATCTCTTAGTATGTATCTATACTCTATAATTAGACATATAGATTAAAACAAAGTAAAGAACACCAGAATAAAAAAGAAGGTCAAAACACACAGGAATAAAAATTATGGTTTGAATGTAACCATACAATTAAGCTCAAAACTCACAGGCTGTGTGTTCTCTAGCTCAAAAATCATATATCAGTTACACATGTCATGCAAGTAAAAATTAAGAGTTTCCATTATTCTCAATGTAAACCTTAGGGTGGCTTTTAAAATTTTAGTGTTCTTCCTTGATGAAATGTTGTTAACTAACTAACATGTTATGCTATATATACAAGGGGTGTGGATTGTTTTTGTTATGTTAAAGTCTCTAGTTTACTTCCTTTTTATTTTTAATTTAAACCAAATTATCATATACTAAAAGGGTAAACTATACTAATTAATCCACATATTCAATAACTAATAGGTTTAGAATTGCAAACTAAACTAAATGGCTAAAATATGACCTAAAGTGCAAGATGCGGAAATAAAGTAAAAGTTTAGCAAAAGAACAATGTATAAGTACTGAAAAGTAAACAAAATAAAGATAAAAATATAGAAAAATAAACAAAACAAAATAAGATAGAAAGAGTCTGTAGTGGTTCACCAAAAAGAAATATGCCATGGATGGCGACCTCCCCACACTTAAAATAAAGCATCGTCCTCGATGCTCACTCAAACTGGGTGTGAATGAGTGTCATCACTGGAAGGATGGGCTGCTGGAATCTCTGTGGTGGCCTGAGGATCTGCGGACTGGATGAGGGTAGGGGGATCTGTCTGCTGCAGGGGAGGCTCTGACTGGATAGGAATCTCTGGATCTGCGGCCTGTATCTGGTGTGGCTCCTCCTGCTGTGGTGCAGCCTGCTCTGAGCCTGCCTGCTCGGCCTCTCTCTGTGGATGGGTCTCCTTCTCATGCTCCTTTGCCTCCTCCTCAGAAGGCTCTAATGGTGTATTAGGCTCGGAGGAAAAGTCGCTGCCAGATCGGATCATCATCTTGAGGTGCTCATAGCGTCGCTTGTTGCGACGCTCAGATCTCTCATATCGCCGCTTGTTGCGGTGCTCCATCTGGTCCAGCTGCTGGAATAAGCGGTGCACGAAGTGGTAAACGGGCTCTGAGGCAGGTGGAGGTGCAGTGGGTGGGGCTGGTGCAGCAGTGGAAGAAGAAGGGGCAGCTGAAGGCGTGGCTGTCTCATCAGAGGCGGTCAGGAATGGAGGTGTATAGCCTAAAGCCCAAAACTTCCTGCTGTGAAGGATAATCTTCTTGCAGTCCGCAGCAGGTGGCTTCTCATCAGCATCCTCCCAAGGCACGTTAGCTCGACGGCCTAGCTAGGTGACCAGGTAAGGGAAAGGAAGGATGCCTCTGAAATGGACCCTGGCCATATAGTGCCGAATGAATCGTGGCAGATACAGGTCCTTACCCTCCAGCACACACCAGATAAGGGTGATCATAGTGGCAGGCAGCTTTATCTCATGAGTGCTCGGCATAACAAAGTTGCTCAGGATCTGGTGCCAGAGCTGAGCCTCATCATTCAGATACATAAGCTTGATTCCTTTAGGCATTGTGGTGTTCTTACCCATGACCCATGGGACAGTCGGATCAAGGACTATCCTCTGCTTGACAGCATCCCAGTCAAATCTCATGAAGCGCATGTCCTCATCAGCCTTTTGGTAACCGTCAGGCTGATCTGACTTAGGCTGAAGGTGCAGAATATCCTCAATGGCCTCTTCAGTGACCAGTATCTGTTTTCTACTGAGGTGAACTGCATCCAGGGAGGTCTTGAAATAGTTGCAATAAAACTCTCTCACCCAGGAAGCATTGACCTCTGTCAAGTTTCTCTCCAAGAAGAACCAGCATCTTTGTTTGATCTGATTAGAAGTGTACTGCTGTAGTTCTTCTGGAATTTTCAAAGTCCGCTCCAGGTACAGGTTTCTGGAGGTGGCAAACACTGGATACTTCAGCTCACAGTATCTGTTTGCAAATTTAATGGGATCATTGGCAGGGAGGAGCTGGTCAGCCTTCTCCTGCGGGGTAAAGTGCTTTTCCCGCCAGGAGTCATCATGCATGATGTCCAGGATAGACATAGAGGATTCACCTCTTTTCCTTTTACCAGTTGTGGCTTTGCCTTTTCCCTTACGCTGAGAGTCAGACATCCTGAAAAATAGAAATCTAGGATATAATAAAAACAGGAAAAATAAGTAGGCAAATAACAAGATAAGCACATAGTGGCAAAGGAGCAGTAGAATTATGAAATGAGTTGAATAATTGTGCATTTTGGATTGTTTTGGAGTGAAAAAGCTGAGATGAGAAATCACAATCCAAAATATATTATAAGTAGAATACCTGGTAATTAGGAAAAACAATAATCATGCCATGAAGTAAAAAGTTTAAGGAGTTAGTTAAAAAGCAAAGGGAGAAGTTAGAAAGTTAAAAGTGGTGAAAAGTGAAAAAGTGGAAACCAGTGAGTTAGCAGGGAGAAAGTTAAAGTAAGTGGCATTGAGAATTGTTTCCTAAGTAACAAGAAATTCATAAATTTAAAGACTAGTCAACTCATATTCAAAAATATCAGGTTATTGATGATGGTATAAAAATAGCAAAAATTAAAATCGAATCATCAAAAGTACAATTTATTAACCAGGAAATCGAAGGGAATAAGAATGCTGGCCCGTGCATTCATGAAGTGGTTTGGGAAAAATTAAGGAATGGCAAATTTCAAATTGCCAAAACCAAAATATGAATGAAAATAAAAACAATTTACAGAAAATTGGGCAGCATTCCGACTAAAATTGGATGTTCCCGGGTAAGAAACAGCAAGCAGAATAGTTCATCTAAATTAAAATAAAGCTGCAATTACATATACGGAATATGAACATGAAATAGCAGTGTAAAAAGCAGCATGAAACAATAAAGAACAGCATATGAACAGTATCAACATCACAGCAACATCAGAATTGCGAAATTGATAAAACAAGAAGCCCGAACAGCGTAATTATCAGGCCTAAATCCACTAACCACATCCTAGCTACCTAACCACCTAGAATCCACTACAACATACATCTCTAACTATCCTAATTTTAAACATAAACTGAAAAATATGCAACTAACTACGAATGAAAGAAAAGTGGCATTCGGCGGAACCTAGTGGTTACAGGCACAAGTATGGAACGAAGAGAGGTGGCGAGAGTGGGGTGGTGTTAGGGGCAATGCAGCGGTGACGTAGGGCAGCGCGGCGGCAAACCGTGGTGGCGCGGCGGTGGGTGGCTGTTCGGTGGCAGGGGTTTCGGGTTGGGGTAATGGTGGAGATGAG
>NC_029786.2:74831815-74846678 GCF_000816755.2 Arachis ipaensis | reverse complement strand
TTGGGATGGTGGGGGTTGTTGTGGGTGGCGGGGAGCAGAGAGGGAGCAGTGGGGGGTTTGGGGGGAAGAATGGGGCGCGATGGAGGTAGGGTTTCGCGTCATTGGGGGTTAGTGAATTTGAATCCACGCGAACGCGTGGGGCACGTGATCGCGTGGCTAGGGTGGAATGGGGTTGACGCGATCGCGCGAGTGACGCGATCGCATGGAATGGGAAAAAGGATGAATGACACGGTCGCGTGAGGCACGCGACCGCGTCGCTGGAAATTGTGCTAAACGCACAATTCCAGCGTCGTTTCAGCACAACTCTCTGTCTCTATAGGGGTGCCATAATATTCATGCGATGCGAATGCGTCGCTCACGCTTCCGCGTGGGATGGGTGTTTTGCAAGTGACGAGTTCGCGTCAGGGACGCGAACGTGTGGGCCATTTTGTGCTAAACGCACACCAGTAGCATGATTCCAGCCCAGATTTCTGGGCGTTGGATTTTTACGCCAATTTCCAGATCACGCATTCGCGTGATTGACGCGGATGCGTGGGAGGTGGTTTTCGCATCTGACGCGAACGCGTTAGCAGTATGGTCGCGTCGCACGCCTTCCTCTCTCTTTTTTTATATGCAGGTACGCAATTATGCAGTGTGCAATGCTAATGCAAATGCTATGAATAACATCCAGGTTCAATAAAAATAATATAACATAAAATCAAACAGTACGAAATAAAAATTGAAAAAGAAGCGACCATACCATGGTAGGTTGTCTCCCACCTAGCACTTTTAGTTAAAGTCCTTAAGTTGGACATTGGATGAGCTTCCTGTTATGGTGGCTTATGCTTAAATTCATCCAGAAATCTCCACCAATGTTTGGAATGCCAACAGCCTCCGGGGTCCCAAACTAGGCATGTGAAGCTTTTGAGCAGCTTCAAACAGGTTCTCAGGCTCCCGGGGTGACGAATGTCAGAATAGATTCCAGGATCCCAAACTTTGCTTTTAAATCCGCCTTTGTCTTGGTCTATATGCTTCCATCTGGGCGGTTTAGAAATTGTATTCTCACCAAGATGACCGAACGTCTTGCGTGTCCCATTCAATTGAACTTGCTACCAATTCTTGCACTTCAAATTGAAGCGTGGAACCTTATTGAATCTTGTACACCAGCTCTGAGTGCGAGCCATTTCCCTCTTACTTTTAAAGCCGCAGAGAGCTCTAAGCTGGCCATCTGTTTCAAGCAAACCATATTCAACTGGAAAAGTAAAGATAAAGGTTAAGGATTGTACCCACTTGAAGCTTGTATTAGGTGGTAATGGCCTTGGGATAGGTGTTTCCAGTGGTTCTGTAAGTTCTACTCCCTAGTAATCTTCTGTGAATTCCTCCACTTCTCTGCAAAATTCTTTAGCTGCAACTGCGTCCTGATCAAAGTCTTTTATGTCTTCCTCATCACTTAAGTCATACGTTGGAGGTTGAGAGAAATTTACCTCGACGTCATCTTCGTATTCACTTGGGTAAGGTTCTTCAGGCTCAAGGAATTCAGTTGCGGATGTGAGTTCGTGACTAGGAGAGCTTGATTCAAGATCGTCACTGCCCATGGAATCAACTTCTTGGTCTGTTCTGTCACTACAAGAAAAAAGGCCTGTCGGCACACTTTTTTTTTGCCACGCTTTTAAAGCGTGCCCAAAAGTGGTCAATGGCCACGCTTTTGCGAGGGTGGCCACTGAAATATGATTTGGCCACGCTTTTTTTTGCTATGCTTGAAAAGCGTGGCCATAGAGAGAAATCGGCACGCTTTTATGAGGGTGGCCAATGATTTGTGATTTGGCCACGCTTTTTTTTGTCGCGCTTGAAAAACGTGGCCATAAAGAGAAACCGGCACGCTTGAAAAGCGTGACTAAATAATCTTTCAATTGTCACCTTTTTAAAGCGTGCCCATATCCTGTGTTTATTTGGACACCCTGAAAAAACGTACCCATAGAGTTTTCCTTCCAAAATTTAGTTTCCACCCATTTGTTTCACACTTCACTTTCTTTCTGAGTGTTAACTTATAAACCTGGACTAGAAGTGATAACATTAACAACATACACTATACTTTGTTTCGAAAATCATTTAACCCTAGCTCGCCATCACTCACCCTTCTCATCTCTGCAACCCTAACACACCCATAACTCCCTCTCCCAACAACGCCGCTGTCTCCCTCTCTCAACCCGTCACAACCCCTCCCTCCAACTCGTCACAGCACCTACGTCCATCCCTCCCTCCTCGCTCATGCCCCACGCCACCGTCTCCCTCTCTCACACGCGTCGCGCCAACTGTCAGCACCACTCATCAGCGCAACTCGTCAGCGCTGCTCGTCAGCAGCAACCCGTCAGCGCCAACCTTCATTCTGCTACTGCCGACGTCTATGATGTTTATCCATGAATCGGCGGCAGGATCTGGAAGGAAACGATCGGTGGCATCTCCGTCGAGCTCGGCGCCGGATGCATCGCTGGGGCGGTGGTAAAGATTTGATTCCTGGTTTAGGGTTTTAACTTGATTTTCTATTTTCTTTATTTGTCTAAACTTATAATTATTTGATTTTTTTCTCATTTTACTAAGCTTTAAATTATTTAATTTTTTGTTATGATTTTTTATTTATTTGTTCTAATTTTTTTCAGAGGATTTGTTTCTGTTCTGATTGTTTTTAGGATTTTCAGTTATGATTATTTCTTGTTGGTTCTGATTATTTGTTCTGATTATTTCTTGTTGGATCGTTTTCTGCTTTTGTATTTTCTATCTTGTTAATAATCTTGTGTTGTCATCTCAAGTTGTGCTTTATTTTTAGTTTCAGGGTATTCTGGCTGATATATTGAAATCCCTTGGTGATAACAAGAATCACATGAGAGAATGTGCATTCAATGCTTTGGATTTGTGGCTTGCTGCTGTTCATCTTGAGAACTTGAAACCATATGGAGGCCTTCAAAGTAGGGTTTTGTATCATAGCTCATTCTTAATCTAGTTTGTTGCTCAGGGTTAATGATTAACATGAGTATTGTTATGTTTATTTTCTTTCCCATGCAATATTTGTGCTTAGAATCATTTGAGGGCAACTAAAGTCACTGCAAATCCGCATTGAATACACTAGCCACTGGATATAAGATTCTTGGTATACTATACCCTGAAGATCTATTGTGATTATAAAATAATTTTGCTTGGTGATTGTACTGAATTATTGTCTGGAAAATTTGCCAATCATGAGCTTTCATTAAAATGTAATTTATTGGTTGAAGGCACTTCATGGAGGAAGTTATTGTTTTACTTTTTCACTTGAAGTTGGAGGATATTGATGTGACATTTTATTTGGCTTTTGTCTTGTTTATATCTCTTGGCCTTTCTGAGTTGTTTCTCTTCTATGATCATTCTGTGCAGGTGAGGACATATGGAGATTTGTTGGAAAGCTAACAGATGCTCAAAAAAGCATGTTAGATGAGAAATTTAAGTGGAAGGTTAGTGCACACGTTGCTCCTTTTTTATTCCTTTTCAGATTTATTAAAGTACTGATCAGTAATGGGAGTAATTTGTCAGGTTCGCGAGATGGAAAAAAAGAAGGAAAGCCAGGGGAAGCAAGGGCTATTTTAAGATGCTCTGTCAGGGAAAATGGGTGTGTAGTATTATTATTATTATGTCTTTGAATATTATTCACATTATGCAGTTATGGCTGGAAATTTAGACCCCTAATTTATTTCCTTCTGGTTGGAGTTCTTTCTTTTGTAAATCTAAAAAAGAAGTTAAAAATATAAGGATGAATAATGAAAAATGTGATAAATCTTTCGAGAATGTTCTCAATCTCTAGCTAAAATGTTCAAGCTTCTATGTGTGTTGCTTTCGTTTCAGGTCTAACGTTGCTGAGCAGAGTGGTGAAGTGACTAGATCTCTTTCTGGTCCAATTTTGAGGTATGCTGAAATTTTTGTCTTGTTTCTTTTCCTTTTGCTCCTTAACTATAGAGGATTTTTCTGCCTAAATTAATACATAGTTCCTATACTCCTATGTATCCCTAATATCTTGCTTTTTGATTTGTTAGGAAAAATTTTGCTCAACTGGAGGTTGAGAGACAATCAATGCCGTACCCCATGGCCGTTGCTAGTGGCTCCACAGATTGGAATGAAGCACTTGATATTATTTCTTTTGGTTCTCTTGAGCAAGTAATCATTTTTCTTATTACATTTTCTAAAATGCGGTTAACCTTTCTAGAATTATCATAGTAATAAAAACAAGTATGACATATAAGATATGCCTTTTGACTTTTATTTTCCTGGCTTCTCTTCATGAAATTTGAAAATGAAGTTTAAGCTCTTATTTCAAAAATATTTTTTTGCTGCAGTCTGTTGAAGGAATGAAAGTTGTTTGTCATGAATTGGCTCAGGCGACTAGTGATCCTGAAGGCAGTGCTATGGATGAACTTGTAAAAGATGCAGATAGACTAGTTGCCTGGCTCGCTAATAAGGCAAGATATTCCTAACAATCAATCCCCTTTATCTGATTAGAATGATTTTCAAGTGCTGATTTCATCATGCTTTAATTTTAAATAGGTTGTAAGGACTTTTGATTTCAGTTTGACAGGAGCTTCATCACGATCTTGTAAATATGTGCTCAACACTGATGCAGGTAAATTTTATTGTTATTATTTCAAAAGTTTGTAATATTTTGTAACTTGCAATAGCTGCTATTTACTAATCCTGTCCTTGGCTCTGTCCAGACTTTTCAGAATAAACGTTTGGCATATGCTGTGAAGGAGAGCACTCTTGACAGTCTTATTACTGAGCTTCTTCTGTGGCTTTTGGATGATAGGGTTCCTCATATGGATGATGGAAGCCAGTTGTTGAAAGCACTGAATGTGTTGATGCTTATGATTTTGGTTAGCAATTTTTTATTTTTTATTTCTTGTTGTACAGAAAATTTGGACATGCTATGGCAAATGCAAGATTGTATGCCAAAAGCTTCACAAAATTTATATTTATAATTGGTTTTCTAACTAATGATTCTTAATACAGGATAATGCGGATCGGACATCGGACATATTAGTACTAATTTTGCAATAGTTGTATAGTTCTCATGCATACAGGTTACTGCTTCCCAATAGCTTCTCCACCTCCAACAGCTATACAAGAGTTGAGTGCAACCATTCTAGTGCTTAAAATTAGTCCGGATGTTGTTTAGGAATCAGATTAGATTTTTTCTAACATAGAATTGTAATTTTTTTAAATGTTTATTTTGGAAGTTGAATTTATTTTTTCTTAAATGTTTTATTCATGTTTTATCATGTACATAATTCATATAAATAAATGAAAGATTAATTTTTTAGTATTTTATTTTATTTTATTTTATTTGAAAGATTAACTTATCAGTATTTCTATTTTTTTGTCTTTTTTTAATTTAAAAAAGGGTTAGGCCACGCTTTTGAAGTGTAACGACAAGTTTTTATCTTTCGGCACGCTTTAAAAGCGTGGCTGTATAGCTGTCTTCTGGCACGCTTTAAATGCGTGGCTACAGGGTTATACATACAGCCACGTTTCTAAGCGTGCCAATAGATAAAAGCGTTGCAAAAAGTAAAGCGTACCAATAGATCAAGAAAAGCGTGGCAATAGATCAACCGGCACGCTAGCAGATGTGACCCTTTTAAAAGCGTGCCGATAGCTCAAAAAGCGTGGCGAAAAGCTGTCGGCACTCTTTTTAGCACTTTTCGGCACACTTTAAAAGCGTGGCAGAAAGCTTATTTTCTTGTAGTGTGTCCAATTTTTCACAAGGCATATGCTGTGGAGGTTGTGCACTGTCCTCCTTGGCATCAATTTCAGACTTCTCAGCGGAATCCTTTACGGTTCTTGATTCCCATGGAGGTTCAGCATCTCCTAAATCTTCAACTACTTCCTCCTCTACAACTATTATGGCTTCCTCTACTCGTTCCAGTACAAAGCCATGCTCCTCATTGTCCACCGAGGTCTCTAGTGTCTCCTTCATGCTACGCTCTTCTTTTGATTCTCCACATGCAGCCATGGGAGTACCTCGAGTTCACAGATGTCGGGAAGCTATTAAATTTACTACCTTAGTTACGGCAGTAGTGAGTTCCAGTACGCCCATTTCTATCTTTGCTTGCCCTTGAAGAAGAACACGAAGTTTGTCATTCACTGGAGGTTGGGGTGGGTGTGAGGTTTCAAAAGTTGGGGGAGAGGGTTCAAAATAAGAATGTGGTGGTTCTTGGGAGTAATTGGATTGGGATTGTGGTGGATAAGGGTCAGATGGTGGTGAATGGTGAAAAGGAACTTGTGAGTGTGGTGGTTCAAGTCTACGTTGAGAGGATGGTTTATAAGCACAGGGTGGGTCTTGTTGGTAATTGCAAGGTGGTCTACCATGTCTATTAGCTTGGTATGCATTGTATAGTGGTCCTCGTCCATGATATCTTGGAGGGTGTTGTTGCCTAAAGGGTTGATCAGATCCTCTTGGCTCCATCCATCTTTGATTGCTCTGACCCTGATGCATGTTCCTGCTATAACTTCCGTTCCCTTCAACAATATTAGAACCAAACTCAAAGCGAGAGGGGTGAGAATTCATAGTAGCTAATAGAAATAAAAAGAGAAAACAAAAACAAATAAACAAGTAAAAGAAAAATATTTACAATAACCAATAATAAGGCACACGTTTGCAGTTCCCCGGCAACGGCACCATTTTAAAAGAGCGAAACTCTCGCGCGATCTAGAATTTTCACAAATAAGTTCCCGTTGTAAGCATAGCTTCTAGACCGACAAGAATTCCTTTCTTACAAACGTTTAGTTGTCACAAGTAACAAACCCCTTTTAAAATTGATAACCGAAGTATTTAAACCTCGGGTCGTCTTCTCAAGGAACTGCAGGGAGGTGTTCTTATTACTGGTTATGAGTTTTGTAAATTGGGGGTTTTGAAGGTAAGGAACAAGTAATTTAAATGACAAATAAAATAAATAAATAACTGTAAAATAAACTCTTGGCAAGGTATGAAAATTCGGAAGTCCTATCCTAGTTACTCCTATGAGAATGGAAGTTAATCCCACTTAGTTAACCCTTATGAAAGCAAGGGAAAGTCAAGTGAACTAATTAGTTAGATTCCCAAGTCCTAGCCAACTCCTAAGGAAAGACTAGAGTTAGTGGAATACCAGTCAATTTAGCCGACATAACAACCAATCACGGATAGTTGATAACTCAAGAGCTTCTAGTTAATCAATTAAAGCCAATAATATGAAAAGAATAAGAATCAATGATCTGAAATACCTCAATTGCATTAATAAGAGAAAATCAATTTAAACATAAAGCGTTCATAAGCCAATCTGGCAACATAAGTAATTAAAGGATAGCATTAAAATATCTGAAAGTAAAAGAGAAATATAAAGTAAAAGGAATATTGAACCTGATGAAGAGTTGAAATTCTAAATCCTTTAAGAGGAATTCTAATCCTAAAAACCTAAGAGAGAGGAGAATAATTGAAGACTTCCTAATGAATGGATGCATTCCCCCACTTCATAACCTTTAATATGTGCCTTCTGGACTTGGATCTGGGCCAAAAAGGGTTTCAGAAATTGCTGGGAGCATTTTCTGTAACTTCTGGTGCGTGGCGTCTGTCACGCGTCCGCGTGGGTCACGCGGTTGCGTCATCTGGAGTTTTCCTTGTCACGCGTTCACTTTGGTCACGCGTACGCATCATCTGCATTCTGCTTAAGGCGCACGTCCGCGTCAGTCACGCGTTCGCATCGCTGCCTTTCGCGCTAGGCATGCGGCCGCGTCGTCCATGCGTTCGTGTCGCTGCCAGTTTCTTCAAAAACTCCATTTTGTGCTTTCCTTCCATTTTTGTATTTTTCTTTTCCATCCTTTAAGTCATTCCTGCCTTAGAAGATCTGAATCTACTCAACACACAAATCACGGCATCGAATGGTAATAAAGGGTAATTAAAATAATTATTTCTAGAGCGTAGGAAACATGTATTTCACATATATCACATAATAAGGAAGGAAAAGTAAAACCATGCAATTTTCATGAATAAGTGGGTGAAGAGTTGAATAAATCACTTAAATTGAGCATAATATATATCATAAAATATGGGTTTATCATGAGCCCTGTCCAGGTTGTTCCTAAGAAGGGAGGAATGACAGTGGTTCACAATGAAAAGAATTAGCTGGTCCCAAAAAGGACAGTTACAGGGTGGCGTATGTGCATTGATTACAGAAGACTCAATGACGCACCAGGAAAGATCACTTTCCTTTGCCCTTCATTGACCAAATGCTAGAAAGATTAGCAGGTCATGCTTTTTA
The DNA here is from genome assembly GCF_000816755.2 of Arachis ipaensis. Classification (NCBI taxonomy): domain Eukaryota; kingdom Viridiplantae; phylum Streptophyta; class Magnoliopsida; order Fabales; family Fabaceae; genus Arachis; species Arachis ipaensis. The sequence continues at coordinate 74,838,387 of NC_029786.2, read as the reverse complement.
TTATTTCCTGGATTGATATTCCAAGTACAATCAAATAGGAGTAGATCTACAGGATCAAGAGAAAACAGTATTCACATGTCCATCTGATGTGTTCGCCTATAGACGAATGCCATTTGGCCTGTGCAATGTGCCTACCACCTTTCTAAGATGCATGCTATCCATCTTCTTTGTATATGGAGACTCGTTTGACTCTTGTCTTGATCATCTGACCCTGGTCCTGAAAAGATGCCAAGAAACAAACCTAGTTCTAAACTGGGAGAAATTCCACTTCATGGTAACTGAAGGCATTGTTCTTGGGCATCGGATCCTAAATAAGGGGATAGAGGTGGATCAAGCTAAGGTAGAAGTGATCGAATGCTTGCCTCCACCTACTAGTGTTAAGGCAATCAGAAGTTTTCTAGGACATGCAGGATTCTACAGGCGGTTCATAAAAGATGTTTCTAAAATCGCCAAACCCCTGTGTAATCTCTTGGCCACTGATGTTTCATTCGTCCTTGACCAAGAGTGCCTGCATGCCTTTGAAACTCTGAAAGCCAAGCTTGTCACTGCTCCTATCATCTCTGCACCCAATTGGGACTTGCCATTTGAGCTAATGTGTGATGCAAGTGATCATGCAATTGGTGCAGTCCTAGGTCAGAGACATGATAAGCTTCTGCATGTCATTTACTATGCTAGTCGTATATTAAATGATGCACAGAAAAACTACACTACTACAGAAAAGGAGCTACTTGCAGTGGTGTATGCCATTGACAAGTTCAGATCCTACCTAGTAGGATATAAGGTCATTATTTATACTGACCATGCTGCTCTAAAGTATCTACACACTAAGCAGGATTCTAAACCTAGAATTATAATATGGGTATTACTCCTGCAAGAGTTTGATATAGAAATTAGAGACAAAAAAGGGGACAGAAAATCAGGTGGCTGATCACTTGTCCCGGATTGAGCCAGTAGCAGGGACTTCTTCTCCCTCCATTGACATATCCGAATCCTTTCCAGATGAGCAACTCTATGCCATCTAAACAGTACCCTGGTTTGCAGACATTGCAAACTACAAGGCTATACAGTTCATTCTCAAGAGTTTACCAGGCAGCAAGCCCGGAAACTCATGCATGATGCAAAATATTACCTATGGGATGAGCCATATCTCTTTAAAAGATGCTCGGATGGAATAATCTGATGCTGTGTGTCTAAAGAAGAGGCACAGAGAATTCTATGGCATTGCCAAAGCTCTGACTATGGAGGACACTTTGGAAGTGAGCGGACAGCCACTAAGGTACTCCAAAGTGGCTTTTACTGGCCTACTCTCTTTAAGGATTCTAGAGAGTTTGTCCATAACTATGATAATTGCCAAAGGGATGGCAATCTTCCTCATGGTCACAGCATGCCTCAATAAGAAATCCTAGAGATTGAGTTGTTTGACGTATGGGGCATAGATTTCATGGGACCATTCCCGCGTTCATACTCAAACACCTACATCCTTGTGGCAGTAGATTATGTGTTTAAATGGGTTGAAGCAATAGCAACACCCACTAATGACACAAGAGTAGTAATGAAGTTCCTCCAGAAGAACATCTTCAGCAGATTTGGTGTCACTATGACACTAATCAGTGATGGAGGTACTCATTTATGCAACAGACAGCTGGATTCTGTCTTAAGCCGTTACTGAGTTCACCATAAAGTAGCAACACCGTATCATCCCCAAACCAATGGGAAAGCTGAAGTCTCAAATAGAGAACTAAATTAAATCCTAGAGAGGACAGTAAATGCCTCTAGAAAGGATTGGGCCAGAAAGCTTAATGATGCTTTGTGGGCATACAAAACAGCTTTCAAAACCTACATTGGAACTTCACCATATCAGTTAGTATTTGGGAACTCCTGTCATTTTCCAGTGGAACTAGAACACAAGGCCTATTGGGCCATTAGATTCCTCAACCTCGATGCTAAAGTAGCAGGAGAAAAACGCTGCTCCAGCTAAATGAGTTGGATGAATTCCGCTTAGATGCATTTGAGAATGCAAAGATCTATAAGGAAAAGGCAAAGAGGTGGCATGACAGGAAGATAGCTTCTAGAGTCATTGAGCCAGGGCAAAAAGTTCTACTCTTCAACTCAAGGCTCAGATTATTCCTTGGAAAACTCAAATCCCGCTGGAAGGGACCGTATGTGATTACAAGAGTATCACCTTACGGACACATAGAACTTCAAGAAAAAGATCTTGAAAACAGGTTCACTGTCAATGGACAGAGAATTAAGCATTACCTTAAAGGAGATATAGAGCCAGGAGGCTTAACACTGTTACTAAATTAAGTACAGTAAAGGTCAAGCTAGTGACGTTAAAGAAGTGCTTGTTGGGAGGCAACCCAACCTTACTCAACTATATTTATTTTCTTTCATTTTGTTTTTCTTTCAGTTGTTAGAGTCATGATCATATGCAACATTCAATCAAGAGATAGAATTTTACAGCAGTGAAAACAAAACATTCTGGATGGAGTGTCAAAGTTGAACGCCAGCCAGGGTATCCCTGCTGGGCATTCAATACCCATCATGGGCAGCATTGCTGGCATTGAACGCCAGCCAGAGAGCAGCCCCTGAGCATTCAAATGCCAGTGCAAGAGAGTAGGGAAACTAGATTTCCTAGCCTCTCAGGACCTGTAGGTCCCACAGAAGCTCCACCTACCCCACCTTCTTCTACTCTACTTTGCTCGAGGACGAGCAAAACTCTTAAGTTTGGTGTTGTAAAAGCTTTGCTTTTTTACTTCTACCACTCCTACGTATGGAAGAAGAGGATGGAGCAAACTAGGAAGCATGCACAAAAGCCTGTGCAGCCGCCTTAACAAAGACAAAGGAGTGACATTGAAAAGATCAAGCACTACATTGGATCCTCAAGGAGGAGCACTAGCCACCATCATTTAGGTGGATTCATTCTCTTTACACCTCTTTCTTGTTATTTTTCTGTTTTCTGTCTTTTTATCTATCTGTTCTCTTGTTCTAGTTGCATGATCATTTGCATTGATGTCTTAAAGTTGTAAAATATTCCATATATCTCTCACCTTGCTTAAATAAAAAATTTTTATTGAAAAAAATTGAGAGATGCATGAATTTCAAGTTTAAAATAAGATTAGTTTAATTAGTTTGATGTGGTGTCATTTGCTTTTGTTTTCTGAATGTATGATTAAACGGTGCATATTTGAAATTGAAATTTTAGAATGTTGGCTCTTGAAAGAATAAGAAAAAGGAAAAATATTATTAATAATCTGAAAAATCTGAAAATTGATTCTTGAAGTAAGAAAAAGCAGCAAAAAGCAAAAGAAAAAGCATGTTGCAAAAGAAAAAAAGAATAAATAAATGCATGTGAAAAAAAATTTACAAAAAGAAAAAAAGAAAAAGTAGAAAAATCCATTACTGCCCAAAAATGCAGGAAAAATAGGGCAGATTGAAAAAGCCAGTAACTTTTTGAACCAAAAGGCAAGGATAAAATGACCCAAGGCTTTGAGTATCAGTGGATAGGAGGGCCCAAAGGAATAAAATCCTAGCCTAAGTGGCTAAACCAAGTTATCCCTAACCATGTGCTTGTGGCGTGAAGGTGTCAAGTGAAAAGTTTGAGACTGAGCGGTTAAAGTCGTGGCCCAAAGAAAAAAGAGTGTGCTTAAGAACTTTGGACACCTCTATCTGGGGACTCTAGCAAAGCTGAGTCACAATCTGAAAAGTTCACCCAGTTAAAGTGTCTGTAGCATTATTGTATCTGGTGGTAATACTGGAAGACAAAATGCTTAGGGTCATGGCAAGACTCTGAAAACTGTGTTCAAGAATCAAAATAAGCTTAACTAAGAGAGTCAATAATATCATCTGGATTCTAAGTTCCTAAGGATGCTAACATCTCTAAGTTTCAATGGATAGTGAGATGCCAAAACTATTCAGAAGCAAAAAGCTACTAGGTCCCGCTCATCTGATTGTAACTAAGCTTCATTTGAAACTTAGAAATTTATTGTATCTTAATTTTCTTTTTTATCCTACTGTGTTTTTAGTTGCTTGGGGACAAGCAACGGTTTAAGTTTGGTGTTGTGATGAGCGGATATTTTATACGCTTTTTTGCATCACTTTCATATAGTTTTTATTTAGTTTTCATTAAGTTTTTATAGGTTTTAGTGTTAAATTCACATTTTTGGATTCTACTGTGAGTTTTTGTGTTTTTGTACAATTTTAGGTATTTTCTGGCTGAAATTGAGGAGCTGGAGCAGAAGTCTCATTCAGAGACAGAGAAAGCACTACAGATGCTGTCTAGATCTGACTTGCCTGCATTTGGAAGAGCTTTTCTGGAGCTGCAGAAGTACAAATAGAGCGCTCTTAACGGCTTTGGAAAGCTGACTTCCAAATCTTTCTAGTAATATATAATAGTCTATACCTTGCTTCGGATTAGAAGGACCAAAACTGGCATCCAACGACAGCTTCCTACCCCCTTCCAGCGTCCAGCGCCCAAAGAGCAGAGACCAATGTCCAAACGCCCAAAGAGGACCGCCTAGCTGGCGTTCCATGCCCCAGAGACCTTGGTGCGCAGAAATTGTGATTGCACTTTAATTATGTAAAATTCATCGCTCTTTCTTTCCCTGGTAATAGCGCCAAAAACATGATGCCAATACCATGGTTCACAATTTCACACAACTAACCAGCAAGTGCACTGGGTCGTCCAAGTAATACCTTACGTGAGTAAGGGTCGAATCCCACGGAGATTGTTGGTATGAAGCAAGCTATGGTCACCTTGTAAATCTCAGTCAGGCAGATATAAAATAGTAATGGGGTTTTCGAAATTAATAATAAAGTAAGGATAGAAATACTTATGTAAATCATTGGTGAGAATTTCAGATAAGCGCATAGAGATGCATTCGTTCCTCTGAACCTCTGCTTTCCTGCTGTCTTCATCCAATCAGTCTTACTCCTTTCCATGGCTGGCTTTATGTAATGCATCACCATTGTCAATGGCTACTTTCGGTCTTCTCTCGGGAAAATAATCCAAATGCAATGTCACGGCACGGCTAATCGTCTGGAGGCATCACCCTTGTCAATGGTTACATCCTATCCTCTCAGTGAACATGGTCAACGCACCCTGTCACGGCACGGCTATTCATCGGTCGGTTCTCGATCATGCTGGAATAGGATTCACCCTCCTTTTGCGTCTGTCACTACGCCCAGCAATCGCGAGTTTGAAGCCTCTGATCTAAGAACCAGGCGTCCAAAGATGTCTAATACAATAGTAAAAGGTCCTATTTATAATAAACTAGTCACTAGGGTTTACAGAAATAAGTAATTGATGCATAAATCCACTTCTGGGGCCAACTTGGTGTGTGCTTGGGCTGAGCTTGAGTGTTGCACGTGTAGAGGTCCTTCTTGGAGCTGAACGCCAGCATTTGTGCCAGTTTGGGCGTTCAACTCTGGTTTTGGATCCTTTTCTGGCGCTAGACGCCAGAATTGGGCAGAGAGCTGGCGTTGAACGCCAGTTTGAGTCGTCTATTCTTGGCCAAAGTATGGACTATTATATATTGATGGAAATCCCTGGATGTCTACTTTCCAACGCAATTGAAAGCGTGCCATTTCGAGGTCTGTAGCTCCAGAAACTCCACTTTGAGTGCAGGGAGGTCAGAATCCAACAGCATCAGCAGTCCTTCTTCAACCTCTGAATCTAATTTTTGCTCAAGTCCATCAATTTTAGTCAGAAAATACCTGAAATCACAGAAAAACACAAAAACTCATAGTAAAGTCCAGAAATGTGAATTTAACATAAAAACTAACGAAAACGTCCCTAAAAGTAACTAGATCCTACTAAAAACATACTAAAAACAATGCTGAAAAGCGTATAAATTATCCGCTCATCACAACACCAAACTTAAATTGTTGCTTGTCCCCAAGCAACTAAAAATCAAATAGGATAAAAAGAAGAGAATATACTATAAATTCCAAACTATCAATGAAACATAGCTCCAATCAAATGAGCGGGACTTATAGCTTTTTGCCTCTTGAATAGTTTTGGCATCTCTCATGTAGAACGGAAGTATTTGTCAGGCACGCGTTCATAAGGGAGAAGGATGATGAGCGTCACACATAATCATCACCTTCATCACGTTCTTGGGTGCGAATGGATATCTTAGAAGCGAAATAAGAAGAATTGAATAGAAAACAGTACTACTTTGCATTAATCTTTGAGGAACAGCAGAGCTCCACACCTTAATCTATGGAGTGTAGAAACTCTACCGTTAAAAATACATAAGTGAAGGTCCAGGCATGGCCGAGATGGCCAGCTCCCTAAAACGTGATCAAAGGATCATAAGGTAATCCAAAGATGCCTAATACTGTAGTAAAAGGTCCTATTTATAATAAACTAGTCACTAAGGTTTACATGAGTAAGTAATTGATGCATAAATCCACTTCCTGGGCCCACTTGGTGTGTGTTTGGGCTGAGCTTGAGTGTTGCACGTGCAGAAGCCATTTGTGGAGTTGAACGCCAGTTTTTGTGCCAGTTTGGGCGTTCAACTCTGGTTTTGGATCCTTTTCTGGCGCTGGACGCCAGATTTGGGCAGAGA
>NC_029786.2:74824665-74831671 GCF_000816755.2 Arachis ipaensis | reverse complement strand
CTTTTTTTTGCTTTGGACCTTGACTTTAACCGCTCAGTCTCAAGATTTCACTTGACACCTACACGCCACAAGCACATGGTTAGGGACAGCTTAGTTTAGCCGCTTAGACCAGGATTTTATTCCTTTTGGGCCCTCCTATCCACTGATGCTCAAAGCCTTGGAATCCTTTTTATTTGCCCTTTCCTTTTGGTTTTAAGGGTTATTGGCTTTTTGCTCTTGCCTCTTGGTTTTAAGAGCTTTTGGCTTTTTCTGCTTGCTTTTTCTTTTTTTTTTTTTCGCCTATTTTTTTTTCTGCAAGCTTTGTTCTTTGCTGCTTTTTCTTGCTTCAAGAATCATTTTTATGATTTTTCAGATTATCAAATAACATATCTCCTAGTCATCATTCTTTCAAGAGCCAACATATTTAACATTCTTAAACAACAACTTCAAAAGACATATGCACTGTTCAAGCATACATTCAGAAAACAAGAAGCATTGTCACCACATCAATATAATTAAGCTAAGTTCAAGGATAAATTCGAAACTCGTGTACTTCTTGATCTTTTAAATTAAAACAGTTTTTATTTAAGAGAGGTGATGGATTCATAGGACATTCATAACTTTAAGACATAGTTACTAACTACTAATGATCATGTAATGAAGACACAAACATAGATAAGCACATAACATAGAAAACGAAAAACAGAGAAAGTGAGAACAAGGAATGAATCCACCTTAGTGATGGTGGCGTTTCCTTCTTGAGAAACCAATGATGTCCTTGAGCTCTTCTATGTCTCTTCCTTGTCTTTGTTGCTCCTCCCTCATTGCTTTTTGATCTTCTCTTATTTCATGAAGGATGATGGAGTGCTCTTGATGTTCCCCCCTTTGTTGCTTCCAATAATTGTGTGGAAGAAAATATATCCCCTGAGGTATCTCAGGGATCTCTTGATTTGCAGTCAAATGTTCTACCACTGAGCTATAGACCCTTGATGGAAGCTTTTGTCTTCCCTTTCCTCTTTCTAGAGGTTTCTCTGGCCTTAGGTGCCATCAATGGTTATGGAAAAAAACAAAAAAGCTATGCTTTTACCACACCAAACTTAGAATATTGCTCGTCCTCGAGCAAAAGAAGAAAGAATAGAAGAAGAAGAAGAAGAAGATATGGAGGAGATGGATGGATGTGTGTATTCGGCCATATGGGTGGGATTGGGTGGGAGAGAGATGTTGAATTTGAAGTTAGTAGGTGTATGGATGTGAGTGGTAAATGGAAAACAGAAGGGATGATCATGAATGGAAAGAAAGATGATGAGGTAGGTGGGGATCCTGTGGGGTCCACAGATCCTGAGATGATCCTGTGGGGTCCACAGATCCTGAGATGATCCTGTGGGGTCCACAGATCCTGAGGTGTCAAGGCATTTACATCCCTGCACCAATTTAGGCATGTAAAATGCCCTTGCACACAACTCTGGGCGTTCAGCGCCAGGTTGGTGCCCATTTTGGGCGTTCAACGCCCATTTGTTGCCATTTCTGGCATTCAGCACCCAGAAGCTGCCCATTTTGGGCGTTGAGCGCCAGAACCATGCTCTGTTCTGGCGTTTGAACGCCAGACAGATGCTCCTCCAGGGTGTGATTTTTCTTCTGCTGTTTTTGATTCCGTTTTTGATTTTTTTGTTTATTTTGTGACTCCACATGATCATGAACCTATAAAGACATATGACTAAGAAAAATATAGTTAGATAAATAAAAATTGGGTTGCCTCTTAACAAGCGCTTCTTTAATGTCAATAGCTTGACAGTGGGCTCTCATGGAGCCTCACAGATGTTCAGAGCATTGTTGAGACCCTCCAACACCAAACTTAGAGTTTGGATATGGGAGTTCAACGCCAAACTTAGAGTTTGGTTGTGGCCTCCCAACACCAAACTTAGAGTTTGACTGTGGGGGCTCTGGTTGACTCTGCTGTGAGAGAAGCTTTTTCTGCTTCCTCTCCATGGTTGCAGAGGGAGATCCTTGGGTTTTAAACACAAGGGAGTCCTCATTCCATTGAAGGACTAGTTCACCTCTGTCAACATCAATCACAGCTCTTGCTGTGGCTAGGAAAGGTCTTCCTAGGATGATGGAATCATCCTCTTCCTTTCCAGTATCCAGGACTATGAAATCAGCAGGGATGTAAAGGCCTTCAACCTTTACTAACACGTCCTCTACTTGTCCATAAGCCTGTTTTCTGGAATTATCTGCCATCTCTAATGAGATTCTAGCAGCTTGCACCAAATAAGGATTCCAAAATTTTTAACATGAATTCCAGGAATCTTGCATTCTTAGTCTAAAGCTTCAGTCCAAGAATTAGACATGGCTCATGAGCCAGCCAAGCTTTCCATGAAAGCTCCGGTCCAAAACACTAGACATGGCCAATGGCCAGCCAAGCTTCAGCATGTAATTCAGACATGACATGCCTGACATACCCTACAGTCGTATAAGAGCTGATGGGTGGAAGCCTCAGTCCAAAAGAATTTAGACATGGCTTTACAGCCAGCCAGGCTTCACATGCTTCATGAAACACTAGAATTCATTCTTTAAAAATTTTGAATAAATTTTTGAAAACATTTTTAAATTTTTTTTTCGAAAATAGATGAGAAAATTTTGAAAAATTTTTGAGAAATTTTTTTGAAAAGAAAATAAAAAGAAAATTACCTAATCTGAGCAACAGGATGAACCGTCAGTTGTCCAAACTCAAACAATCCCCGGCAACGGCGCCAAAAACTTGGTGCACGAAATTGTGATGTTCAGGCTCGAACAATCCCTGGCAACGTGAGCAACTTGGTACGCGTAATCGTGATTACACTTTAATAATGTAAAATTCATGGCTCTTTCTTTCCCTGGCAATGGCGCCAAGAACATGGTGCCAATAAGGCTTGCTATTGCTAAACCTATTTCTTCTACCATTATTAAAGCCTTGTTGAGGCTTTTGATCCTTCCATGAGAAATTTGGATGATTACTCCATGATGAGTTATAGGTGTTTCCATAAGGTTCACCTAAGTAATTTACCTCTGCTATTGCAGGGTTTTCAGGATCATAAGCTTCTTCTTCAGAAGATGCCTCTTGAGTACTGTTCTATGCAGCTTGCATTCCATGCAGACTCTGAGAGATCATATTGACTTGCTGAGTCAATATTTTATTCTGAGCTAATATGGCATTATAGGGATCCCTTTGTGAGTAGAAGAAGAGGGGTAGACAAAGAATGTAATATAATGGAAGAGACACAACTGTGAGGATGGTTGAGATGTGAGATGAGATGTTAGTAAATGAATGAATAAAGAGAATAAGATGGGAGAGCGAGAATTTTCGAAAAATATTTTTGAAAAAGAGTTAGTGATTTTCGAAAATGGTTTTTGAAAAGTGTTAGTATTTTTCGAAATTTTTTTTAAAATCAAAAATAAAAATAAGAATAATTAGTTAATAAAAAAGAAATTTTTGAAAAAGAGGGAAGATAATTTCGAAAATTAGAGAGAGAGAGTTAGTTAGGTAGTTTTGAAAAAGTTAAGAAACAAACAAAAAGTTAGTTAGTTAGTTGAAACAAATTTTGAAAACCAATTTTGAAAAGATAAGAAGTTAGGAAGTTAGAAAAGATATTTTGAAATCAAATTTTTGAAAAAGATAAGAAGATATTTTTGAAAAGATATGATAGAAATTAGTTTTTGAAAAAGATTTGATGTTTTTGAAAAAGATTTGATTTTTAAAATCACAATTAATGACTTGATTCACAAGAAATCACAAAATATGATTCTAGAACTTAAAGTTTGAATCTTTCTGAACAAGCAAGTAACAAACTTGAAATTTTTGAATCAAAACATTAATTTCTATTGTTATTTTCGAAAATTTGGTATAAAAATAAGAAAAAGATTTTTGAAAAATATTTTTGGAATTTTCGAAAATAACTAAGAATTTTGAAAAGGATTTGATTTTTGAAAAAGATTTTGAAAAAGATACGATTTTCAAATTGAAAATTTGATTTGACTCATAAGAAATAACTTGATTTTAAAAATTTTTGAAAAAGTCAACTCAAATTTTCGAATTTGATGAGAGAAAAAGGGAAAGATATTTTTTTGATTTTTGAAATTTTTAGATCAAAACAATGAATGCATGCAAGAATGCTATGAATGTCAAGATGAACACCAAGAACACTTTGAATGTCAAGATGAACACCAAGAACTTATTTTTGAAAAATTTTTAATGCAAAGAAAACATGTAAGACACCAAACTTAGAAATCTTTCATGTTTAGACTCTAACAAACGAAAAATGCACATGAAAAACAACTAAAGATGCAAAACAAGAAAACATCAAGATCAAACAAGAAGACTTACCAAGAACAACTTGAAGATCATGAAGAACACTATGAATGCATGATATTTTCGAAAAATGCAAGATGCATATGCAATTGACACCAAACTTATGACATGACTCAAGACTCAAACAAGAAACAGAAAAATATTTTTGATTTTTATGATTTTCTAATTTTTTTTGTATTTTTTTCGAGAATTAATTGAAAAAGAAAAAATAAGGATTCCAAAATTTTTAACATGAATTCCAGGAATCTTACATTCTTAGTCTAAAGCTTCAATCCAGGAATTAGACATGGCTCACTAGCCAGCCAAGCTTTCAATGAAAGCTTCAGTCCAAAACACTAGACATGGCCAATGGCCAGCCAAGCTTCAGCATTTTAACATCAGAGTATATTGCTCTTGATAACAAATTGCAAGCCTCAGTCCAAATAAATTTAGACATGGCTTTACAGCCAGCCAGGCTTCACATGCTTCATGAAACACTGGAATTCATTCTTAAAAATTTTGAATCTAATTTTTGAAAACATTTTTATATTATTTTCGAAAACAGATGAGAAAATTTTAGAAATATTTTTGAAAAATTTTTGAAAATAACACAAAAAGAAAATTACCTAATCTGAGCAACAGGATGAACCGTCAGTTGTCCAAACTCAAACAATCCCCGGCAACGGCGCCAAAAACTTGGTTGCTCACATGCTCTGTCACAGCACGGCTAATCATCTGTCGGTTCTCGATCATGCTGGAATAGGATTCACCCTCCTTTTGCGTCTGTCACTAACGCCCAGCACTCGCGAGTTTGAAGCTCGTCACAGTCATCCAATTATTGAATCCTACTCGGAATACCACAGACAAGGTTTAGACTTTTCGGATTCTCTTGAATGCCGCCATCATTCTAGCTTACGCCACGAAGATTCTGGTTAGGAGATCTAAGAGATATTCATTCTAGCTTATTTCATGTAGAACAGAAGTGTTTGTCAGGCACGTGTTCATAGGGGAGAATGGTGATGAGCGTCACACATAATCATCACCTTCATCACGTTCTTGGGTGCGAATGGATATCTTAGAAGCGAAATAAGATGAATTGAATAGAAAACAGTAGTACTTTGCATTAATCTTTGAGGAACAGCAGAGCTCCACACCTTAATCTTTGGAGTGTAGAAACTCTACCGTTAAAATTACATAAGTGAAAGGTCCAGGCATGGCCGAGATGGCCAGCCCCTCTGATCTAAGAACCAGGCGTTCAAAGATGATCAATGGATCAAAAGATAATCCAAAGATCCCTAATACAATAGTAAGAGGTCCTATTTATAATAAACTAGCTACTAGGGTTTACATGAGTAAGTAATTGATGCATAAATCCACTTCTGGGGCCCACTTGGTGTGTGTTTGGGCTGAGCTTGAGTGTTGCACGTGTAGAGGTCCTCCTTGGAGTTGAACGCCAGTTTTTGTGCCAGTTTGGGCGTTCAACTCTGGTTTTGGCTCCTTTTCTGGCGCTGGACGCCAGATTTGGGAAGAGAGCTGGCGTTGAACGCCGGTTTACGTCATCTATTCTTGGCTAAAGTATAGACTATTATATATTTCTGGAAAGCCCTAGATGTCTACTTTCCAACGCAATTGGAAGCGCGCCATTTCGAGTTCTGTAGCTCCAGAAAATCCATTTTGAGTGCAGGGAGGTCAGAATCCAACAGTATCAGCAGTCCTTGTTCAACCTCTGAATCTGATTTTTGCTCAAGTCCCTCAATTTCAGCCAGAAAATACCTGAAATCAAAGAAAAACACAAAAACTCATAGTAAAGTCCAGAAATGTGAATTTAACATAAAAACTAATGAAAACATCCCTAAAAGTAACTAGATCCTACTAAAAACATACTAAAAACAATGCCAAAAAGCGTATAAATTATCCGCTCATCACCTCCCAACAAGCGCTTCTTTAATATCAATAGCTTGACAGTGGGCTCTCATGGAGCCTCACAGATGTTCATAGCATTGTTGAGACTCTCCCACACCAAACTTAGAGTTTGGATATGGGAGTTCAACACCAAACTTAGAGTTTGGTTGTGGCCTCCCAACACCAAACTTAGAGTTTGACTGTGGGGGCTTTGTTTGACTCTGCTTTGAGAGAAGCTTTTTCTGCTTCCTCTCCATGGATGCAGAAAGAGATCCTTGAGTTGTAAACACAAGGTTGTCCTTATTTAATTGAAGGATCAATTCTCCTTTGTCCACATCAATCACAGCTCTTGCTGTGGCCAGGAAAGGTCTTCCCAGGATGATGGATTCATCTTCTTCCTTTCCAGTTTCCAGGACTATGAAATCAACAGGGATGTAAAGGCCTTCAACCTTTACTAACACGTCCTCTACATGTCCATAAGCCTGTTTTCTTGAATTGTCTGCCATCTCTAATGAGATTTTAGCAGCTTGCACCCCATAGATTCCCAGTTTCTCTATTAGAGGTATCCAATGACATCTTTGATAGCTCAGATAAACCATCATAGAATATATCCAGGATGGTCTATTCTGAAAGCATGTCAGAAGGACACTTTTTTGTCAGCTGCTTGTATCTTTCCCAAGCTTCATAGAGGGATTCACCATCTTTTTGTTTGAAGGTTTGAACATCCACTCTAAGCTTGCTCAGCTTTCGAGGAGGAAAGAACTTGGCTAAGAAAGCCGTGACCAGCTTATCCCAAGAGTTCAG
>NC_029786.2:74818550-74824625 GCF_000816755.2 Arachis ipaensis | reverse complement strand
AATTTTGAAAAGATGAGAAGTTAGGAAGTTAGAAAATATATTTTGAAATCAAATTTTTGAAAAGGATAAGATAAGAAGATATTTTTGAAAAGATATGGTTGAAATTAGTTTTTGAAAAAGATTTGATTTTTAAAATCACAATTAATGACTTGATTCACAAGAAATCACAAGATATGATTCTAGAACTTAAAGTTTGAATCTTTCTTAACAAGCAAGTAACAAACTTGAAATTTTTGAATCAAAACATTAATTGTTATTGTTATTTTCGAAAATTTGATATAAAAATAAGAAAAAGATTTTTGAAAAATATTTTTATAATTTTCGAAAATAACTAAGAAAAATGAAAAAGATTTGATTTTTGAAAAAGATTTTGAAAAAGATAGGATTTTTAAATTGAAAATTTGATTTGACTCATAAAACAACTAGATTTTAAAAATTTTTGAAAAAGTCAAATCTTATTTTCGAAATTTTGAGAGAGAAAAAGGGAAAGATATTTTTTAGATTTTTGAATTTTTAATGAAGAGAGAGAAAAACAAGAAAAATGATGCAATGCATGAAAGTTATGGATCAAAACAATGAATGCATGCAAGAATGATATGAATGTCAAGATGAACACCAAGAACACTATGAAGATCATGATGAACATCAAGAACACATTTTTTAAAAAAATTTTTATGCAAAGAAAACATGCAAGACACCAAACTTAGAATTCTTTAATGCTTAGATACTAAGAATTCAAGAATGCATATGAAAAACAAGAAAAGACACAAAACATGCAAATGCAAAGATCAAACAAGAAGACTTACCAAGAACAACTTGAAGATCATGAAGAACACTATGAATGCATGAATTTTCGAAAAAAATGCAAGATGCACATGCAATTGACACCAAACTTATAACATGACTCAAGACTCAAACAAGAACATAAAAAAATATTTTTGATTTTTATGATTTTCTAATTTTTTTGTATTTTTTTTTCGAAAATTATTATGAAAAATAAGGATTCCAAAATTTTTAATATGAATTCCAGGAATCTTATGCTTTTTAGTCTAAAGCTCCAATCAAAGGGTCAGGCATGGCTTAATAGCCAGCCAAGCTTTAGTATGTAAATCAGGAACAGCAGCAGGTGGATTAGCAACAACTAGCTTGCTCTTGATAACAAATTGGAAGCCTCAGTCCAAATGAATTTAGACATGGCTTTACAGCCAGCCAGGCTTCACATGCTTCATGAAACACTAGAATTCATTCTTAGAAATTCTGAAGAAAAATATATTTTTGAAAACATTTTTTTTTTCAAAAACAGATGAGAAATTTTTGAAAGATTTTTGAAAAATTTTTTGAAAATAAAATAAAAAGAAAATTACCTAATCTGAGCAACAAGATGAACCGCCAGTTGTCCAAACTCGAACAATCCCTGGCAAGGGCGCCAAAAACTTGGTGCGCAGAAATTGTGATTGCACTTTAATTATGTAAAATTCATCGCTCTTTCTTTCCCTGGTAATGGCGCCAAAAATATGATGCCAATACCATGGTTCACAACTTTGCACAACTAACCAGCAAGTGCACTGGGTCATCCAAGTAATACCTTACGTGAGTAAGGGTCGAATCCCATGGAGATTGTTGGTATGAAGCAAGCTATGGTCACCTTGTAAATCTCAGTCAGGCAGATATAAAATAGTAATGGGGTTTTCGAAATTAATAATAAAGTAAGGATAGAAATACTTATGTAAATCATTGGTAAGAATTTTAGATAAGCGCATAGAGATGCATTCGTTCCTCTGAACCTCTACTTTCCTGCTGTCTTCATCCAATCAGTCTTACTCCTTTCCATGGCTGGCTTTATGTAATGCATCACCATTGTCAATGGCTACTTTCGGTCTTCTCTTGGGAAAATGATCCAAATTCCCTGTCACGGCACAGCTAATCGTCTGGAGGCATCACCATTGTCAATGGTTACATCCTATCCTCTCAGTGAACATGGTCAACGCACCCTGTCACGGCACGGCTATTCATCTGTCGATTCTCGATCATACTGGAATAGGATTTACTATCCTTTTGCGTCTGTCACTACGCCCAGCAATCGCGAGTTTGAAGCTCGTCACAGTCATTCAATCATTGAATCCTACTCAAAATACCACAGACAAGGTTTAGACTTTCCGGATTCTCTTGAATGCCGCCATCAATCTAGCTTATACCACGAAGATTCTGGTTAAGAGATCTAAGAGACACTCATTTAATCGAAAGTAGAACGGAAGTGGTTGTCAGGCACACGTTCATGGGGAATGATGATGATTGTCACGTTCATCACATTTAGGTTGAAGTGCGAATGAATATCTTAGAAGCGAAATAAGATGAATTGATGAACGCCAGTTTGAGTCGTCTATTCTTAGCCAAAGTATGGACTATTATATATTGATGGAAAGCCCTGGATGTCTACTTTTCAACACAATTGGAAGCGCTCCATTTCGAGTTCTGTAGCTCCAGAAAATCCACTTTGAGTGTAGGGAGGTCAGAATCCAACAGCATCAGCAGTCCTTCTTCAACCTCTGAATCTGATTTTTGCTCAAGTCCCTC
This sequence comes from Arachis ipaensis, assembly GCF_000816755.2. Taxonomy (NCBI): domain Eukaryota; kingdom Viridiplantae; phylum Streptophyta; class Magnoliopsida; order Fabales; family Fabaceae; genus Arachis; species Arachis ipaensis. Next base: position 74,822,051 of record NC_029786.2, on the reverse strand, counting down.
AATTTCAATCAGAAAATACCTGAAATCACAGAAAAACACACAAACTCATAGTAAAGTCCAGAAATGTGAATTTAACATAAAAACTAATGAAAACATCCATAAAAGTAACTAGATCCTACTAAAAACAATGCTGAAAAGCGTATAAATTATCCGCTCATCAGACCTCATAGCATGTGGATCTCATCAAAGCTCAAACTAAACACTCACCAAGTGGGCCCCAGAAGTATATTTTAGCACTAAAAAGATCGTTTTACCCTTACTAGTCATTGTTTAGTATTTAAGGGATTTTATTTACACTTTTTAACAACTTTTGTATCACTTTTACCATCATACACGTTTTACCATCAGCATGAGTTTCTAAACCTTCTAGGTTAAGGGGAGGAGCCATGCTGAGTCCTATGAATTAATAAAAGTATTACTATTTCTCTTCAATCCGCGTTTGATTAATTCTAAGATGTATATTCATTCTTCATCACTATGAATGCGTTGAACTGGCATAAGGTTATCAAATTCTACATGGGTTCAGAGTGCGTCTTTCATCGGACAATGATGAGCCACCAGCTTGAATATACGTCTCTCAGACGGCTAATCCACGACTTCATTGGGGACTTATTGAGACATCAGTTCAGATGATTTCTGGGGAGATTAGGGTCTTTGTGGTAGAGGCTAGAATCCAAGGTGCAGCATTCTCTGATCCAGAAGATCTGACCTTGTTTGTGGCATTTTGAGTAGGATCATTAGAGAGAATGAACTATATGAGCTTCACCCTCAATCAGAATGGATCCGCACTAAACCTGGGGTTTAGATCTGGAGGAGTATTGGCAGCTGCTCAAATCAGTGTCAATCACATACAGCCTACCACTGAAGAAATCACTCACAAGAAAAGAGAACAGTAATACCGGAGTTAATTCAGAAAGGCAAAGCAACTCCCTTCCTCAACTCTATTTCCATTATTGATTCCATTTATTTCCTTATCCCTATTCCTATTCTTATAATTAAACATTGTAATTCCATCTTTCAAATCAACAACCTTCTGATCTGCCTGACTAAGACTTGCAAGATAACCATATCTTGCTTCAAACCACAATCCTCGTGGGATCGACCCTGACTCGCTCAGGTATTACTTGGACGACCCAGTGCACTTGCTGGTATAGCTTTACGAAGGTGTGGAGATTCGTGCACCACGGACTCTACTCATGATAATCAACAATAGGTGATAGCATTATTATGTAAATGTGATGTTAAGTTAGTCCATTCCGTTTCTAATCAAGTTAACCTCAACCGGCTAGATTGTTTGTATTTTCCACATGTCATGTGTTAAGAGTTACTGATCTTATTTTTCTCTTGTTGAATTTAGAAGTTTGATTTGGATCCTTTTGTTCCTCATTTTCCATTTGAATTTAAGAATCTAGTTCAATTTTAGTCCAATGCCATCATTCAATGTTCCTCGAGTTTAAGTACTCCAGTGGGTCAGGTTTCACCGATTTCTGTTCTCAATTGGAATTCTTGGGTAGTTGTTGACCTAATGGACTTTTAATCTTTGATATATAGTTTAAATGTTTTTTGTTTATTTATTTACTATTTCGTTTAATAGTTTTTAAAGTTTGATCATACCTGCTTCTTTTCTGAACTCATTGATTTTTGGACTATGCATTTCTTCTTCTTATTCTTTGTTGTCTTCAGAATACGTTTGGACAATGTGAAAATACTGTTGAGGCTGTTGACAAGATGGATGAGTGTAGTGGCTAAAAATTATTTTCATTAGAATATATATACATCCATGTTTATAAACAATTGTCAGAACTTTGGTTACTTATATTAAGTAGTTGAAAAATTGTGAAAGTATGTTGTGAACGGATCTACTTTGATATGTAATGCCAACTGATTTCGGGAATTGTGATGCTTAAAAAACTTATCGTTCTCTTTCATATATTTAAATTTTTATGTATGTATATGTTTCTCTGTGTTTATGAATAAAGTATAATTATAATAGAAAGACTTGTGTGGTATGTTTCGTATATTTTTTTTTTACGATGTATTAAAATGTATCCAATATTTTAAATAGTAAAACCCCAAAATCGTTAAAACATATATATTTTTTTCTGCATGTTACAATTTCTATTTATTTTTTCTTCCCTTTTTCATTTAAAGAAAGATATTTTCCATTAATGGAATATGAACTAAATCATTTTAACTAACTTTCTCACCATTGATCCCTGGTTCCTTGAACACTTCAGTGCTATAATACATCACAGCATCATTCCCTGAAGCTTGCATGAAGAAGTTAACTCCAATGGTAGTAACAATAATCCTCAACACACGCCTAGAAGGTGTAACAAGCAACTCCTTCCATACCCCTTTTTCATTACTCTCATTTCTAGAAGAATCTGCAGCTTCTGATATCTCACAGAGGACATTCATGGAGGTGGCACTAGTTAGTTTTAATCGCTGAGATGGCGGCGTTGCTGAGCGACAGAGATATTTGTTGTGGGTTCACGCGCTGATGAATGTCAACAGCCTTGCTGAGACATGCTGGGTCGAGATCTCAGCCAGCGATCCCTTCCTGTAAGAATACTCTCTATTTCTCTCTTTGTCTAGTACTGAATTTTGAATCTCTTTGATTTAGGGTTTCTTTTGTGTTTTGGTTGTATTTGATTTGGGGTTTGGTATGTGTTTGATTTCTTTCTTTGCCTGGTCATTTCTCAGCCAACGATCCCCCTCCCTTCTCTCACTCTCTTTCCAGGTTATTGTTTAAGTGAAAATGAGGATTTTTCATTCTTTTTATGTCGGTATCGATGACTCATGTAAATTCAAATGGGCAAGATTTAGGTGAAACTGAGGATTTTACTTTGATTTTTCTTTCTTGGTGTTTTTTCATTGATTTTTTTTTCTATTCCTACTAGATCTGCATATTTGTGTGTTTCAAAGTTCAAACCTTGAATTGAAAAATACCATGAACTAAATATTTAGACAAATGCGGCTGTAGCAACATGCATTTAAGAATTAATTAATATTTCAATGAATTATATTATGTAGATATGTTTTGTTTTATCTTTGTCTTTTATTTTTATATTTTTATATAATCCTTTGTCTCCCTCTGTTTTTTTGTTGTTCTTACCTTGTTGTTTTCACTGTGATTTGGATCTTGGTTGCCCCTCTCCTATTTCAACTCCCTTGCGAATCTATCTTAATTTGTCTTCAAATTTTGATTTCCCCCACCACCCCCCCTTTTTTGACATTTTATTTAGTTCTTTTGAGGATAAAAGGTGGTGCTCAAGATGATAATGGAGAACAATGGGTTGAAGTCATTTTCTGGGAGTCTTAAGCTTATGATTATCATAATTTTCTGGTCATTTGAATTTCTCCGGATTTGAGATTTAAAAATTGCAAAGATAATGAATTTTTTTATATTCATCATGTGGTTTTTTTTAAAAAAGATTAAATTATGTTTTTTATTGGGAATATATTTATTTCTTATATTTTGGGGTACAATTGCTTGAA
>NC_029786.2:74810634-74818494 GCF_000816755.2 Arachis ipaensis | reverse complement strand
TTGTATTTTTCTTTCCAGTTATAAGAGGGTAAACTATTAATAAAGTTTTTATTTATACTTATTATTATTATTTGAAAAAGGATTAGATTTTTTACATAATGATTAATTTTAATATTCATTTTCTGATACTTAATAGATTTTAATATATATACTTGTATATTTATTATTTAAAAATAATATCTTTTTCCTTTTAAAATTTTAATAATATACACTTATCTTAATAATGTATGCGTTTTTCTCTCATAAAACATATAATATATCTCAGCATAATTATCTGCAAAAATCTCAAACGTATATAAAATGGAATCCATTGGTTAGGTTGAAACCAAAGTCCAAGGGTCAGCGTTAAATGAACCCTACTCCTAATACCACAATCCAGTCTCTCCCTCAACCATCACTAGGGAACATTCCTTCTCTACACTCATCCTTATGGGTTGTCAGTCTTTACACATTCGCACTCTTCATTTACCACCTCATCCAACACTCGGTCTCATCACCTCTCCACTCTCCTTCTTACCACTGCTCAGATTCTCCAAATCGGAGTCCTTGTCTCACCACTTTGTAAGGTCCCACATCGGTTGGGGAGGAAAACGAAGCATGTCTTATAAGGGTGTGGATACCTCTCCCTAGCATGACGCGTTTTGACGAGTGAGTGTGGGGGCTTCGACTATCATCACTATCGTCAAAGGCAAAACCGTGAGGCCTTGTGTGTCAAAGCGAATAATATCGTGCTAGCGGGTGGTCTGGGCTGTTACAGATGGTATCAGAGTCGGAACTCGGATCGATGTGACAACGAGGGCGCTGGACTCCCTTAGGGGGGTGGATTGTAAGGTCCCACATCGGTTAGGGAAGGGAACGAAGCATGCCTTATAAGGGTGTGGATACCTTTCCCTAGCATGACGCGTTTTGACGAGTGAGTGTAGGGGGGCTTTGGCTATCATCCCTATCGTCAAAGGCAAAACCATGAGGCCTTGTGTGCCAAAGCGGACAATATCGTGCTAGTGGGTGATCTGGGATGTTACACACTTCACCCATCACTCTGTCTCAGCCCCTCTCCAGTCTCTTCCTCACCGCCGATCATTATCTCCCTATTCACAGGTCTTCTCTCACCGTTTCCCTCCCTCACAATGGTAGTGTTGTTCTTCATCACCTATCCTCGTGCATTTGCACTTCCAATTCGCATCAATTATTCTCCAACGCTTTGCAAGAGTTGTTGTTCTTCTAGATTTCTATTTTTTTGAACTTCTAATTATTTCATTTTATTTTTCTAAACTTCTGAACTTCCAATTTGCGCTTTTATTTTTCTAAACTTCTGAACTTATAGTGTTCTCTGTCTTGGATTCAGTCTTGATACGAAGACTAGCAATCTCATACAGCTGAATGGTGATGCATGCAGATAGAGAAGATCCAAACAGGTAACTTACTGAACATTAGTAGAAAATCCCTCAATTTCAACAAAGTTACCTAGGTTTCATCCCTAACTGTTTTACCCTTTCTTAGCCAAAGCTCTTGGAATTAATTATCATGCATATCCTCGTTCTGCATAAAGAGAACAAGATGAGTAAACCATGAATGAAGGAAGATTATTATATTCACTTTAGTTTTGTCATCAGAAATTTGTTTTGGTTTTATCATGCATATGCTCCTTCTTTTTTTAGAAAAAAAAAAAACAAAGGCGATGAATGATTTGAGAAAAAAGAAGAAAGAAATGGTTCAACAACAAGATCATTGACTTTTCTCTCTCCATCCTTTGAAAGCAATATTTAAGGTACAACTATTTATAGGTGAAAAAAATAGTTCAAACTGGAATTTTGTTGTGATACAGTCAGCATTAGAACCCTCTTAGAAAACAGGGTTAGCTTAATCTCTTCAGGGTCTGGGTCATATGATTATGGTTAATATTTCCCTTTAATTTTCAAAATAAACTTTTGGAAACCATCAATCTTTATAATTTTATTTCTTAACTTGAGATTTAGCTTAGTTTTCTTCACTGCATTTTGGATTTCATTGAAGTGTGATCTACCTTTCTATTCACTGTCCTTCACATTAAGTTGTCAAAATTTTCATGTCAGTTGAAATTCCATGTTATGTCATCTATGATTTTCCTTAAATGCTTTGTCAGATATTTCTCATATTCTAATTCAATTTTATTGCCTTTTTATTTATATCTAGGTCAGATTTCATAAGTTTTCAGAATTTCTAAAATGTGTTGTATAGTAGTTTTTGTAAGGTGGTTTCTTGGATTTTAGTTGGAGGAATAGAGCATTATTAGAGAAAGGATAGTGTAATAAGTTAAATTCTCTATGATATTTAATGCTGTTGATTGTTTGATGGATGTTTGAATTTCAGAGGTATCTAATTAAAAAGTGGTGGTACTTTTTAATGGTATTGGCTATTTTTAAAAATCAGTAGTCAATAAGGGGTGAAGCTTTCAATAAAAATTTATAATGTTCAATAATTGGTTTGTATTTTTTTGTATACTTAGTTACTTGGTTCCTTGCTTAAAATGTGGCGGTCTTAGATTTGATTGTCTTTATATACTTGTTCAAATCGTTTTAGTTTGTATAAATAGGTATCACATCAGTATGAAAAATGTATATTCCATTTACCAGATTTTAAAATAACTACCATGGTGACTCTAACCTATAATGATACCATTCTGTGCTATCAGGAGGTTTGTAGCAACCCAACAACACTGGAACAAAGGAAAAGAAAGGATTTTCAGGTTTCGACTTTTCAACGGGCAGGTAACCAAATATATTATGTAATATTATGTGATGCATTTTAACCCATTGAAGAGGTGGGTTTACTTTTTAACTTTCAAGGGCGTGTTTTCAGTTTATATTCAGTTAGTGGCCTTTTCAATTTCCTCTTCTCCCTACTTTCTTTTGCATATTAAATAACTTTGATTAGCTAAGTTTGAGAACCTAATCTTTTTTATCTGAAATGTGTGTAAAGTACAACAAGCCTAATAGACTTGTGAAATGTTATAAAAGATTAATTTTGATTAATTATCAATGTAAATTAAAAAAAATAATTACACTGTCTACTAATGATATATATAGTGATAGTGAGTGTGAAAATCCAGCATTTATTGAACACATGATTGGATGTTTAGGTAGAATATTTTACTTTGACAATGTATCACGATAATAGTAAAGCCTCTTTCAAGGTTTCTTTCAAAACTACAGTATTTTTTTTGGAAATTCAGCAACACCTAATGTGTGTTTCTAGGTTAATTATTTATTTTTGTGATGTTGATTACAATAGCATTTTATTTAGCTGATTCTTGTTTGTTGGTCCTGCTCAATAGGCAATAATGGGATTGTATTGCTAAATGAATAGCAACTTTTCATGATAGATTTAAATGTGTTCATACTGCTCTTTCCTAAATGATTATGTAATATTATATAATGCATTTTAAACAGGCTTTGTTAGACATTAATTAATTTTAGAAATAACATTGAATATAGGGTTAGAGAGCTCTTCCACCGAGTTTTTTTTATCAACTTATGGAAATAAATTAGGGTCAACCTTCTACGTGACTGATGAGTTAGATAATTGCTTGGTGCTAGAGCTAAAATGAAACCATGAGCAGCTGCTTATAACTAACAGCTCTTTTGAGCAAATTAGACTTTTCTATTTTGTCAATAGAGGGACAACTGTGCAATTTAGGTATGTGGGTTTTGGAATCTTTTTTATTTCACTTTGGAATCACATGAACCAACCAATTCAAGTTCTCCCCAATCGTAACTTTTATGTGGCTGACCGAATAGACCAAGAAACATTTGACAACATATATAGAGTATTCCACATAAAATATAACAAGAATGGTGATCCTTCATCACCTGATGTGATGGTGTTGTCTGGGTCTAAACCATCTGATGATGAGTTCTCGTCAGACGATGATGAAAATGACACAATGGAAAGGGCTGATCTTCATAATCCAATAGATTTGTCTCGTGCAAGCCATTCATCAGTTGAGGTGAGCGAAGAAAGTAATGAAACAAGAGAACTGTTTGACAATGGGTAATGTTACATGCAATTTTTTTCTCTTATGTCTTGTATTTTAATGTCATGGTACATACAGATATCTTTTACTGTGGTGACTAATATATTTAAATATCCTAAACCAGATACACTCTATATGCTTATTATAAGAAGGCCATGACACATTCGGACTTGAGTGCATTTATACTGGCAAGTTGATCTTAAAGAAGTTATTCTTTTTTTTTTTAACAAACTTGTGAAATATTGGTTGTGTATCTCTTATTGATTATATAGCAAAACTCTCCCTAGACCCTAACTATGAATCATTCATTGCAGTATCTATTCTATAATTTTGCTGCATATCTGATGAGCGGATATTTTATACGCTTTTTGGGGTTAATTTCATATAGTTTTTAGTATGTTTTAGTGAGTTTTTAGTTTGTTTCCTTTAGTTTTTAGGAAAAAATTCATATTTCTGGACTTTACTATGATTTGTGTGGTTTTCTGTAATTTCAGGTATTTTTCTGGCTGAAATTGAGGGAGCTAAGCAAAAATCTGATTCAGGCTGAAAAAGGACTGCTGATGCTGTTGGATTCTGACCTCCCTGCACTCAAAGTGGATTTTCTGGAGCTACAAAACTCAAAATGGCGTGCTTCCAAGTGCGTTGGAAAGTAGACATCCAGGGCTTTCCAGAAATATATAATATTACATACTTTGCTCAAGGATAGATGACGTAAACTGGCGTTCAACGACAGTTCTCTGCCCAATTCTGGCGTCCAGCGCCAGAAAAGGATTAAAAGTTGGAGTTCAATGCCAGAAATGGATCCAAACCTGGCATTGAACGCCCAAAACAGCCTTATGCACGTGAATTGTTTAAGTCTCAGCCCTAGCACACACCAAGTGGGCCCCAGAAGTGGATCTCTGCACCACCTATCATAGTTTACTCATTTTTTGTAAACCTAGGCTACTAGTTTAGTATTTAAACAACTTTTAGAGACTTATTTTGTATCTCATGACATTTTAGATCTGAACTTTGTACTCTTTGACGGCATGAGTCTCTAAACTCCATTGTTGGGGGTGAGGAGCTCTGTTGTGTCTCGATGAATTAATGCAAGTATTTCTGTTTTCCATTCAAACATGTGTGTTCCTATCTAAGATATCCCTTCGCGCCTAACTATGGAGAAGGTGATGATCAGTGACACTCATCACCTTCCTCAATTCATGAACGTGTGTCTGACAATCACCTCCGTTCTACATCAGATTGAATGAATATCTCTTAGATTCCTTAATCAGAATCTCCGTGGTATAAGCTAGATTANTAATCTCCGTGGGATTCGACCCTTACTCACGTAAGGTATTACTTAGACGACCCAGTGCACTTGCTGGTTAGTGGTACGAGTTGTGAAAAGTGCGATTCACATTTCGTGCACCAAGTTTTTGGCGCCGTTGCTGGGAATTGTTTGAGTTTGAACAACTGACGGCTTATTTTGTTGCTTAGATTAGGAAAATTTTTCTTTTTGGTTTAGAGTCTCTTATTATTGTTCTTGGTTAAAAATATCCTTCTTCAAAATAAGTGTTACATTTATTGCCCAATTGGCTAGAGCGTTGGTCTAAGTCCGTGGCAGTTTGGTACACTCTTTTTAAAAATCTTTTTTTAAAAAAATAATTTTTCTATTAAATTTTGTGCCAAACTTTAAGTTTGGTGTTTTCTTGTTGATTTTTCTTTGTTTTTCGAAAATTTTAGTTTGGTTTTCTAAAAATTTTAAGTTTGGTGTTCTTTCTTCATGTTCTTGTGTTCTTGTGAGTCTTCAAAGTATTCTTGAGTTTTTCCTGTGTCTTGATCTTAAAATTTTAAGTTTGGTGTTCCTTGGTGTTTTCCCTCCAAAATTTTCGAAAACAAGGAGCATTAGATCTAAAAATTTTAAATCTTGTGCTATTTTATTGTTTTTTTCTTTCCTCACTAAATTCAAAAATATCTTTTCTCTCTAATTTTAAAACAAATTTTTGAAAATTATTTTTTAAAAAAATTCAGATTTTTTTTAAAATTTAAAATCTTTTCCAAATCATATCTTTTTCAAAATTTCCTTACCACTTTCTCTCCCCTCATTTTTTCAAAAATCTTCACCTATTTTTATTTATTTTATTTTAATTTATTTTCGAAATAAATAAGTAAATAAATAAATAAATAAAAATAAAAATATTTTTTTACATCATCTCCCTTTCTCCATCATGGATCTAAGTGGAAATGAACAGTCCAGGAGGACTCTGGGGTCATATGCTAACCCCTCTACTGCTTCATATGGGAGTAGTATCTGCATACCCTCCATTGGATTCAGTAACTTTGAGTTGAATCCTCAGCTCATTATCATGGTGCAGCAAAATTGTCAGTATTCTGGTCTTCCACAGGAAGAACCTACAGAGTTTCTGGCACAGTTTTTACAAATTGCTGACACAGTACATGATAAGAAAATAGACCAGGATGTCTACAGACTATTACTATTTCTATTTGCTGTGAAAGATCAAGCTAAGAGGTGGTTAAATAACCAACCTAAGGCCAGCATAAGGACATGGAAACAGCTGACAGAGGATAGACTACAAGAGACAAGGATGGCTAATATACATATGGACGAACAGTTTAAGCAAACAAAGGAGTAGCTGTCAAGGCAAATAACAGAAGAATGCCAAGCAGTTCAACTAAGAAGTGGGAAAATATTAAATACCCCACCTCAAGGTAGCAGAAAGCTAAGAAATGAGCAAACCACCCAAAATTCACCTGAGGACAGTAAGAGCCCAGGGAAAAGTAATTCTGGAACTAAAACGCCAGAAATTTGGTGGAAGGCTGGCGCTGAACGCCCAGACCATGCTCAGGACTGGCGTTCAACGCCAGAAACAAGGCAAGACTGGCGTTCAACGCCAGAAATAGGCAAGGATCTGGCGTTGAACGCCCAAAATGGGCAAGATCTGGTGCTGAACGCCCAAAATGGGCACAGTTCTGGCGTTCAGACACCAGGAACAGACAAGGAGTTGGCATCTAACGTCACTCCAGTCTCTAACTCTGGCACTCAATTGCCAGTGAGGGATCAGACACACACAAATGCTGAAAGCAATCCCTCTAAAAAGGCTTCTTCAACCACTTCTGTAGGCAATAAACCTGCAGCAACTAAGGTTGAAGAATATAAAGCCAAAATACCTTATCCTCAAAAACTCCGGAAAGAGGAGCAGGATAAGAAATTTGCTCGCTTTGCAGATTATCTCAGGACTCTTGAAATAAAGATTCCATTTGCAGAAGCACTTGAGCAAATACCTTCTTATGCCAAGTTCATGAAAGAGATCTTGAGTCATAAAAAGGATTGGAGAGAAACAGAAAGAGTTCTCCTCACTGAAGAATGGAATCAGAGTTAGAAAACATCTTTAAAGATGCTCAGCCTGATTTAGAAGAGTCAGAGGACATGAAAGAGCCTCTGAAAATTCTTCTGGAAGAAGAAAAACCTCCTAAACCCGAGCTCAAGCCATTACCACCATCCTTGAAATATGCATTTCTGGGAGAAGGTGACACGTTTCCAGTGATCATAAGCTCTGCCTTAAATTCACAGGAAGAGGAAGCACTTATTCAAGTGCTAAGGACACACAAGACAGCTCTTGGGTGGTCCATAGGTGACCTTAAGGGCATAAGCCCAGCTAGATGCATGCACAAAATTTTATTGGAGGATAACGCTAAACCAGTGGTTCAACCATAGAGGCGGCTAAATCCAGCCATGAAAGAAGTGGTGCAGAAAGAGGTCACCAAACTACTAGAGGCTGGGATTATTTATCCTATTTCTGATAGCCTCTAGGTGAGCCCTGTCCAAGTCGTCCCAAAAAAGGGAGGCA
>NC_029786.2:74802537-74810489 GCF_000816755.2 Arachis ipaensis | reverse complement strand
AAATGACTATGACGAGCTTCAAACTCGCGAGTGCTGGGCGTAGTGACAGACGCAAAAGGAGGGTGAATCCTATTCCAGCATGATCGGGAACCTCAGATGGTTAGCCGTGCTGTGACAGAGCATTTGGACCATTTTCACAAGAGGAGGGGATGTAACCATTGACAACGGTGATGCCCCAACACACAGCTTGCCATAGAAGGACGTGCGTGCGTGAATCAGAAGACAGAGGAAAGCAGAGATTCAGAAGACAAAGCATCTCCAAAACTCCAACATATTCTCCATTACTGCATAACAAGTAACCTTTAACCCATGCTCTCTTGTTTATTCGCAATTCAACTGATAAATACAATTGACTTCCTGACTAAGAACTGCAAGATAACTATAGATTGCTTTAAACTAACAAACTCCGTGGGATTCGACCCTTACTCACGTAAGGTATTACTTGGACGACCCAGTGCACTTGCTAGTTATTATGCCCAAAAAAATTACACAACCACGGAAAAAGAATTACTTGCAGTGGTTTACGCCATTGACAAGTTCAGATTATACTTAGTAGGATCAAAAGTGATTGTGTATACTGATCATGCTGCTCTTAAATATCTACTCACAAAGCAGGATTCAAAACCCAGGCTCATCCGATGGGTGTTGCTTCTGCAAGAGTTTGATATAGAAATAAGAGACAGAAAAGGGACAGAGAACCAAGTGGCTGATCATCTATCCCGGATAGAGCCAGTAGAAGGGACGTCCCTCCCCTCTCTTGAGATCTCTGAGACCTTTCCGGATGAGCATTTATTTGCCATTCAGGAAACACCATGGTTTGCCGATATTGCAAACTATAAAGCTGCAAGGTTCATACCCAAGGAATACAATAGGATACAAAAGAAGAAACTAATTACTGATACAAAGTACTACTTGTGGGATGAACCCTATCTCTTTAAGAGATGTGCAGACAGAATAATCCGTAGGTGTGTGCCTAGAGAAGAAGCACAGAGGATTCTATGGCATTGCCATGGATCTCAATATGGAGGCCATTTCGGAGGTGAGCGAACAGCCACCAAGGTCCTCCAATGTGGCTTCTATTGGCCCACACTCTATAAAGATTCCCGAGAGTTTGTACGTAACTGTGACAGTTGCCAGAGAGCTGGTAATCTGCCTCATGGTTACGCCATGCCTCAACAAGGAATCTTGGAAATTGAGTTGTTTGATGTATGGGGAATTGACTTCATGAGACCTTTCCCACCATCATACTCAAACACTTATATTCTGGTGGCAGTTGACTATGTATCAAAATGGGTTGAAGCCATTGCCACACCCACCAATGATACTAAAACAGTGCTGAAGTTCCTCCAGAAACATATCTTTAGCAGGTTTGGTGTCCCTAGAGTACTAGTCAGTGATGGGGGCACTCACTTCTGCAATAAATAGCTTTACTCTGCCATGGTTCGGTATGGAATTCGCCATAAGGTGGCTACTACATATCATCCACAAACTAATGGGCAAGCTGAAGTCTCTAAGAGAGAATTAAAGAGAATTCTAGAACGGACAGTAAGTACCCGTAGAAAGGATTGGGCACGGAGCTTGGATAATGCTCTGTGGGCTTACAGAACAGCATTCAAGACCCCCATAGGGACCTCTCCATACCAACTAGTGTATGGTAAGGCATGTCACCTGCCCATGGAACTGGAACATAAAGCCTACTGGGCAACCAGATTCCTAAACTTTGATGTCAAATTAGCAGGAGAAAAAAGATTGCTCCAGCTAAATGAGCTAGAGGAATTCAGATTCACAGCTTTCGAAAATGCCAAGCTTTATAAAGAGAAATAAAAAAAGTGGCATGACAGAAAGCTGTCATCTAGAATCTTTGAGCCAGGACAGAAGGTTCTGCTGTTCAACTCTAGACTCAGGCTATTCCCCGGGAAATTAAAATCCCGGTAGAGGGGACCATACGTGATTACAAGTGTATCACCATATGGTTATGTGGAGCTTCAAGATATTGATTCTGATAAGAGGTTCATTGTCAATGGACAGAGAATCAAGCATTATCTTGAAGGCAACGTTGAGCAAGAGTGCTCAAGGCTGAAGCTAGACTAAAAGCTCAGCAAGGTCCAGCTAAAGACAATAAAGAAGTGCTTGCTGGGAGGCAACCCATCCATGGGGCATCAATCCTCCAAGCATTTTGCCCCATTTTTATTTTTATTTTTATTTGTTTATATAGAGTTCATTGATAACAAGGTAAAGAATCAATTGCATAAGTTCACAGGGTTACAGAAGGAATCTGTACACAAAATAGAGAAAAAGAGCTCACTGGCAAGAAAACGCCAGTAAGAGCCCATTTTGGGCGTTCAGCGCCCAAAAGGGGCAGCCAGTGGGCGCTGAACGCCAGTAAGGATAGCAATCTGGCGTTCAACGCCAGAAAAGGGCAACAACTGGGCGTTGAACACCCAGGAGAACAGCATTTGGGCGTTGAACGCCCAGAACAGGCAGTGTTTGGGCGTTCAAACGCCAGGATGATGGGGAGGAGGCAAATTCATTTTTCTTCATATTTTTTCATTCCAATCTTGATTTTCTCACTTCAATTAATGATTTCTTGCATAAACATGTTAAGAACCCTGATTTCTAAAATCCCTAATTTCTAAAAACCCTACCTTAAAAATATCAAATATATCTTAATCCATAAGCACAAACCCTCTTTGCAAATTCAATCCAACTCTTTTCAAATCTTTTTAAAAAACAAATCTATCTTTTCAACCCATCAATATCTTTTTCAAAATCTCCAATTTATCTTTTTCAAGAAAATAAAATCTAGATCTATCTTTTTCAAAAATCTTCTCTTATCATATCTTCTATCTTATCTTTTCCAAATCAATCTTTTTTATCTTTTTCAAAAATCTTCCATATCTTTTCAATTTTAAACTATATCCTCTCTTATCATGTCTTCTATCTTATCTTTTCCAAATCAATCTTTTTATCATATCTTTATCTCTTTTTTCGAACACCCACCCTCCCTCCCTTTAAATTTGGGTTTGGCCTCCCTCCCCTTCCATCAACAATTGCACCTAGCTCTCCTTCTATCCCTCTTCCAGGAGTTCTATGCTAATATGTGGCAGACTGACAAGCAAAAACTATTTGGAACTGCTTTCTATGAATATCGGACCATGGTCAGAGGAAAGATTGTTCATACCATCCCTGATAAGATCAGAGAGATCTTAAGGCTACCTTAGCTGAAAGATGATCCAGACTCCTTCAACAGGAGAATGATGAGAACAGACAAGGGCCTGGATAAGATTCTAGAGGACATATGTATCCCTGGAGCCAGGTGGACCACCAACACAAAGGGTGTCCCAAATCAACTCAAGAGAGAGGATCTCAAACCAGTCACCAGAGGATGGCTGGACTTCATTGGGCATTCTCTGTTGCCTACTAGCAACCGCTCTGAAGTCACAGTTAAAAGAGCAGTGATGACTTCCTGACTAAGAACTGCAAGATAACTATAGATTGCTTTAAACTAACAAACTCCGTGGGATTCGACCCTTACTCACGTAAGGTATTATTTGGACGACCCAGTGCACTTGCTGGTTAGTGGTACGAGTTGTGAAAAGTGCGATTCACATTTCGTGCACCAATATCTTAAACCGTCTGGACATGGTTCAGTTTGAAAGATCACTGGTCCACCTTCCAGCATAGGCAAGAATATATTCTTTTTCCACCTACTGAAAGTGGAGGAAGAAATAGAAAATGAAAGTTCGGGGTTGAATGAAAAAAATGCTATAAAGTATACAAGTTAAAGAGAGGGGACAACATTATCTTAAAGCTGGCCTCCCTACCGAACCGGCACATAGAGTTATTGATTGAAAGATGTTAGACCCTATAAAAAAGGGCTTCTTATCTATTACTCTATGTGACACATGTTTTGGACTATATGTTGAATTGTGTTGGAGATATTTTATTTTCTTATCAATAGCTATATGATAATCCATGTTTTTAAGATTATACATAGTAGTAAACTATACCTGTATTGGACATATTTTTTTTTTGTGTCTAAGAATATCCATTATATTTTGTTATCTTAAGAAACATATTACAGTATTGATTAACATATTGGATGATTGTTATATTCTATTATTTTATTTTAACATAGTGATAATCTTTTTGTTAATACAACATATGTATTTTTATCCAACATATTTTAGTTATATCTTAATATTATTTATTTAAAAGTTATAAAAATACATGGATCCCGTGCAGTTTGCTCGGGTTATCATGTTAGTAATACGTGAAAGTGTGAGTAAGAGATTTAGGAAGTGGAAGTGGGGTGAGAGTCATGGACCACACTTTGGGACTCCTCTGCATGCGTGACGGCTGTCTCCATCAACATATTGGCATTGCTGATTTCTTCATCAACCCCAGTTGTTGATGATCGAACGGTTCCCACGCATGCTTTGCCTCTCTCTCCATGAAATCGTTACATTCATTTTCTTCAATAACTTTCAGCCTTTGATCTTACATCCGACGGTCCTTGTTTTTCCTTCTTCGCTCTCTCTCTCTTTTTGACATCGTGATTACCGATTTCTTTCAATCCGTTAATACCGATTTTCATAAAACTATTTTTCCCTCCTATATCTATGCATAACATGCAGAATGGCTCATTTTGCTGTATTATTATTTTGCAATAATCATATTAAAAATAAAAATCCAATAATGAAATGTGGAAAAGTGTATCTCTATATATATACACTTATGTTTAATACCTAAATTCATATAGTGTGTGGTTAACTTTTATTGATGTGGAAATATAATTTGCTTTCGGATAAAAAAATTACTTTTCCTTTTTTTGTTATAATCTAAACTGAAATTCGTAGAGACATTTTTGAAGTTACTAACAAAAATAATAATAAGATAAAATTATTATTAAATATAAAAAATAAATATTTATTTTTAAAGTATATCATACTATTAACGTATTATAGTTTTCACAAATATATTCTCATAAATAATATCCCAATAACGTTTTAAACTTAATTATAGCAAATGTATTTATTTGTTTTCCCAAATGATAAACGTTATTGAAAAACAAAGTGCACAAAGACACAAACAACACTTCGTAATAGCAGAAGTATGATCCTACTCTTACTGACTAGTTAACCACACATTAGATAACTTGAATCCACACTCGCAACCCTAACATAGAAGAATCACCATCTTTTTCCTCATTCAAGTGTTCAACGACGATTCACGGTCATCCTCAATGTCGAGACCATGATATTTATGGTTGCTTTCGATGACCGCTGATAAACCACTATTTTATGGTTTATCTTGTGCTCAATTGAGTGGTTTTTATTAATTCTTTACCCATTTATTCATACTATTTGCATGGTTTTACATTTTCCTTCCTAATCTTGTGCTATGATTGAAAACATGTTTTTTTGCCTTAAATTTACTAACTTTAATCCTCTCTTATTATCATTTGATGCCTTGATATGTGTGTTAAGTGATTTCAGGGTTTATAGGGCTGGAATGGCTTAGAGGATGGAAAGGAAGCATACAAAAATGGAAGGAATACAAGAAGTTGAAGAAATTGCTAAGCTGTTCAGCCTGACCTCTTCACACTCAAATGGTCATAACTTGAGCTACAAAGGTCCAAATGAGGCGGTTCTAGTTGCGTTGAAAAGCTAACGTCTAGGGTTTCGATTTGATATATAATTTGTCATAGTGGCCGTACATCTAGGCGACGTGAATGCGTGCTCCACGCGCACGCATTCGCGTCACAGTGACAAAATTCAGCGTGGCAGATTTCGCCCCCAGCGATTTCTGGGCTGTTTTTGGCCCAGTTTTCAGCCCAGAAAACACAGATTAGAGGCTATAAAGTAAGGGAATCCATCCATTCATAAATCAAGCTTTACTATACACAATTTTAGGATTAGATGTAGTTTTAGAGAGAGAGGTTCTCTCCTCTCTCTTAGGATTTAGAATTTAGATTTTTAGAATTAGGATTCCTCTCAGTTTATGGTTATTTCTCAATTTCAGGTTCAATGTTCCTTTTATTTATTTTTCCAATTTAGTTTATGAATTTCCATGTTAGATTTGATTTCTTTTATTAATGCAATTTGAGGTATTTCAGATTTATGATTTTTATTTAGTTTTTTATGTTCTTGGTTTTAATTGATGAATTGATAAATTAGAGACACTTGAGTTATCAAACTCCTTGTTGATTGAAAATTGGAATTCTTTGCTGATTGATTTGAATTCCAATAACTCTAGTCTTTTCTTAGGAATTGACTAGGACCTGAGGAATCAAATTGATTCATCCACTTAACTTGCCTTCATAGTTAGAGGTTAATTAAAGTGGGAGCATAATCAAATTCTCATCACACCTGATAAGGATAACTAGGATAGGACTTCAATTTCTTATACTTTGCCAAGAGATTTTATTATTATTAATTTATTTTTATTGTCATTTAAATTACTTGTTCCTTATTTTAAAAAAATCTAAAAACATATCTTTTTACATAACCAATAATAAATCATACCTCCCTGCAATTCCTTGAGAAGACGACCCGAGGTTCAAATTGTAAGACCCAGAACTTTTGAAAAGTCTTATTATGATCAAGTCTCAAATCATATAGTTATTTATAGCCTTAATTTCAGAAATTATTTTATTAAAGGTAATTAAGGCAAGCTTTGATTTATTGGATTTGAGATAAGTTATGATTATTATCCAATTTTATAATTATTGGATTATTTTCTATATTTAAATTATAAAGTTGATAGTTACGAAATAATAAGGATTTTATATGATATGGACTAAATAATCAATATTTTAATATATTGATATTACTATTTTGGAAAATAGAGAAATTAATTATATTATTTCAAATTATTTGATTTGGACATTTTATTGAAAATAAAGTGTGAGATTGGTGAATAAATAGTATTTTTATACATTATTATTGTTGGGTTAGAATTTATTTCTAATTACAATATCATCCTTATTTTTAAGTAAAATTACTAAAATGCCCTTAACCCTAATTTTTGAAAATGAATCCTAACCCTGAAAAACCCTACCCGGTTACCCGGTTCCCCTGAACCCAACACACACACACGCCTAACTACAGCAGCAACAGCTACTACCAGGAGAAGCAAAAGAGAAAAAAGGGCCAGGAGAAAACGCGGAACGCAGAGGGAAGCAGGGGGAGGAAGAGAGGCGCGGGCTAGCGCCGGCGGGCCTCACCGTCACCGCCGAGCTGCTCGCCGCTCGCCGCCATCACGGGGAGGACCATTACCGAGCAAGGGGACGCCCAGCTGCTGTTGGGAGCCTTGCCGTTGCTCATGGGGTTACGCCAGTTAGCTTCTGCCGCCGGAAAATGCCCCTGCTGCCGTCGCTGGAGAATTCTGCCGGTAAGGGTTTTAAGTGAGATTTCTGTTCTTTTGAAATCCCGGGAAGATTGTTGATACTGCGTGGTTATACAGCTGCTATTATCAGAAATTCGGGCCGCCGCCGTCACTCGAGAATTATTGGCGGAGCTGCTGCCGGGCTGCCGCCGAACCGGTTCGGAGACCGTCGCTGTTCAGTTCAGCCGCTCCTTCTTTGGTTCGGTAAGCGTTTCGATTTGAAAGCCCTTTCGTTATTATTCTGTTATCTCATGCTGAGGTTTGTGGCGTTAATTGCTATAAGATTGAGTTCGGTTGTTGTATGTTGCGATTAGAGTTGTTGAGACTGTTGCGGAAGTGGCTTGGAACCGAGGTTTTGGCTGCCGGGATTTTGATTGTTGATCTCGGGTTGAGGCGAAAAGGACTCTATGAGACTTTTGGGTTATGGATTTGCGTTTCGAGGTAGGGGCGCTTTCCGAAAACTACAGTTTATTATTGGAATTATTACATATGGATACTGATGTGAGATATGGTGTAATTAGTGATTGTATCTGCCTTATGTATTATTTGATTGACTCGAACGA
>NC_029786.2:74784275-74802512 GCF_000816755.2 Arachis ipaensis | reverse complement strand
TAAACCAAGCTGTCCCTAACCATGTGCTTGTGGCGTGAAGGTGTCAAGTAAAAACTTGAGACTGAGCGGTTAAAGTCAAGGTCCAAAGCAGAAAGAAGCGTGTGCTTAAGAACTCTGGACACCTCTAATTGGGGACTTTAGCAAAGCTGAGTCACAATCTAAAAGGTTCACCCAATTATGGATTGGTTTGAATTGAGTCAATTATTTGACGATGTGAAAGATAGAATGCTCTTGAAATCCAGCCTGGGTTGCTTTAATTGCTTTGGTTTTGATAAATGATTTATTGCGGAACCGATTCTTTAAAGCTTTATAAATGAGTTAAATCGGTTGATATTGAGTTGATTTTTGAAATGGTTTCCTTGAGGTATGCCATTGAGGCGACTGTTGGATTTAGCTTGCTTTTGAATTGATTTCTGGTTTTGAGCTGTTGAAAAGGAATGAGAAACGGTTTAGTTGGGACCCGAACCGGGTGGCAAAAGTCCAAGTTTTAGGGAAGGTGCTGCCAAAATTTCTATAAAATCCGAGTATTTATTGAAATGTTGTCTGGAAAATGATGAGTTAAAGACTTCTGCTATTTTATTTGAATTATCAAGAAAAGGGTGATTCATGCTTTCGAAATGAGTTAGTAAAGAGGAAATTGTGATTTAGTCTTGCTTCTTAAGAAAGGCATTGTATCTCTTTCAAGAGAAAGTTATTTAGATGAAACTTGTGTTTTAAAGCTGTTTGAATGCGAAAAGGGTTTATGCCTTTGAATTTGACTTGGGGGTTTCAATTAAAGAAGTTTCAATGACTTTGAAAGAACCTGAATGTCTATTGACAAGTTTTATTTTGAATTGTTTTGAGAAAGGTTTTAAGTACTCTTTGAATTCTGAATTCTTGCAAGACTAAGGCAATTTTGAATAGTGAAACGCTTTAGAATTTATCATGGGGGTTGAAGTTGGTTTTGCCTAAGTAAAGAAAACGGCTTTGAAAGAAGTAAATGATTACGTGACTCGGTTTGGCTTAGATCCTATTTTATTACTCAAATCGGAAAGCCAATATTTTAATGATTTTAAATGAATTCGGCGAAATGAGTTATGCTATTCTCCCCTAAAGACTTGGGACTCTGTCGAGAAACTTTGTTATAAAATCCCATTGTGGGATGGGTGATTTTGAATGTTCCCAAAATGAATCTTTAACTTTCCATGGTTTTGGAAGTTTTGGAAAGAGAATGCCAAGAGTGGCTTTGTTTTAAAAAGGGAACTCACTTTGAGTAAATTTGGCTTATGAGCCTGAGATGATTTGAGAAATGAGATCTTTAAAACCAAGGCTAAAAAGAGTTGAAATTTGATTTCAAAGTGAAATGGCTTGAGAAAAGTGATTTATGGCTTAAATGCCGGTTTTATGAATTTGATGATGTTGAATGGTGGAAGTGTTGCTTTGTTGTGAGCCAGAATGGCCGTGTATGCTATTGAACTATGGCTGATTGCCGAATGAGTTGTGAGCCGTATGACTGATTATGAATTATGAACTTAAGCCGAAGGGCTGTATTTGTTGATAAATTGGCTGGTTCTGGATTGAACCGTGAGCCGGATGGCTAAGATGGATGGTGATCCATGGTTGAGTATAAATGCATGTATGCAATCGAATGAATTGTGAATTTAAGCCGGATGGCTGAGATGAATGTTGTATGCGAGTATGCTTGTGTTTTCTCTCTGGTTGTAAGGGTGACAGGGCACCGATACCCTCTAATGGCGACAGGGCGCAGATACCCTCTAATGATAATAAAGCGCAACAGAGAGACTGTGTCCGGGTTAGCTACCGGACACGTCGGGTTGGCTTGGTAACCGACAGATGATATCATCAGCCACTAGGGATAGGCATGCATCATATGCATTTATGTGACATTGTTTGGGTGTGTATATTATACTTGGTTTGCCTATGTGACTAATTGCTAATTGTTCTACTTGCAATAATTGTTTGTTTGTGCTTACATCCTTCTATTTGTGTTTGCTACTGGGACTCTGTTGGACTGTGGTGATTGGTTGTTGGTTGGATTGTTTGGGCCTAGGGCCGTGGTTGGAATGAGGTGAACTGATGGTTGATTTCACTTTTGTATTTCTGGTTTGGAATAAAATTATGAAAGGCTATTTTGGTTCCGCATAGATAAACCGTTTTGAAAGGCTTTTGAGTTTTTGAGAATTGAACCGTTCTTCTTTCCGAAAAGATTTCCGACTTTACTTTCATTGTAAACCGTTGTTTTTGAAAGGAGGCATAACACGGTTATGAATCACTGGTGCGGTTATCTTCATGTATCCTATTACAGTAATTCCCAAAAACCCTCTACTGAGAACCCTTTCGAGGATGATGTTCTCACTCCCCCTACATTTTTCCCCTTTCAGGATATGGGCGCAGAAGCTACGAAGAGCTTATCTAATTGTTGTTGTGATGCTCTGTATTGTTTTAGTTATGGTTTATTGTACCCTCGCCTTTATCTTGATATAATCTGTAAGAGGGATAGGAATTGTATTGGTTAATGCTTGTAAAGTTATTTATATATAATTATGTATATATATATGGATGTACTCTTTATGAATTGTTGTAAGTTGTATGGTATTTATGGATGTACATTATCGTACGAAAGTATTTTTGGATCGGTATTGCGATTTAAAGTTTTAAACAGGCTCATATTTTAGTATTAAATAATATAAGTGTTGTCGTAATGTCCGAACTATCAGAGTCGCGCAGCCGGAAGTGCGAGCTTTGGTAGTTAGGGTGTTACATAAATACTTCGGTTATAAATTTTATTGGATTTTGTAACTTGTGACAACCAAACTTTTGTAAGAAAGGAATTCTTGTCGGTCTAGAAGCTATACTTACAACGCGAATTTAATTGTGAAAATTCTAGATCACGCGAGAGTTTCGTTCTTCAACCGCCGCAAAGAAAAATTGAATACCACAGCAAGATGTTGCGCCTCCCGAGACACTGTCGCTGATCTTTGACCGTAGATCTTCAACGCTGAACACTGCTACGTTCTAACTCTTCACCACTCCATGAAAGCTCATCTTGAATCTGCCATAAGCCATCGCTTGGATGCTATTCTCTGCCATGAGTGCCGCTCCCCAGCAAAATTCCCATGACTGCACAGTTCTCTCAAAAGTCAAGCTTCTTTTTCCACCAAATCTCCTGTCAAATGAGCGTTTCCCTATTACTATCTTTTCACGGTCTTCATGTTCAGGGATGGACTTATATAGGACAATGGGGGACACTTGCCCCCACTCTCATTTCAATTTTTTTTTAAATATACATATATAATATGCTTTCATTTAAATTTTAATGACCCTACTACAAATAAACTAAGCCCAATTATTTAAAGTTTCAAATCTACTTTATTTTTCTATCATTTTGAGGATTAGTTAACCTAATTAAATTTAGTCTTCTCCTATTTTTAAATTCCAACCGTCACCATTTCTCTATTTTCTTAGATCTTCTTTTCAGTTTCATATTTTTAACCTTCTTTTTCTATTCATTGTCTAGTGGTTATCTTCTCTTCATCAAAAAGTAAATTTTAAATTATCTTATATATATACCTCTCTATGACTCTATGTATCTTTCAATTTCATTGTTTCTCTTTTTGATATTTTCAATTGCAAATTTTAATTCAAGCAATTATAGTTTAGGTATTAATCTAATTTTTTATTCTCTTCATGAATTTATATATTTTATTTTATTCTCAATTTAGTGATCCTTATTATTTATTTGTTTATTTTTTGTTCTATTTTATTATATGTAATTATATTGCATATAAATTTTTAAAGTCAATTGATCAATTTATTAATTTAAAATATATATTTTTTATTTTTAGAAATAGTAATGATTGTTTGGTTACATATATAGAGAGAGACATTCAATCAAGTTGATAATGAAACAATTATTCAACATTTTTAAAATATGAAAACAAGAAGAGAAGTACTTTCAAGATTTGAAGAGAAAAAAGTTAGCGACTAATGTAATTTTTATTTTTTTTTGTATTTGAATAATTAATGTGCATTTTATTTTTTAAATTTAAATTAATATATTTTTTAATAGAAATGTGTATTATTTTTGTCCCTTAATATAAATTTTTTGGATCCGTCACTATTCATGTTGCCACTCCTTTATGATTCTGCTGTTCGTATATACTATCTACCTTGTTCTAATTTTTATTTTAACCCTTATTTAAATATTACCAAATGCAAATGCACCTCATAAAAACTAAAAATTTGCATTAAAAGGCCTACATTAAAAAAGAAAAAAAATAAACCAATAAAAAGTTGGGTCCATAAAGTGCAAAAATATATATAGATATTCCAAATTTGGCATCTCAATATTTAATATTCACGCATTAGACCACATGTCGGACGAGAATTAACCATCGGATGAGAATTAACTATTAACAATTTTTATATAGAGAAAAGGATAAATAGGTTCTTAACCTTTTACCCCGGAGACATTTTCGTCTCTAACCATTGAAAAATACTTTTAAGTCCTCCACCTTCTTAAAAGTTGGACGGATTAGTCCCTCTGTGCAAATGCCTCCATCAGACCCAATGAAAAAATCTGACGTGGCTCCATTCTGCTTACCTGGCATTACATTACGGCTGTCCACGTGGCACATTAGTGAAAGGTCGGTTTTGGAAAATGGACAAAAAAGTCCATCTGTCTCAAAATAGCATATATTAATTAAGCAAGCTCTTGAGAATACTGTTCCTTCCACCATTCCCTCACAAGCCTTCTTTTCTGCTTCTTCAAAACATCACCGTCCTCATCCATAGATTTCCACCATTCCAGTTTCCTCCTACTACTACTGCTATTACTCTTGTTCTTCTTCTTGTTGTTGTTCTCATCCTTTGCACTGGTAGAAGCAGTCAACTCAGCTTTGGGTCTCTGCAATCCAATGTCATTTCCAATCCAATCCATCACATAATCCTTCAACACAGCACCCGATGAACCTCCGTTCTCTTTATTTACCAAATTTCCCCCCACACCCTTCCCATTTTTCTTCACAACTGCATCAAAAGATGGAATTGGTCTTTCTGGATATTGCTCCTCAAAAACAGAGGCACCGTCACTCTCGTATCCCAAAGCCTCAGCTTCCAACCTATTCTCTGTCTTGAACCTTGTAAGTCCAAAGTCTCCTATCTTAGCCGCAAAGGACCGGTCCAAGAGAACATTACTGGGCTTGATATCGCCATGAATCACCAGAGGGTCGCAGGAGTAAGAAACTGTAACCCTCTCACGACGTCCAGTGTGACAGAGAATCTCGTCTGCCATCACATGAGCTCAGGGGATTTTCGGCGGAAGAGTGTGTCATGGAGGTTGCTGTTGTGCATGAGGTCATACACGATGAGGAAACGGCGCCATTTGGGGTCGGAGGTGAACCCTATAGCAGGGACCACGTGACGGCACGTGGAGGAGGAGGACGAACGGAGGAGCCTGGAAGCGAAGAGGAGCTCGTTGTGGAACTCGGGCTCCCCTTGGAGAGATGCAGAGAAGTCCATGAGCTTAACGGCGACGGGTTTTCCAGCGAGGGAGGCGAAGAAGACAGGGCCAAAGCCTCCATGGCCGAGGATGGTGGAGAAAGAGTTGGTGGCGCGGTAGAGGAGGGAGTAGGAGAAACGGTGAGGAGGGTTGGAGTCGGAGTCAGAAGAAGGAGTTGAGACAGAGGGACTTTTTTGTCCATTTTCCAAAACTGACCTTCCACTAATGTGCCACGTGGGCAGCCGCAATGTAATGCCAGGTAAGCAGAACGGAGCCACGTTAGATTTTTCCGTTGGATCTGACGGAGACATTTGCACGAAGGGACTAATCCGTCTAACTTTTAAGGAGGTGAGGGACTTAAAAGTATTTTCTAATGGTCAGAGACAAAAATGTCTGTGGGGAAAAAGGTCAAGGGCCTATTTGTCCTTTTCTCTTTTATATAAGATCGAAACCATCTTTATGAGGTTAAAAAGTCATCCATGCACATAACTTTTTTTTGACAAAGTAAATAGGTATATTTCATTCATGAATAGGACCCATAATATCTAAATAGGCCAAATTACATATAAAGGAAAGTGCATCTTCTATCTACACTGTATTTGGATTAGTAAGAGCCATTTGAGCCAATTCATGAGCTACCCTATTACCATTCCTTTTTACATGAGAGTACTTTATTGATCTAAGGCTATTAGCTAAACTTAAACAATCACTAATAAATGAACCAAAATAATTTTTATCGGCTTTTTTTTCTTTAAGACTTTGAATGACTTCAATATTGTCACTCTCAACTATTACATCAAAAAAGCAACATTCACAAGCATTTTCTAAGCCCATAAGACATGCAAGTGCTTTAGATTCATGAGATTGAAAGGATAAGAAATCTTTGCATGTGAATTCCATAAAAATGTCTCCATTAGT
Source organism: Arachis ipaensis (assembly GCF_000816755.2). Classification (NCBI taxonomy): domain Eukaryota; kingdom Viridiplantae; phylum Streptophyta; class Magnoliopsida; order Fabales; family Fabaceae; genus Arachis; species Arachis ipaensis. Next base: position 74,796,094 of record NC_029786.2, on the reverse strand, counting down.
GTCTCTAACTACCACACCAATACCCACTACTCCATCATCAATACTAGCGGCATCAACATTAATTTTAACCTTTGTGATGGGTGGTCTCTTCCAATTTTTAGTGCTTGTAGCTCCAGGAGGTGATTCTACGGTTCCATTCAAATTGAACGTATGAGCTTTGATGTAATTTTCATGATTTTTTCTTGTTAATTCCGCTGCTTCAATTGGGGATTGATTCTCCTCATTAAACATGTGCTTGTTTCGAGCTTGCCAAAGAGTAAGGATGCTTGTGCAAAGAAGACCTTGTGAGACTGAATCTAAATTTTCCATCAATTCTTCACTCTACTCACAAGCTTGGGCTCCAGGTGGCTCTGATGATCGTATGGCTAGGGAGCTATGGTACCAAAAAATTCGAGCAAACTCACAATCCTTGATGAGGTGAGTCTCGGTTTCTTCTTTCTTCCAACATCTTGGACACAGGGTTGTGCAATTGACTCCCCTTTTTCGCAGGTTCAATCGAGTTGGCAGTGAATTGTTCATCAGCCTCCATACGCAGTTGATTGCTCTGGGGTGTGCCTTAGCTTTCCAAAGCTTTTTCCATTTGGGTTCTTTCGGGTCTGATGAGATTTTGCTCCTGTATCGAGTGCTCTGTTCTTTCATAATTCTATGGTATGCATCCCTAACCTTGAACTCCCCATTTCTTGTAAATCTCCAATAAAATTCATCTGATTGTGTTGTGATTGGTAGAGGAATTTATAGAATTTGTTGAGCTTCAAATTCCATGAATGTGTCTTTAATCTTTCTTGCATCCCACCTGTTCCTTCATCATTCATCAGTTCTCTCACTGTAGCCTCTTTGCCTAAAAAATTTACTGGACTCCAAATTTTGAATCTGTGCTGATTCGGTAACCATGGTGATTCCCAAATTTTAATAGATCGGCCATCTCCAATTTTTCATATTCCTCCCATCTGTAGCACTTCCTTTGCATTCTAAATACTTCTACAAGTATAGCTTGGTGTGTATCCTGTTGATGACTCCAGAAAGTTGGTTCTTGGGTAATATCTAGCTTTGATTAGTCTTGCTGCCAGGGAGTTTAGTTTTCTCATGAGCCTTCACCCTTGTTTGGCTAGAAGAGCTGAATTGAATGCTTCAAAATTTCTGAATCCTAGGCCTCCCTCCAATTTACTGGTGCACAGTTTGTCCCATTTGATCCAATAAATTTTTCTCTCTCCTTCTTTGCTTCCCCAATAGAATTTTCTGATCATACTATCTATGTGTTGACATAAGCTCTTGGGTAATTGAAAACAACCCATTATATATGTTGGAATGGATTGTTCCCCCGCTTTAATAAGAGTTTCTTTTCCGACTCTTGAAAGGTATCTTTCTTTCCAGCCCTTAAGTTTCTTCCAAATCACCTCTTGAATAAAATCGAAAACCTTCTTTTTGGATCTTCCTACAAATGTAGGAAGGCCTAAATATTTAGAGTGTTGTTCTACCGCCTTTATCCCTAGCCACTCTTGAATGAGATTTTGTCTGGTAGTTGGTACGTTTCGGCTGAAGGAGATTTCTGATTTATCAAGGTTGATTCTTTGGCCTGAAGCTGTCTGGTACTGGATAAGAACTTTATTCCTTGAATATCTTGGTCCAAAGCTCTTGAAAATAGGATGCTATCATCTGCAAAGAAAAAGTGGTTTATTTGTGGTGCCTTTCTTGTTACTTTGATCCCTCGTATTATCTTGCTGTTTTGAGCCTTGATTAGTAGTCCTGAGAGAACTTCAGCACATAAAACAAATAAGTATGGGGAGAGTGGGTCTCCTTGTCTTAGTCCTCTAGAAGGTTTGAAGTTCTTGCTTGGTATACCATTGATTAGGATTGAGAATGACACTGATGAGATACAGTTCCATATGAGATTAACCCATCTTGATGAGAAACCTATAGAAACCATAACTTCCTTTAAGAACGGCCATTCAATCCTGTCGTAAGCCTTTGCCATGTCTAATTTCAGCCCAATATATCCTTTTTGACCTGTTATTTTCTTCTTCATGTAGTGAAAAATCTCAAATGCTATCAATCCATTATCTGTGATTAGCCTATCCTTCACGAAAGTACTTTGAACTTCTCCAACAATATCCGGGAGAATTTGTTTGAGTCTATTCGCAATTGTTTTGGTAACAAGTTTAAAAATTACATTACATAAAGAGATAGGTCTAAAATCTTTAGTATGACTAGGATTTCTAATTTTGGAAATCATACATATATGTGTTGCATTTATGGAGGTGGGATCATCATTATGGTTTAGAATTCTAAGAACTTGATAAGTAACATCGTTACCAACTGTTTTTCACATTTTCTGGTAGAAGAGAGCCGGCATTCCATCTGGTCCTGGGGCTTTGGTAGGGTGCATCTGTTTAAATGCTTGTAGGACTTCCTCAGGTGTGAATTCTTGGTCCAAGAGTTCTCTCTTGGCTGAATCTATCCTCCTTTTTACTATATCAGCCGCTTCATGAATTCCTTCTCCCCCCTTCCGACCTGAAGAGCTTGTCAAAATACTCCACCATCACCTTCTCCATCTTCTCATCCTCAAAGCTTACTCCCATATCATCTTTGATTGATTTCAACCAATTTCTTTTCTTTCTTTGTGATACTTTCTGGTGGAAGAATTTGGAGTTTCTATCCCCATGTTTAAACTAATTGATTCTTGATCGTTGAGCCCACCAAATTTCTTCTTCTTTAAGTGCTTCATCAAGCTCTGCTTCTATCACTTTGATTTGGGGTTAAGTACTGAAATCGTCCCTAAGGTAAGGGGTGAAAATCAAATTCATCCCCGACCTTTTTTTGTTATTAAAATCATCCCGAATGCCTAGAAACACTTTAAAATCATCCTCCCCTCCTTAAAACAAAATTTTTGGACACGTTTGTCCTTTTAGTCGTTACTGTCCGTTGGAGCTTTTAATGAATAAAGTTAATTTATTTGTTTATTTATTTATTTTTATAAAGTATTGGTTTGGGGAGGGTTGGGATTAAATTATAGCAGTCATCCCTAACCAATGAAGCAGAGCAGGAGTTAGGGCTTTTGAAGGTGAGTGGAGCCATGGTTGCCGAGAGCTCACGGTCGTGTCAGAGTAGGTTGTCTGCGCAGAAGAGGGAGCTTGTGTGTGGACATGGAGAGAGACCCGTGCTTAGAATTTTGGGAACAAGGAACAATCCTGAGCGACGATTTTGGTGGTGTGTCTACTATGAGGTTAGGGTTTTAAGTTTCTGTAGGTGGGTGATGGCAATGTATTGTTTTTCTGGGCTCTGACTCTGGTGGGTTGTTGCAGATCCAAGATGAGTGTGATTTCTTCCGATGGACAAACCCAGAAGCAGAGAGTGAAGATCCTCATGCTGCAAGGATGAAGAGGAAGGTTGCGGCCCTAAAAGAAAAAGTGAGGGACATTGAGTGGAAGTTCAAGGTTGCTGCAGTGTTATGAATTTTTGGATGGGTTGTTTTATTTTGCTTCTGGTCGCAGATTTGGTTCAATCAGAGGGAGGGGGTAGCGTGTGTGATGCCATTGAAGTATGGTTGATGAAATTAGGGGAGAATTTAGGGTTCAATTTGCATTTGTTTGATTGGGTCTGAGTTATGTAAATTGAGTTGTACTGGGTCTTGAATGAACATGTTGGGTTGGTTTAGGGTTTTGATGATTAATTTTGTGAGTGAAATGATGTCCTTGTATTTTGACAATTAATTGGAAAGGAAAATTTATCTGTTAGCCTGAAAATTGTGACTGAAGAGTTCTGTTAATCAAGTTTACAACATATCAACTAAAAGGTAGAAATTCATTAAACAGAACCAGAAAAACAAAATAATATTAGGCAGAATACAACTATGTGTAATTCATTAATAAGCATAGGAAAATAACACCAAAAGGTAGATACTTCACTCACCACCATCAATTCCATTACATGGACACAAAACAAAATATAGTCTTTAGGCTTAAGAAAACAACAACAAAAGCTGGATTCTAGGACATCCAAAAACATAGAGCAACTCTGTTGCTTAATAAGAAAGATGAATCATAAACCATGTTGTGTAGTTTTCAAACAAACCAAAAAAAGTATCACAAACATTGTGTCTATTCAAGAAACAGTACATTAATAACAGTACAAAACTCAAATTTTCACAATAGTCTAAAGTTTTTCCCAAAGTCTTGAGACAAAGGGACTTTTTTGTCCATTTTCCAAAACTGACCTTCTACTAATGTGCCACGTGGGCAGCCGCAATGTAATGCCAGGTAAGCAGAACGGAGTCATGTTAGATTTTTCCATTGGATCTGACAAAGACATTTGTACGGAGAGACTAATCTATCTAACTTTTAAGGAGTTGAAAGACTTAAAAATATTTTTCAATGGTCAAAAACAAAAATATCTGCGAGACAAAAGGTCAAGGACTTATTTGTCCTTTTCTGTTTCGTATAAGATCGAAACCATCTTTGTGAGGTTAAAAAGTCATCCATGCACATGACTTTACACATGTTTCACGTTGATAGTAGACAACAACCCATTTCTTACTAACCTTACGAGGAGGGTGATTTTGTCATACTAGAGCCACCTTATAGTATGGTAAGTGGAAACAGACAGACAAAGCTTTGCCACCTTCACAACTACGTTCAGAGTAGACCACTTGTCACTCTGCCAAGCCACAGTGGAGGGATCACACCTGTGGATGTTTTTTCTGAGCCACACCATACAATTTCCCTTGTGACCCTTAAAAAACAACAGGAAGGTTCCCTGCTTTTGTTGGTGAGTCGCTTGTCTATCTTCGTCCAATTCTCGGTCACTCTGCTCACTCAACTGATAACTCTGCTTTCTACTCTTCAGCATTAGAGTTTCCACCTCTCTCTCTCTCTAAGCGATGCTGAGAGCTCTACTTCTCAAACGCGCCCTTCGTCTCCCCCATCACCATTACCATCACCACCGCTTCCACTCACATCCCCACCCTCTCCGAACCCTCCCCTCCACCACCATCCACCAGCACCTACGCCGCTTCTCCTCCTTACCACCGGAGCCCTCCACTGATGACCAAACCGTAAAGTACCTCGGCTACGGCGCCCTCCTCCTCTTCTGCGGCGCCGCCACCTACTACTCCTTTCCTTTTCCCGACAACGCGCAGCACAAGAAGGCGCAGATCTTCCGCTACGCCCCGTTGCCGGAGGACCTCCACACCGTCTCCAACTGGAGCGGGACCCACGAGGTCCAGACTCGCAACTTCCAACAGCCCGAGACCCTGAAGCAGCTGGAGGACATCGTCAAGGAGGCCCACGAGAAGAGGACTCGCATTCGGCCCGTCGGTTCGGGCCTATCTCCCAACGGCATCGGGCTGTCGCGGGCCGGAATGGTGAACCTTGCATTGATGGATAAGGTGTTGGATGTGGACAAGAAGAGCAAGACTGTGAGGGTTCAGGCTGGGATCAGGGTGCAGCAGCTTGTGGATGGAATCAAGGACCATGGCCTTACCCTTCAGAATTTTGCTTCCATTAGGGAGCAACAAATTGGTGGCATCATTCAGGTTCTTTAATTTCTAGGGTTCACGAATTGGTTGTGCTTTGATGAACTGGTTTTATGTGAGTCATTCTCTGAATTTGAGTTTCAATTGAATGGGTGTAAGTTAATATCATTTAGTTAATGGCATAGCATGATTTCACCAACTAGGTAGCGAACTGCTTACCAATTCAATCCGCGTACCTGAACGTCATATGTATATTTTCCACATAAAATATTTTATATATGGCGTACCGAGTTCCCGTTCCCATACTAGACTGTATTGCTTTCTATGTAACTATGGTTCATGGGTACATTATGCATGCCATATTGATTCAGCCACTTATTTGCCACCTATACTCAAATATGTAGAGTATTCCGTAATTTTTACAGTTGATGGTGTCTATACACAAATACTGGGTTGTTGAACTAATTTGGTCATTAATTGGCTACTGGATATGTTACACTGGATTCGTACATTATAATTGGTCTTGTTGAAGTGATTCTTACATTATGATTCATGTGAAGCTGGGAACTTCATCTGTTTTGCTCTTGGGCGTTAGGTTGGTGCACATGGAACTGGTGCAAGATTGCCTCCAATTGACGAGCAGGTGATTGCCTTGAAATTGGTGACCCCTGCCAAGGGGACAATTGAGATCTCGAAAGAGAAGGATCCAGAGCTGTTTTATCTTGCTCGTTGTGGTCTCGGGGGACTTGGAGTTGTGGCTGAAGTCACCCTTCAGTGTGTCGATCGACAGGAGCTTGTGGAGCACACAGCTATCTCATCTATGAATGAGATAAAGAAAAATCACAAGTAATTCTTAAGTGTTCTGTTTCCTTTTTATGTCTTTCTTCTTTGAAGTTAGCAAATACATTGGACACCATTGCCACGTTAATAAAATTGCGCTGTTTAGTAAAAGAGTGACTCAATCCATATGGTTTCCAAGTTCAAATCACTCTATGGTTTAGGTGGGTAAGATGGATGCCGCCTTAGTCCTATAAATAGAGGCTAGTTCTGTAATAGAGCCTCTGGAGTCTGATCTGATATAATAAAAATAAGCGAAGAAGAGTATTCTGACTTTCTGATAATTTAAATCCTTTTATAGCTTTGGGTTTGCAAATCTAGCTAGATTTTTCTGCCAAGATTCAGTATTTTGAATACAACTGAGCACCATGGTGGTGACTGCATGGCATTTGCTATTTCATTTTATTTATTTATTTCAGTGAAGGAGTTTAGTATAAGAATTTGGTCTATCACCCCAAAGAAAACATTTGGTGTGACATATCAACCATTTAGAGAATTTTTTTTTTCTAATTTACCTTTTAAAAATAAGTTTGGACTTAAAAAATTATGCTGCACTTAATGGCTGCTTGTAAGTTTGTTTTTGAAAAATGTTTGCATAATGAAAAACTTTAGACATGTAAAACAAATTCTTGTAAAACTGGAACTTCAATATGTTTTTTCCAAGTTGAATTTTGCACATAAAGAAACGGCAAATGGTAAATGGTAATTTTAAATGCAGAGAAAATATAATATATAGAAACATAATACAGTAAAGATGATCTTAGCCACCCATAAATGTGCACAATATCATAATAGTCCTTCATTTCAATGTATATTAAATTTGTACTCCAAAAAGCATTGCAATATCCTGTTAAATCTTGCATTTTGGATATTAAATTTGATTTTAACATGATATTAACAAAGGTCGTTGACTTTCACTGAACAATCAATTGTCCGAAAAGTGGGGACCACTTCAATATTTACATATATGGTTTGCAAACCAAAATTTACTAATGTAATCGTCTGGTTAGTATTTTAATCATATGCATGTGCAATCCACATATATTTCTGCTGCAGCGTTACTTGAATCTGCCTGTATCTTTTCTGTTAATTATCTTTTTGTCATTTGACCTAAGATAGTAGGGATCATCTTCAGAAGATTTAGATTGTCCCTTTTCCATCATATGCAGGAAATTGCTGTCTGAAAATAAGCATGTCAAGTACCTTCATATCCCATATACTGATTCTGTTGTGGTTGTGAGATGCAATCCAGTTTCAAAGTGGGGCCCTCCCAAGTTTAAACCAAAATATACCAAAGATGAAGCGATACAACATGTACGTGACCTTTATAGGGAGTCCCTCAAAAACTACGGGTACTGCTACACCTATTGCATTATTTTCAGTGTATATGGTTCACTGACAAAGTAATTTTCTCATTGCTTTGTTCTCAAATAAAGGCTATTAGAAGGTGCAGTTTGCTGTCCTAATTTTGGCATTTGTTTGGCTTCTTTTTCCCGATTTTATTTTATTTTATTTTGCTTAGACATTTTAAAATGATGTATACCTAACATTCTGATTAAGAATTAGATAGACAACATATGATAAGGATGGCATGATGTATCCTTTTCAGGGATGTCATGATGCTAATGGTTTCATATATATATTATTGGACATGGACTAGTAAAATGTTAATATTTTTTATTGATCTGAGAGTGGTTTATTCAAGCATTTATGGATACTTCGAAAGTGTCTCAGTAGCTTAATTTTATGTTGATGTTCTAATTATATCATAACATAAAGTTGACCGATTTACTATTTTACTGTTGCCATTTTGTGAACTTCTTTTCACATGATTACTATTCGTGTATACAGAGCATATGGATCTAAGGGTAGTTCATCAGGTGACAGTGAACAGAACATAGATGAGTTTTCTTTCACAGAATTAAGAGATAAGCTAATTGCATTGGATCCTCTTAATAAGGAACACATCATCAAAGTCAATCAAGCCGAGGCAGAGTTCTGGAAGAAGTCAGAAGGATATAGAGTTGGATGGAGTGATGAAATACTGGGCTTCGATTGTGGAGGCCAACAGTGGGTGTCGGAGACATGCTTCCCTGCAGGAAAACTAGCTAGCCCGAGCATGAAAGACCTTGAATACATTGAAGAGTTGAAGAAACTCATAGAGAAGGAAGACATACCGGCTCCTGCACCAATTGAGCAGCGATGGACGGCTAGCAGTAAGAGTCCCCTGAGTCCTGCTTCAAGCCCATTCGAAGATGATATATTTTCTTGGGTAATACTATCCTATCCTGGACAATTCAAATGATTGCTGATAGTACTATGAATATAATTCTAAATTATAGTTCAGCTGCAGAAATGGTATTACATGACCATATAATTTGAGCTTAGCACTATGCTTTCGTTATGTTTACTGTTCATTTGCTGTCTCATCCCTCATGAATTTTTGGTTATTAGATCAGCAAAATTTTCTGCTTTTGGTTACGTGACAATAATTGAAATGCATGAGCTTCCCATTCTTTTTCTAATGAGATTGTTTCGAATATGATTTAATTTCTTGGACATGGGGTTCAATTTTGACCAAGGTATGAAGTTTCACCATGATAGGAACAGGTTTGGAGTGGTTTATAGGAGGAGAGGTAAGGAGTAGATAAGCTGAATTTTCACTGCTTTCACTACTTAATTCATAATTGTTGCTGGTTAGCTCTTTTAAGCTAGTTTAGCAGGTTAGGAGCAGGAGTGCTAGGCTTAACTGCTGCTTATAAATACTAGGGGTTAGTTTGTTTTAGTGAGTTAGAAAAATTCTGTGTTGCTGTTAGTCCCAGAGTTGGTTAGATCCAATAGTGTACTTCAATAAGGGATTGTGATTTACAATCCCTAGTTCATCAATAAAATCCCTAATTTCTGCTAGATCCTTTCACACCAACATGCAAATTTTGTTTCAGAGCTTAACTGGTTTGCCGAGGGGAAAAGATATCCAAACTTGGTATTAAATCCTTTGGTTCCTCTATGAATTATAGCATCATTATGTTGGTTTGAAATGATTTGGTGGTCATGTTTATGTTAATGTTTCAGGTTGGTATTATCATGTACCTCCCAACCACGGATGCTCGCCAGAGGAAGGAGATAACCGAAGAATTCTTTCATTACCGACATTTAACTCAGGAAAAATTGTGGGATCAGTACTCTGCTTATGAACACTGGGCTAAGATTGAGGTAATAGTCTAACCATCTTAACGAAAATAATTGAACATGGACATGGAAGTCTTTATTGTCTCAGAACTGTAATGATGAGTCTTATCCATGAAATCCAAGTCTCCAATCTGTTGATATCATCTGCCACCAAACATTTGGAATTGCAAATTGAGTGAAATGTGTTTGAAATTTTTTAATTTCTCTGTTTATTACCTACCTTTAGGTTCCAAAGGACAAGGAAGAGCTTGCAGCTCTCCAAGCACGGATAAGACGGCGGTTTCCAGTGGATGCATACAATAAAGCGAGAAAGGAATTGGACCCCAACAAGATCCTATCAAATAACATGCTGGATAAGATCTTTGCAGAATCAAACACGCTATAATTTTAGGTTGGTAATTCGTTTACTTGTTCTTGTGCTAATTTTTGAAACAGCCACACTTTTTGAAACCAAGGTTGCATAATTTATCTGGTACACAATCAAGATTATTTTGCATTTTTCATCAACACATTCTTTCAGTTTATTGTGTAAGTTGAGTTGCCTTGAGCTGAAAGGAAGCTATAAGAATTGTGATGTCATGTAATATATCAAGATTCAAGTGGTGCTGGTTTGTTCCTTACATTCTGTTTTCACCCCAACATAAATAGGAAGCATAAAGATAGGGTGAAGGCAGAGGAAATGTACTGTGTTGATATACTTGTATAAGGAAAATTCTATGGGCACCTAAAAATTTCTGTTTCATCCTTTTCTTCTATAAGAATTAACAAGGGTTGGAAATTCGATTAAATTGGAAAATGAAATAAAAAAGTTGAGAACTTTTCTTGGTGTCGAATTTAGAAGTCAAAATGTGGGATTCTTGTAACATTAGGCCTTGTGTAAAATGTCTCCTCGTTTTTGTCGCCGTTGTTTCTGTTTCCTGGATTCATCTGTCATGGATACCGTGTGGGCTTGGCTGTCCCGATCTTCACTGCCATCTGCCAATGATTTAGTCCATCAGCTCCCTGCGAATTAGTACTTGGTTTCGAATCTCAGATTTGTTTTCGAATTTTTCTTTTATTTTTATGTTGTTGAATGTTGATGAAAGGGAGCCTAAGAGCAACGGTGGAGTTGTCTGTGTGATCTTAAGGTCATGGGTTCAAGTTGTGTAAACAGCTATTGATGTAATTATCAGGTGGCTGCCTGCATTATATCCTTTGGGTGCGGTTCTGTCCTAGACCCTGGGTTAACACGGTTAATCCAATACAAATAAACGTTTTATACAAGGGTCACTCTAGTGTAAAGATTGTAGATATACAGATATGTATGGTTCACCGACACGTGTTGTGAATGTGTGGTGTCACGGAGTAGGTTGATAGCAATGTTACATTTGCAAGGCTTGGTAGAAACTCAGCTTAGGCGGCTTTTCTTTCTGTGTAACAGGATTTTTTTGGGTCGTCTCTATCCAGCTACTTGTTGGGCTCTTTAGGCTTACTTATAAGATTGTATGGCAAGGGTCAATTTATGTTGAGACTGAAGGAAGAGCTTGTTTGAAATAGCTGCTATTAGAACATTGGTTATACTTCATATTTCCATTTAGAACGAGAAAAAATGAACATTATTCATATGTCTTAATAATGATAACATGTACATAATAAAAAAGTTTTTTTCTTTTTCCCATTTTAACTATGTATCCTTTGGCTCTCATAATAAAAGTAATTATACACACTAATAAGTTATTTTTTCATTTCAACTAGGTATTTTTCAAATGTAATCTTTTTTCAACTTATTTTTAAGTAAATTAAAAAATAATTGCAACATAACATACATAATTTAATGTTTCATGCATTATCTTTTCGATATTTATATTTAAAAATTTTAAAAATCTTGTTTGTCTAAAACTAAATTCAACACTTAGAGTAACAACCCAAACAAATTTCAAATTATAAAAACAATATCATAATCAAATCTTAAATAAACGAAACTCTAAACTCAAACAAATTTTAAATTACAAACACAACATTAAAGTTGACCTTAAATAAACCTAAATTCTAGATTCTAAACTTTAAACTATAAACTTTAAACGTTCAATTTAATAAATTCAAAATTCTAAACATTAAATACTAAACACTAAATATTAAATCCTACGTCATGTACCATAAACGCTAAATACTAAAATCTTAAACAAAAATAACCTACTATAGAGTGTGATACAATTTATTCTCTAAAATAAATTCAAATAACTTGTGAGAGTAGATGTACCATTTTTAATAAACCATTGAATTCATTAAATAAAAATTAAAAAAATGCTATAAAAAAGAGTATTAATGGACCTCAATAAATATAAAA
>NC_029786.2:74752279-74784150 GCF_000816755.2 Arachis ipaensis | reverse complement strand
TAGTTACACATATAAATGATAAATATAAAATAATTTAATTTTATTTTATAATACTTTTGACAAATAATTAGATTGTTTTGTTTTTATATTGAGAGATACAAAAGGCAAAGAGAATTAATCACACAAAAATCATTTTAATTTATTGTTTGAGTTGGTTATTATCTTGATGGTGATAATCGAAGTAGTGGGAGAAACATTTAGTTTGCTCTCAAGTTGAGTCGTATAGGAATTTAAAAATTTACCTCTATGTTAGTTAAAAACTTACCTCTATGTTAGTTCGACTCACACGGATGAAACCATTGTTAGCAAAATCGGACCGGACCGTCCGGTTCGAACAAAAAATTGGTAAACCCTAAGCTGGTCCGGTTCGATGATCTGACCGGATGAGGCAATGAACTGGTACAAATCGGTCAAACTCGATAAGACCGGTTCGACCGAACCACTTGAGCTTCAAAATTTTTTCAAAATGTTGAAGCTGGAGTTCGAATCCCCCTCATCAAGAAAAACTTACTCACAACCACCAGGCTGTTAAGCTTGTTATCAATATATATATGCAAATTAATATATATATAAATATCTTTCAGCAAATAATTTACTTCTATTTAATTTATTTTAATTTTAGTTATAAACTCATTCATTCTTAAATTAATTATATTTTTATTTAACAATAATTATAAACTCATTTATTTTTTTTATAATGATATAATATCTATTAATATTATTTTTCAATAAATACTTGTAGTATATAATAGTATAATAGATATAAACTAATTAATAAATTATTAAAATTCGAAAATAATAGTTATTTTAATATAAAAAAATAAAAATATTTATGATAGAGTAAAATTAACAAAATACTTATTGTTCCTGTTTCATATTGTTTTAGAATAGCTAGATATTTTTAAAATGTTAGTGAAAATATGTATATTAAATTTTAATTTTAAATTTTTTACTATATTTTATTTTTTATTTACATAGGACCGGGTCAATCGGTTCAACTAGTGACCCACCTGTTGAACCAATGACCCAGTGACCTGACTGGTTCGATTACCGGTTCGATTCTGACAACTATGGATGAAACCACAAGCTTTTAAGTATTTTATTTTTGACCCAATATTTTTAAAAAATTATTAATTAACTCTCATATATATTAATATTTACAAAAATAATCCAGAATACAAATTTATTCCCAAAATAATAATGTTATGTTGGTGACAAACACAGCTCTTAAAATTCAAAAATCTTTTTTTGTAATCTGTCCGAAAATATATATGATTTTTAATTCGTTTTTGAGTTCTACAGTTATCGATTTTCACAGTTTTTTTTTTCAATTAATCTCTTGATCATCAAACCTCATCAATTCCTATAAGTAATTCTCATTCACAACAACCTCAAAATCATCAAAACACTCCAATTAGACTATTCTTCATGGCCAAACCAACAATCACAAGCAACAACAATAATTTCTTTGGACCAGAAACTGGTGACCTGCTTCTTTCTGTAGACAAACTTACACGTGTCAACATTGCATATAAGTTGAGGGAATATCTGTATATCTGTATGCTTATTACTCTGTACACTATAATTCACCTTTATACAATAATATATGTATTTTGAGTACGTACTCAATTAAATAATACGAATATTTTTGACTGGCATTGTAATCTACTATTTAGCTCTTTGTGCCCAGCAAAATCTTAACTAAATGTTTAAAATGGTAAAATTTAATGTAAAATCACCAAACTATTAAAAATTTAGAAGAAAATAAGTTCTCATCATTGTAAATTGTTGTGACAAGGGTCACTAGGTGAATGTCTATTCTCAAGAGAGAATAAATTTAATAACATTGAAAATATAATATTTTGTATGTGTATAAATAGGAGGTTAAGCTTCTTTTATATACTGTTCTTCTCTTTTTCTCTTTTACAAATAAGTTGCTACATATATTAGTAGATATTTTTTGGTGACTATATATATATATATATATATATATCATCTCTATTATATTGAGATAATTATATTGGTGAATATTAATACTAGAGTTATCTAATTATATGGCTTTATTTTATATTTATTACCTCTTATTTATTTATTTATTTATTTATTTATTTTACAACACGTTATCAGCATGAGACTCTGATTATATTTTAGGAAGACTCAGGTAATAAATTTTTATTATGTTGAAACTCTCTTATCTTGAATTTAATGCTCTTGATATATCTGGAAACAACTATTTATCATGGATACTAGATGCTGAAATCCATCTTGATTCAATGGATCTTGGAAATACCATTAAGGCTAAAAATAATGCATTTCAGAAGGATAAAGCCAAAGCCATGATCTTCCTTCATCATCATCTTGACGAATGATTGAAAAATGAATATCTCACATTAAAAGATCCTGCAAATCTGTGGAAAGACCTCGAAGAAAGGTATAATCATCAAAAGACGGTGCTACTTCCTCAAGCCTGATATGAATGGACGCACTTGCGTCTACATAATTTTAAATCCATAAATGAATATAATTCAACAATGTTTCGAATCACCTCACGAATGAAATTATGTGGGAAAAAGATAACTGATAATGACATGTTAGAGAAAATTTTCTCGACCTTCCATACCTCGAATGTGCTCCTGCAGCAGTAGTATCGAGAAAAATGATTTAAAAAATATTCTGAATTAATTTATTACATTCTTGTTGCTGAACGCAACAATGAATTACTTTTAAGGAATCATGAAGCGCGCTCAGCTGGCACTGCCCCGTTTCCTAAAGCAAATGCGACAAATTATAACCCTAGAAGAGGTAAATGGCAAAGTTTTGGCAACAAGAAAAATTATGGAAGGAAGAAAAATTATGTTCACAAGAAAGGATCTCACCAGAAATCGGATAAAGAAAGAAACAATGCGCAAAATAAATCAATAGAGGATAAATATTTTCGTTGTGGTGGAAAGGGCCATTGGTCGCGTACCTGTCGTACCCCAAGGCACCTAATTGATCTTTATCAAGCATCTTTGAAAAATGACGATAAAGGAAAGGAAAATTTCGTTTCAAATGATGCTGTTGAAAATTACACTACTCATTATGATGTATCTGATTTCTTTGAGGAGCCTGAAGAAAATATTGGTTATTTGATCAATGATGGAATAGTTTAATATGTGTGATTGTTAAGTATTCATGTAAATAAATAATGTAACAAACTTCTTATTAAGTTTTATTTTCTATGCATTTGAATTTCAAGCATGATGTATATAAATAATGTTTAATAAATATTTATGTTTATGAATTTCAAAATTACTAAATGTGTCAAGTTTTAAAATAATAATAATAAAATTTTTAATATATGATACTATGTACAGTACTTTGTAGAAAAACGATTTCAATCAAGAAAATAATTTTACTGTGCATATATTTTTACTCATTTTATTATTATTATTTGTTTATGAAGAAAATGACAAGGACATATAGTGAAGATGTTTGCCTTGCGAATAGTGCAAATTTGCACACCATTCTCAAAAGTAATATATATTTTATCCATTTTGTGCCAAAAGAAGAATATGTTAATACTATTATTGGCTCAGGCAATGTGATAGAAGGCTCCGGAAGAGCTATAATTTTGTTTCCTGAAGGAACAAAATTCATAATAAATAATCCACTATTATCTACTAAGTCTCTAAGGAACTTATTGAGTTCCAAAGATATTCGTCGAAATGGATATCATATTGAAACAATAAATGAGGAAAATCATGAGTATCTATGTATCACAACTCATGATTTAAATAAAAAGATTATATTAGAAAGGTTACCCTCCCTTTCATCTGGGTTATATTATACCAAAATTAGTGCAATTGAATCACATGCCATTATAAACCAGAAGTTTACTAGCCCAAATGAATTCATAGCTTGGCGTGATCGATTGGGTCATTCGGGAACAACCATGATGTGGAGAATTATTGAAAACTCCCATGGATATTCAATAAAGAACCAGAAGATTCTTAAATCTAGTGAATTTTGTTGTGCTGCATATTCCTAAGAAAAGCTAATTTAAGGCCATTAACAGTAAAGATTGGATTTGAAGGCGATATATGTGGACCTATTCATCCACCATTTGGATTTTTGAATATTTTATGGTCCTAATAGACGCATCTTCGAAATGGTCACATGTGTGCTTATTGTCTTCTCGCAACCTGGTGTTTGCGAGATTACTTGCTCAAAATATTTGATTAAAAGCATAATTTTCAGAAAATCCAATAAAAACAATTCGTCGTGATAATGTTGGTGAATTTACTTCCCAAGCCTTTGATGCTTATTGTATGGCTAACGGAATAAGCGTTGAATATCCAGTAGTTCATGTTCACACACAAAATGGGTTAGTAGAATCACTTATATATTAAACGTCTCCAATTAATTGCTAAACCCTTACTTATGAGAATAAATCTCCCAACCTCAGCTTGGGGCATGCTATTTTACATGTGGTAGACTTGTCGATTCCAAAGACAAAAAATCTTCGAAAAAGAAAAGAAGTAAATATTATTCCTGTTGAAAAAGACATAGTAAAGACACTTGCAGTTGTCCAAAATTATTATATAGTTTTAATGCTAGAAGACATTCAGGTACCTGAAAATTGTGAAAATGACGAGATCTCGATAATTATGTCTTTACCGGAAAAAATGGGACCGAAATAAGACAATTGTCAATGAAATATTTGCATATAATGTGGCATTAAATATCATGCATGAAAGTAAGGATCTTGAGCAAAAAACAGTCAAAGAATGTCGGTAAAGAAATAATTGGCCAAAATGGAAAGAAGCTATGAAGGTTGAGTTAGACTCACTTGCAAAACGTGAAGTCTTTGGACCAATAGTCCGTACACCAAAAGATGTAAAACCTGTTGGATACAGATGGGTATTTGTGAGAAAATGAAATGAGAAAAATGAAGTTTTACGCTATAAAACTCAACTTGTGGCACAAGATTTTTCACAAAGACCAGGTATAGATTATGAAGAAATATATTTCCCTGTAGTGGATGCAATAACATTGCGTTATTTGGTCAGTTTATCCTCATATCATAAACTACATATGCATTTAATGGATGTGGTAACAGCCTATTTATACGGATCATTAGATCGTGATATCTATATGAAAGTCTCTGAAGGACTAAAGATATCTAAACCATCCAATAAATATTCGTAGGAGTCAGGGACGAACCCAAGCACAACAATGAGGGGCCACTTTCCCCCACGGTGTTTTTAATTTTTGTTTTAAAAAATATAGTTATATATAATATGCCCCCACTTCAAATTTTAAATGACCCCACTACAAATAAAATAAATTCAATTAGCTAAAGTTTTAAATTTATTTTTTTATTTTTTTTATCATTTTGACTATTATTTAACATAATCAAATTTAATTATTGCACCGTCACTTATTTATTCTCTTAAACCCTCTTCTTATTTTTATATTTTCAACCTTCTTTTTATATTTCTTGTCTAATGGTCGTCTTCTCTTCATCAAAAGGTAAATTTTAAATTCTCTAATTTTTTTATATAGCTCTCCATGACTCTATATATCTTTCAATTTCATTATTTCTCTTTTTGATATTTTCAAGTGTAATTTTTAATTCAAACAATTATAATTTAGATATTAATCTAATATTTTATTTTTTTCGTGACTTTATATATTTTATTTTATTCTCGATTTATTCATCCTTATTACTTATTTTTTATCTTTTATTCTATTATATTTTAAGAATAAAAGTGTTCACTAACTTTTTTTAATTTTTATATCTCCATATAATTAATAGTATTTAACAAAACTTATTTAATATATATATTTTTGCCCCCACTCCTAAAATTTTCTGGGTCCATCACTGGCAGGAGTTATACTCAGTCAAATTGCAAAGATCATTATATGGTCTTAAGCAATCTGGACGAATGTGGTATAATCGTCTTACTGAGTATTTGGCTAAAAACGGATTTAAGAATGATGATATCTACCCATGTATTTTCATAAAGAAATATGCATATAGATTCATTATAATTGCTGTGTACGTTGATGATTTAAATATCATTGGAACTCTTGAAGAGATTTCAACAATTATAAAAACTCTAAAAGAAGAGTTTGAGATGAAAGACCTTGGAAAGACTAAATTTTGTCTCGGTCTGCAGATCGAGCATACAAAAAATGAGATCTTTATTCATCAAACAACATACATAGAAAAGATCTTGAATAGATTTTATATGGATAAGTCACATCCATTAAGTACCCTAATTATCATAAGGTATTTGAATGTGAAAAAGGATCAACTCCGTCCTAAAGAAGAAAATGAAGATATCCTTGGTTCTGAAGTACCATATCTTAGTGCCATTGAAGCGCTAATGTACCTTGCTAATAATACACAACCTGACATATCATTTTCTGTAAATTTACTAGCAAGGTATAGTTCCTCTCCAACCAGAAGACAATGGAACGGAATCAAACAAATCTTTCGATATCTTCATGGAACGGTTGATATGGGATTGTTTTATCCCTATGGATCCAAGTCACAACTAGTTGGCTATGCAGATGCATGATACTTGTCTGATCCACACAAAGGGAGATCTCAAACAGGATACATATTCACATATGATAGTACAGCTATATCATAAAGGTCCACGAAACAGACGATAGCAGCAAGCTCCTCTAATCATGCTGAAATACTAGCGACACATGAAGCTAGTCGCGAGTGTTTTTGGCTCAAGAGTTTGATCCAATATATTATGTCATCATATGAACTGATTGATCATAAGATAGCTCCAATTGTCCTGTTTGTACAGCATGCATTGCTCAACTTAAGGGTGGATACATTAAAGGTGATAAAACAAAGCATATTTCTCCTAAATTCTTCTTTACTCATGATCTTCAAAATCAAGGGACAGTTGATGTCCAACAGATCCGCTCAAGTGATAATCTGGTAGATTTATTTACAAAATCGCTCCCAAAATTCTCTTTTGAAAGATTGATACATCAGATTGGGATGCGCCGATTTTGAGATATTAAATGATGTCGATAAGAGGGGGAGACTGTACTATTTTTTTCTTGGTCGGGTTTTTTTCCATTAGGTTTTTCTTGACAAGGTTTTTAACGAGACAGTGCCTATTACAAAGGATATTGTACTCTTTTTCCTTCACTAAAGTTTTTTCCATTGGTTTTTTCTTTAGTGAGGTTTTAACGAGGTATAATCCTAAATGGACATCCAAGGGGGAGTGTTGTGATAAGGATCACTACGTGGATGTCCATTCTCAAGAGAGAATGAATTTAATAACGTTAAAAATATAACATTTTATATGTGTATATAGGAAGTTAAGCTTCTGTTAATAACACAATAGTAATAACAAAATTACTCTCTCCTTTCATATATTGTTTCTCTTTTTCTCTCTTTTACAAATAAGTTGATATATATATATATATCATTTCTATTATATTAAGATAATTATATTGGTGAATATAAATACTAAAGTTATTTATTTACGTTGGTTAATAGAATTCTTTTTTCGTATCTCCCTATATTTGATGTATTTTGATAAAATTGAAAAATTTTTTTAAAGGACCAAAATATTATTTCTTTATTTTAAGGTTTTTATTTGTCACTGCCTAAAGTGAGTCATAACTGGCCCTCAGGAAAATAGTTCCCTAGCAAATCTAACAGATTTGAATATAAGATAAATAAGAAGGTTACAAATATTTTTGATAAATTTACAGTTTCTAGAATAAATAATTACATATTTTTAATAAAAATAAAATAAATAAATATGGATGGATACATATGCCGCAGATGACGTCTAAGAATTCCACAAAGAATAGATACTCATTGCAGATCATTACTCTTGAATAGAAAGACTCACATAATCATACATTTATTCCTGAAAAATATTAAAAAAAAAAACGGAGTGAGTTTTGCAATCCAGTGACTAAACAGTACATCTATAATTCAAATGAGACCATATAAACATTATTATAAAAATAATTTTATTTAGAAAATAATAATTTGTATAAATATGTGAATCAATAAAGAAGTTCTCATACAGAAATAAAATCAAATAGTCCACACTTGGGCGGCTCCACCTCTAAGGGTAGTCATTTCCTCTCGTGTGTCCGTACTAGGGGTAGCAAGCGGGGAAGCCCGCCCCGTCCCGCTAGAAGCCCGCCCCGCCTAACAGCGGGCTGGCGGGCCGGCGGGCTAAGCCCGCCAAATATCCTTTTTTTATTTTTACTTTTAACTATTAAATAATATATATAAAGGCATAAAAAAATCTCTTCTGTTTTTTACTTTTAACTATTATAATTTCTAAAAGTATAAAGAAATTATAATTTTTATATTCACAAACATTAAAGTCTTTGTAATTATAAATATTGTTCCCAAAGTAAAATAAACATAATCCAAAATATAATTATAAATATTGTCTCTAAAACAAAATAAACATAATCCAAAACACTCAATTTTCATCTTTATTCTCTTGTAAGTTGGGTTAGGTGAAGTTGGGTTTTGGCAAAAAAATTTGTAAAAATACTCCTTGCCAAAAAAATACTAAGCCCGGTGGGGAAGCCCGCCCCGCCCCGCCAAAGCCCGCAGTTTAAGCGGTGCAGGTAAGGTGGGCTTTTGCTATTTGGCGGTCCCAATTTTCCAACCCAACCCGCCTTTTTTGGCGGATTACGCGGGCCGGCCCGACGGATTTAGGCCCGTTTGCCACCCATAGTCCGTTCGGAATAACAAATCCAACGTGTGGCCTACACGTTAGGCTAGCAACGCCCCTGCTAGCTGAGGTCTGAGCCAGAGGCATCTAGGTTAACGTCATAACTGCCGTTAACTACGGTTTTCTAATACGAGCCTCCTAAACTAATTCAAAACATATAATTTCATATATAATCAATTCTACAGTCTTTCAAACATACGAGGTATCAAATAAAATAAAATCAAATAATACTTTCTCATCCAATCCTTTCCAATCATATTTTCGCAATCTTAAGGCATTTCAAACATATTTCACAATTTTAAAATAAGTGAGTACTAACAAATACTTCAATGCTTCAAAAACAGATATTCAAGTAAAATCAAATATTTTGGAATAATGCAAAACTTCATCAAAAAATATATATATGGTCTCATGTATAGTTCCGAAAGTATAAACTTCATAAAAATGAATTATTTAATTCTAATAAATCAATTATCCTAATGAATTTAAAATTATTCAAGAAAAATATAGTGAGTATAATTCAATGATCATAATAGATATATATCAAAATAATTATAGATGCACAATCAAACAAATATAAAAGTAAAGCCTACTCACAAATTGGTCCCAAGGGACAGAAGAGACCAAACTGGGAGTTCCAAAATAAAACACGAAGAAGGTTGAAGTATAGTGGAATGAAAGAGCACGAATTTTTGGGCCGAGGCAGTAGAAAGTTGCGGCTGCAACAACATAAGCTTCATTCCTACCAATATACATACAAATCAAGGGAGCAATGACAGCATCATCGCTGGCAGCCCTAGTAGCAACAACATAGGACAACTACAGTAAAAATGGCAATGAATCCAACAAGAGCAAAGGCAGAAAGGAAGTCAAGATAGAACAGAGTCAATAATAGGGCTTTACCGCAAGACAAGGCAGCACAAGATTAGTCTTACCAAAGGAAATAAGGGTATGGAGCATTGGCAGCTCCAATAAGGACAGAACCGGTATAAGCAAAGCGGAGCTAGGGCAAACTTGCAGAGTTTCCAACGGTGGCTTTTGGGACCTCAGCGTGGTTCCCGGCGACCAGAGGCGTGGTGCTGTAGCCTGCAACAACGGCAGAGGCGTACCAGCTCCCCCTCCTCGCGAGAGTCTCCTCTCTCTGACCATTGTGTTTCTCTCTCCTCTGCGAGCTCCTTTCTCTCTCTTCGAAGCCCCATACCCACAACCGCGATGGCAACGACGAAGCTCCCCTTCCAGCGGTAGGGACGAACTCCAAGGGTGACGGCGAGGATGGCGGGATAGCACCTTCTCCCTCGCGCTTCTTCCTTTCTCCTTCCCCTATTCCCTGTTTTGATCTCCTTCTCCTTCTCCCTCTCCTTTCCTCCTCTCTCTTCTTCCCAATCCTCACTCTCTCTATTTCTTCTGTGTGTGCTCATAACATGTGAGGTGAGAGTTGCGAGTGTTGTTAATTTTTAAATTAGGGTTAAATTTCAAAAAATAGTAAGGGTAATTTAATAATTTTAATAAAAATAGAGGATAGAATAGTAATTGAAAATTAAAATTAATTATTTTAGAATATCCTTTATTTATAAACCCATCAATTAGTTTTAATTAGATATTCTAATTTAAAAAAAATTTAGAGATAATTTAATTAATTTTCTTAGTTCACTCATTCATAATTTAAATTTTCTAAAAATAAGAGGGGTTACAATCTACCCTTCTTACAAAAAGTTTTGTCCTCAAAAATTGATATAAGATGGAAGAGATCTATACCAGCTTTACTTTTGCACACATTATGGAAAGAATATAGTTTCAGCATATACAATTTCAAATAGCATATGGCATGAATATAAGGAAAAAGTGCGAAGCGAAATAGAAGCCACAAAATACACCTGATGCAAAAGATTACACGGTTTTATCACTATTAAACATGAGAAAGAAGTATAAAGTGGTGCAAAAGTTACAAAATTGGTTTGTGTTAAAAAGACATTGTTAACATTCACACACATCCTTTTTCCCTTGATAAGGACACACATATAGCGCTTTTCAACTTGTACTAAAATCTCTTTAACTTTCTCATCACATCACTCTAACTTCATAATCTCCTTATTCTGTTGCACATATGTAATATATCCATGGTAGAAACTAGTCTCACATCAAGACTTGGAATTTCAACTTTCCAAACTTCATCATAACTTATCTTCACAACTTGTAACGTTGCATGCTTACAAGTTTTACCTTCTGCGTCCATAATTCATGTTCTATAGAGCTAACATATTGCTGGCTATATCTAGAAATCGCACGTGACATCGAAACAAGTTCGAACTTACTCAATGGGATACAAAAACTAGGAAGAGAACAAACATCACAGACAGTGTTCGAAAGAATTCAGAAGGATGCGTAGGATCGCAACTAAGCAATGATGTACAGAAACAATGAAGTGTTCTAGAAAGAAAGTCAATTCACATCTTAACAAGGAAATTTGAATCAATGAACTTCGATAGAAACAACAAAAGAAAAGATGGAGTATTAGGTCGAAACAAGTTCAAACTGAATAAAAGAAGTACAAAGCTCACAAGAATTGATCACTAAAGTCAGTGGCAATATTCACAAAGATTTAAGAGAATGATTAAGAACACAATCAAATAGGACATTCATTAACAATGGATAAAACTAAGAGATTTCACATGCTCAAAGGAAAAATATAAGACGAACATTTCAAAGAAATGATAAAAGCATAGATGCTATCACGTTAAACAAAACTAAGTTGAAACAAAGGATACTATGTTCATGAATTGGTGCTTAATAGCGGTTAGGGGCAAGGGTTTTTCCTCAAGATCTTTGGAGGATACCGGTGCGGAATTTATAACCCACAAACTAACTGGCATGTGCACCGAGTCGTACCAAGTAATACCTCAGGTGAGTGAGGGTCGATCCCACGAGGATTGATGGACTAAGCAACAATGGTTAAGTGATTTACTTAGTTAGACAAGCAAAAAATGGTGTTTGAGAGTTCAAAAGCATTAAACAGTAAATTCAGAATATTAGAAAAGTAAGCAGTAAACAAGATGTGAATAATATATGGAGAAACAGTTAAGGCTTCAGAGATATCTATTTTCCGGATTGACTTTTCTTACTAACTATTTTAATCATGCAAGATTCAATTCATGGCAAACTATAAATGACTAAGCCCTAATTCTTTAGACCTTCTTAGTCTACTCTAACTTTCATCAACCGCCAATTCCTTGGTCACTTAATTCCAATTAGAGAATAAAGTTCAATTCTAGTTTATGTGCCACAGAAACTCTAATTACCCAAATATAAAAGGATTATATGTCACGTATCATGTTAAGTCTAGATAATTAGAAATTTAGGAAAAATTATTTTCAAGCTGTTGTTCAAGTAAAGAGCTTTTCCAAGTTATACAAGAACTCAATTAGAATAAGGGTCATACTTCCGTTCCACCCAAAATTCATAAGATAAAGAACGAAAATAATTCTTGAATTATAAATTAGTACATGAATTAAAATAGAAAAATAATAGTATCAATCCATACAATAGATAGAGCTCCTAACCTTAACAGTAGATGTTTAGTTGCTCATGGTTCAGAGAGAAAACTAGGATTCTGAAAAACTGTAAAGTGCGGAATGAGGTAGGGAGAAGAGATTCCTGAATGGCTGATTCTTTTCCCTTTTTATATCTAATCCTAATTAATATAAAATATATTTCCTAAATCAAATAATATCTTTTTCTAATTATAAATAAAATAAAATTTAAATCGGAATTAATAGGAGATTGCGTGCTTGCTTCTTGGAGAGTTGGGGACCACTTGATTCCTTAATAATCCACGCCTAACTTGAGAAATCTCAAGTTAGGCGCAGCCTTGGCCGAATTGATAGAGAAGAAGTATGGACTATTATACATCGTTGGAAAGATCTGAAAGTTAGCTTTTCAACGCCACTAAAATCACATCAATTGGATTTCTGTAGCTCGAGTTATTCAGGTTTGAGTGCAGAGAGGTCAGGGTTGATAGCATCATTCGCCTTCTTCTCTTTTTCTGCGAAAATTCCATCAAATCCATCCGAATGCTACCTAAAATAAACAGAATTGCACATGAATCAAAGTAGCATCTATAGTGGCTAAAAGATAATTAATTCTTGATTAAACTCAACAAATTAAATACAAATTCACTAGAAAAGGTAGGAAAGATGCTCACGCATCAGATACTTAGGTGCACAATCAAACAAGCGTATGCATAAGCAAATGGAATGTGGTTGAAAGAGAATCAAGTTGTATTAAAGAAAAAAAATCTGGGGCAAAGGCTTCCTATAAAGTTAATAAAAGAATAGGTGGTGTTAATCATTGGACATTAACTTTGAACAAGGATTTCTCTTTAATATTTCTACCTAAAAGCATTGTACAACTCCTTTGAGTTAATGAATTGAACCACAAACAAGTAGTTGTAAATGAATTGTATTTGACTATAAAATGAGTTATATTTTGATGCCTTAAAGTTGAAGAAGGCAACTGATGGTTGAAATAGAGGATGTGATGCCGCAAATATAGTAGGGCAAAAATATCATTACATTCAGAAGCAATAATAATTAGCAATCTCATATCACATAACAATAGCAAACTAAGGATCAGTAATCTGCCTATATAAAAGTAGAATTGAGCAACTCTCATAATCCTCTCCTTCTTCTCAATATACTAATGGTTTCAAATTCTTTCATCAAGTGTCCCCTACTGGAAGGGAAGGAGGGTGCAAAAATTGTAAAGTTTTCTTTCTCAGTTAATAACATTACCAAATAATAGGCATATAAATTTTTTCAAGTATGCAAATTTTTTTAGCCTGAATGTTGTGATCTTCATTGGAAGAGTCTGTGAGAAATACAAATATTTTTTTCTTTGTATTATTGAAAATCAAGTATGAAATTTGAAATTGAATCAGATGCGACAATTGCAAACTAAGGTTCAAAAGTAAAAATGACAGATCAATAGTTGAATTCATCAAACACCATATTCCATAACAATGGCAAATCAAGGGCCAAATGCCCAAACCGATCCATTTATACTCCTCTCTTATGTGTTATGTTTATGCTAATTGTATTGCCAAACATGGGGCAAAATGTAATAAGACTTGACAATTTTTTTATTGACAATTCTGAATTCTCATTAATGTCCAAATTTAGTACAACAGCTGAGCAAAGGAAAGCAATCAATTTAAAGGGAAATAACATGTAACAACGAAGCAAATGCTTTTACTCAGCACACAGACCAAAGTTGTTAGGCATTTGAAATGTCGAATGTCGAAGACCCAAAAAGGAACAAAAGATAAATCAAGAACAAATAATTACATGCAAGGCAGTGAAGGAATAATTACATTGTGTTTAATGAAAAAGGATTAGTGAACCTAAATAGTAAGCAAAACAGAAGCAAATTAAGGCCGATCTTGTTATCTCCTATTTATCTTTAATTAAATTCAAATGACAAACAAATTAAGGCTCTATATTGTTAATTAGTTCATCCTTACATAAAGTAACAAGGTTTAATCATACACACGCAAATCAAGGATCTATAAATCAAGTTTAATCACACACTGTATTTTCACCTCATAAAGAGGCAAAATAGCTGAACTAATATAAAAAGATAGAAATCTAAAATTGAACTAATCCATATTCTCAACAGAACAAGTAATCAATATTCAATATTCAATAATCAATTAATCAAAAATCAAGATGTCAAGGGAAGCAGACAAACTAGAAGAGAGACATTACATAGCTACAGCAATGGTGGAGAGACAAGACGTAGCAGCACGATCAGATCAAGATATGTATAAGATATAAGAGATGAAGCAAAGGAATCAAATCACATTTCAAGAAGAATTAAAACAAGAAACTCCCAATATGAAAGATAGAAGAATGAACGATATGTCAAATCACGCGGCAGGATCAAAGCGCATACTTCAACACAAACTAACCTGAGAAGAATACCTAGTGTTCCTGATGTGAGGATTATCGTCGGTTAGGAATTTCACAAAATAATTCCGTTGATAGTATAGTTCCAAGCCAACAAGTAACGCTCAATCAAAGTTTAATTTGTTTGTCACGAGTGCAAACCCAATAAAATAACCGAAGTATTTAAACCTCGGGTCGTCTCTCAAAGGAATTACAGTGAGGTGTGCACATTATTGGTTATGGTATTCAAGTGGTTGGGTTGGTAAAAAAGGGCAAGAAACTAAACCAAACAATTAAAGATAACAACTACTAAAAAGAGGCATTCATGGTAAGGATTGAGAATATAGGCTTTCTATCCTAGTCATTAATTATATTAGAATAATTATCAAGAGCTAATCCTATTTAGTCATCTCCAACATTGGAAGAAGGTATAATGTTATCTTCACATGAGAGAAAGTCAAATAAGACTAGTTAATCTCAATCCAAAAGTCCTAATCAACTTACTAATTGAATTAGCAAGAGATTAGAGTCAATAGAGACAATATTAATTAACAACTCTAGATCACCAACATAAGTTGGGTATTAATGACTTAAGATTACCTAATTTCTCTTTTCAAGCCAAGAATGCTAAAAAAACTATTCTAACATCCAACCAAATATTTTGTCAAACATTTGGAAGGCATAAAAGGAAAATTTGTTAAATTGCAAGAAATATAAATTCTACAACTATCCAATTGCAAGGGAACAATAACAACTCAATTAAATAATAAAAGAACATAAAACATAAATTGTATTAAATGAAAATCAAAGTAACAAGAGTTCTCATAAACATAAAAGAGGCTCAAGGGGAAATTAACAAGAAAACTAAGAAGAACAAAGATATAAGAATAAGAAATTGTAAAGAAAACAAGATGAAAACAAGAATTAAAACCTAAATTAAAGAGAGTTTAACCTAATTCTAACATAATTCTAGAGAGAAGAAGGAGATTCTCTCTCTAGAAACTACCTAAAGCATGGTCCTTAATCTCATCTAATTACTTCCCCTTTGACCCATCTTGAATTCTGCATCAAGTAGCCTCTGAAATGAGTTGGATTTGGGCCTGGAAAGCTCATAAATCGCTCCTAGTGAATTCACTTTAATGAGGTCACGTGCCTCTTGTCATGCGCGTGTGTGGATGACGCGTGCACGTCGCTGGCAAATTTCCTCCTCACGCGTACGCGTGGGTGACGCGTGCGCGTGGTCTTGAATTCTCCAAATGCTCATTTCTTCATGAATTCTCCACTTTGCATGCTTTTCTCTTCACTTCTTCCATCCAATACTTGCCTTATGAACCTGAAATCACTCAACAAATATATCAAGGTATGGAATGGAATTAAAGTGACTTAAATTTAGCTATTTTAAGGCCTAAAAAGCATGTTTTCACACTTAAGCACAAATTAGGGAGAATTACAAAACCATGCTATTTCATTGAATAAATATGGGATAAGTTGATAAAATCCCCTAAATTAAGTACAAGATAAACCACGAAATTGGAGTTTATCAGTTCCTAAACTTAACAATTACCATTAAAAAAAAAAAAAAAAGGAAAGAAGGAGTTTAGAAGAACTATTCCTTGCATGTTATAATTTAGCCCTGTATGCATCATGCCCAACAACCACACCACAAGAAGTGACGATGCTAGATATTTTAACTCACGATGCATGATTTATTATAATTAGTTGAAAGTAATAAGGGGAAACACTCTTGTAAAAAAAAAAACAAAATTGTTAAACTTTAAGGAATTAGATAGTAATTCACAGCAAACACAGATCGAATCTTCTAAGTAATTCCTAAAATACTGACATCAGAGATCATAGAGAACAACATGATGATGAAGAAGATTAAAGCATACATTCGCCAAAAATAGGGGAAGATTAAACTAGCTACAAGAGAAACCGCGAACCAGAACCCAAACCGAAACCATTACAAAAACACATTCAAGAAAATCTACCAAAGGATAAGTTAAGATTGGGTACAAGAAAAAGAACAGGAGTAGTAAGAAGCGGCAAAGGACGCATGATCACAAAAATCAGAAGAGACAATTACACAGAGGACAAAGATGACATTCCTATAGGCCTTTGATAGAGCCACAATTTGTACAAATAGGCGCGCTTCTATTTATACAATTATGATCCTACCACAGGACACTTGCTCCATATTACAGAGATTAAACCTAAGCTCCGATACCACTTTGTCACAGCCCAAAGTGAGCCATGACTGGCGCTCAGGAAAATAGTTCCCTAGCAAGTCTAACAGATTTGAATATAAGATAAATACGAAGGTTACAAATATTTTTGATAAATTTATAGTTTCTAGAATAAATAATTACAAATATATTTTTAATAAAAATAAAATAAATAAATATGGATGGATCCTGCCTATGACATATGGAGCAGATGACGTCTAAGAATTCAACAAAGAATAGATACCCATTGCAGATCATTACTCTTGAATAGAAAGACTCACATAATCATACATTTATTCCTAAAAAATATCTTTTAAAAAAAAATAGAGTGAGTCTTGCAACCCAGTGACTAGACAGTACATCTATAATTCACATGAGACCATATAAATATTATCATAAAAATAATTTTATTTAGAAAATAATAATTTGTATAAATATGTGAATCAATAAGGGAATTCTCATACAGAAATAAAATCAAATAATCCACACTTGGGCAGCTCCACTCTAAGGGTAGCCCTTTCCTCTCGTGTGTCCGTACGGAAAACAGATCCAATGTGTGGCTTACATGTTAGGCTAGCAACGCCCCTACTAGCTGAGGTCTGAGCCAGATGCATCTAGGTTAACTTCATAACCGCCGTTAACTACGTTTTTCTAATACGAGCCTCCCAAACCAATTCAAAACATGTGTTCGTTACCTGGGGTCCACGGGTTGTCGGTAGGTGATGATTGAGAGAGTGAGGGAGGTTCCGAGCGGGCGCAGAGTGAAGGCTGGCAACGTCGGAGGGCGGACGGAGCGGGGGGTGGCCACCTGCAAGGACACTCCGACGATCAAGTCAGAGTCCGTACTAGGGGTGGCAGAGTTATGTAAGGATGTGACGTACCTCGGGGGGAGAGCTGTCCCCCTTTTATATGCTGTGCTGGGTGGGCCTAATAGGGGCCTAGCCCATTGGTTGAGGAGTAAAGTTGTCATCCTCCACATGTGCGGGTCGTCCGTACTTGGAGCCGGTACTCGGGGTGCCGATCCTAAGGGTTCCGACCCGGGTGGTGACGCGTTTAGCGCGGTGAGTTGATCTCCCTCTGGGTCGGGCGTGGTTGACCGACCCGCGGAGACCGGTTGTAGCTTCTTGGGTCTGGGCGGGGTGGTGCCCCGACCCGGCGACTTCCTGGGCTAGTTTGGTAACCCATAACAGTGCCCCTAACACGCCTGCCTCGAGATTTGGTGCTCGTGGTTGGGCGCGTTTGTCTTTTGCTGGAATGGTGAGATTTCTTCCTTTCTCGGTAGCTCGTTGGTGGCGTTTTGTTTCTCGCGTGCTTGGTGGTTTCAGTTTTTGTGTTGCTTTCTTGGTTTTGGCGCCTGGGCATTAAATGCCCATCATTTCATTGATTTGAATTTTGGGCGAAATGTCAAACGTGCCCATGTCTTTTGGCGTTCTTCCTCGGCAGTTACTTTCTCCTTTTATTATTTTTATTTCCTAACCCTCTCTTCTCTTTATTATTTCCCTTTTTCTTTCTCTCTTTCTTCCTACGCTGCTGCTGCTCCTTGTTCCTATCAACGCCGCTGTTTCAAGCATTCTTGCTCCCCGTTCCCACTTTGCAGGTCCTGCTTCTCTTGGTAAGCTCTCATAGCCTCTTTCTTTTTGGTTATTTCTCCTTATCTTTTGTGCATTTGCTTCGTGTATGTTTGGGTCTTCCTTTCTTTCTAGAGGGGGTGCCACTGGATTTCGCATTTTTGGGTCTTTCTAGATTTTGTTCATGTTTCTGGGTTTTCTTGGGTTTTTGTTCGTGGTTCTGGGTTTTCCTGGGTTAGTATGCCAGGGGTTAGGGAGAGGTTTATAGTTTTTCTTTCGCTTTCTTGTTTTGAGGGTTCCCGACCTCCCATGTTGACTAAGTGGTGCCCCCGCTGTAGGTATGGACGATCGTGTCGCTTCCTCGAGTCAGGCCCAGCGCCCTTTGGCTGACTTCATCGACCATTATGCTTGGGTTTCCTTCGATGTGAAGGATACTCCTTCTAAGATGACCAATGAGGGTCTCCAGAAGCTACGACAATCCGGGCTCTTATGTGGAGGGGATCCCGAGGAGGCGTTTTACCAGGTCTATGTCCCTGCTGGTCGGGAGCGTGTCTGCCACAAGAATCTGGCTTCTCCACGAGTTGTCGATTGGCTGTGGGTTTACGATCCTATGTTCATGACTTTGGGGCTTCGTTTACCCTTTTCTCCTTTTGTTATGAGTTTACTGAATCGCTGCGACGTCACTCCGTCGCAACTTCACCCGAATAGTTGGGCCTCTATTCGGTGCTTTGAGATGGTTTGCGAGTACCTCGAGCTGCCGCTTTCAGTGAACGTCTTCCTTTATCTCTTCTTGCTCATGAAACCTTCTAGCCAGGGGAAGGCTAAGAAGGGTTACATGTCTTTTAGAGCCCAACAGGGGCGTAGAATCTTTGGCCTATTTGAAGATTCTTTCCATGGTTTTAAGTCTACCTTCTTCAAGGTTAGACCGATTAAAGATTACTAGCCTTTTTGGCTTACGGCTGAGGGAGCTCGGCGGATCCCGACCTACTGGAGTTTTGGTGCGGGATCCGATTATCTTAATAAGGTGTCTTATGACTGGCTGAGCTCGGAAGAACGGAACATTGCTGATATACTTTTGGCCATTTTTGGTGAAAAGAACCTTAATCCTCGCATGTTAATGGGGGACCGGGAGGCCGTTCGATCGTATGTTGGTGGGTTTTTCCTCCTTGTAGCTCTTTTGTGTTTTATTTTTCTACTGTTGACGCCTTTCTTCCTTTTTGTTTGCAGTTACTATGGCTAGTGGCAATAAGACTTTGGCTGACCTGATGAACCTCATTAAAGGTAATGAGGAAGGTGAAGGTGACTTCCCGCCTACTCCCTCGGCGAGTCAGGAGCACGGGGATATTGAGGAAGCTAGTGGTCGGATAGGTGGGCCTGATCCGGCTCACCAAGAAAATGTTATTTCTCCCGAGGAGCTTGAGGAGGCTACCGGCGTGGAAACGGAGATCTTTGAGGAGGATTTTGGTGATGATGAGCTGAGGGCCGTAGGTAACCCTAAGAAGAGGAAGAGGGATTCCGGGAAAGCCCTCTCGGTTATGGAGAAGAACTTTGATGCTGGGGGTTTTATTGAGTCCCATTTGCTTCCCGGTACTGAGTCGTATTTCCACGAAGCCGACCTCTCCGGTCAAGCTAGGTGGATTTATCGTAGTCTCCTTCGTGCTGCTGCTATTGCCAAGAAGGTGGAGCCCATCCTGGGTAACTATCATGCCATGGAGGTGAAGCTTCGAAACTCCCAAAAAGATTTGACAGATTCATGATCTCGGGAGGAGTCTCTGAAGACTAAGTTGGCTGATCGTGAGAGGAAGGCTGAGGAGGATGCCAAGGAGATTAACAGGCTGGTATATCGGGATATGGCTTTAATGAAGGACCTGAATGCCTCTCGTGGTGAGACTGTGGCCATGAAGAAGAGGGTTGAGGAATTGGAAGAGAAGCTGAAGTTGGCTGAGAGTTCGGCGGAGGCGGTTGCTCGGGATATGGCTGCCTTGAAGAAGAGGAACAAAGATCTTGCGAAGGGAGCTCGCGAAGCTGTTAAGCTGACTGAGGAAGGGATAAAGCTCCAGGTGGCAGTACTGGCTCCCGACCTTGACCTCTCTCAGGTTGGTGCGATGAAGACTGTGGAGGGTGGGAAGATTGTTGACATCCTTTGAATTATTTGGATATTCCTGTCTTGTTTTACTTTTTGTTTGTAATATTTATCATTTCGGGCTTGCTGGTAGGCGCCCTTTGGTTGTATTTGAACACTTTTTGCTTGTGCTCGTGCTATTTGGCATTTATCGGATTTTGTTCGGGCCGTCGTGGCCTTTGCTCTTTATTTCGCTTGCTCGGGCCGTCATGGCATTTTGCTTAATCCGTTTATTATGATACTACTTTGAGCCGTTTATTTTTGGTCCCTTATGGTTCCCGGGGTGATCAGTCCTGGGTTACCGTTGGGTCGACCGTTTTGTTTCTTTTCGTTGCGCTTTTGTTTTGAGACTTGGGAGAGAGTGAACTTGCAAAAGATAAGCTTATCATATTGTCAGACAAGGAAATATGTAATGCATAAACAAATTCAAGCGAAAGAAGATATTCGTGTGAAACATAAAAGGAGAACGTAAAAGCGAAACATGGGGATGGGGATTGGGGTTGTGTGATCGCCCCTTCTTACGAGTAGAACCTTCTGAGGTTCGCCATGTTCCATGTCCTCGGTACTTCGTTCCCATTTAACCTTTCTAGTTTGTAACCCCCTTTGCCGAGGACTTCTTTTATTCTGTAAGGTCCTTCCCAGTTTGCGGCTAGCTTGCCTTCTCCTGGTGTTGGGGGTCCTATGTGGTTTCGTCGTAGGACCAGGTCGCCTTCTCCCAAGTTTCTTTTCAATACTTTGCCATTGTATCTGAGGGCCACTCTCTGCTTGATTGCTGCTTCTGCTAGGTGCGCCATTTGCCTTGTCTCGTCGGCTAGGTCTTTTTCAACTGCCTCGCTACCCCCTCCGAGGAGCAGCCTCAGACTTGGTTCCCCGACCTCGACTGGGATGACAGCGTTGACCCCGTATGTGAGTCGGAAGGGGGTTTCTCCGGTGGATGATTGGGGGGTGGTCCTGTACGACCATAGTACTGGGGCTAATTCCTCTGCCCATGAGCCTTTCTTTCCCTCAAGTCACTTTTTCAGCCCCTTTAGGATAACTTTGTTGGCTGCTTCGACTTGGCCGTTGGTTTGAGGGTGTTCGACTGAGGAGAACTTTTGCTTAATCCCTAGTCCTTCTAAGAACCCTTTGAACTTCTTGTCGGTGAATTGGGTCTCGTTGTCCGATATGACGGTTTCCGGTATCCCGAACCTTGTGACCACTTGTTTCCACATGAACTTTTGGCAGTTCGCTGCAGATATACTGGCTAGTGGTTCTGCTTCTACCCACTTGGTGTAATAATCTATGGCCACTATAAGTACTTCACCTGCCCGGGTCCTGGTGGGAATGGTCCTAGGAGGTCGACTCCCCATTGGGCGAAAGGTCGGGGGGCCATCATTAGATTGAGCTCCTCTGGAGGTGCTTTGTGGAAGTTGGTATTCTCCTGGCACTTTTTACATTTCTTCACGAACTTCTGGGCATCTGACATCATTGTAGGCCAGTAGTATCCCGCCCTGATGATTTTTCTTGCTAGAGATCTTCCCCCGATGTGGTGACCACAACACCCTTCGTGTACCTCCCTTAGGACGTAGTCCGTCTGGTCGGGGCATAAGCATTTTAGTAGTGGTTGGTGGAGCCCTCTCTTGTATAGCTGCCCCTGTATGATTGTGTATTTAAGAGCTTCCCTTTTGACAATCTCCGCCTCTTTTTGGTTGGGAGGTGTTTCTGCGTGCTCCAGATATCGGGAGATAGGGTCCATCCATGAGGGCGGGTTTGGTGCTTGAGCCGTGCACATGATGATCGCAAGTTCCGTTGCTAGCCTTTGGATCAGAGATCTGTTCCCCGTGCCGGGTTTGGTGCTTGCGAGCTTGGAGAGGAGGTCGGCTCGGGCGTTCCTTTCCCTGGGAACGTGCTTGATTGTGACTTCTTCGAAGCTTTTGCATAGTTCTCTTACTTTTTCCAAGTATTTTTGTAGTAGTGCATCCCTGGCTTTGTAGCTGCCGTTTACCTGGGAAGTGACGATTTGGGAGTCGCTGCTCACTTCTATTCTTGATGCTCCGACCTCTTTGGCTAGCATTAACCCTCCAATCAAAGCTTCATACTCAGCTTGGTTGTTTGAGACCGGGAATTCGAACTTGATGGATTGTTCGTATGCTACTCCTGCCGAGTTTTCGAGGATGATCCCGGCCCCTCTAAACGTTTGGTTGGATGCTCCGTCAACGTGGAGCTTCCACCGTGTGCTCGGTACGTCGGGGGCTTCTCCTGTGACTTCAACGAGAAAGTCTGCCATGGCTTGGGCTTTGATTGCTTGCCTTGGTTCATACCGCAAGTCGTATTGGGATAGTTCCACTGCCCATGCCATCATTCTTCCCGCTAGGTCGGGTTTTTGGAGGACTTGTCGGATGGCTTGGTCGGTTCTCAAGATGATTGTGTGCCCTTGGAAGTATTGTTTTAGTCTTCTTGATGAAACCAATAGGGCGTAGGCTAGCTTTTCCAACTTGGTATATCTCGTCTCTGCCCCTTGAAGTGTTTTTCTGATGAAGTATATTGGGCGCTGGGTTTTGTCCTCCTCCCTGACTAGGACTGCTGCCATTGCTTATATGGTCACGGCCAAGTACAGGTACAAGGGCTCGCCTTCTCTGGGTTTGCTGAGCATAGGGGGTTCTGAGATTATCCTCTTGAAATGGTTGAATGCCTCTTCGCATTCCTGGGTCCATTCAAAGGTGATTCCTTTCTTCATCAAGTTGAAGAATGGAATGGCCCTTTCAGCCGAGGCTCCGAGAAACCGGGATAGGGCTGTGAGTTTCCCGGTGAGCCGTTGTACATCTTTGATGCTCCCGAGGCTCATCATTTTGAGGACGGCTTCGCACTTGTCCGGGTTAGCTTCTACTCCTCTCTGGGTTATCATGAATCCCAGGAATTTTTCTACTTCCATGGCGAATGCGCATTTGAGTGGGTTAAGTCGCATTTTGAATTTCCTTAATGCCCAAAAGACGGCCTGGAGGTCGTTTATCAGATTGCTTGGTTATGTTGTTTTTACCAGGATATCGTCGACATACACCTCTACCGTTCTACCGATGAGGTCATGGAAGACTCTGCTCATTAGCCTTTGCTAGGTGGCCCCTGCGTTTTTTAGCCCAAAGGGCATTACCTTGTAGCAGTAGGTGCCTCCTGGTGTTATAAAAGCTGTCTTGTCTTCGTCAGGTCGGTGCATCGGGATTTGGTTGTAGCCGGAGTAGGCATCCATGAAACTGAGATATCGGTACCCCGCTGCTGAGTCTACTAGGGTGTCAATGTTGGGGAGGGGAAAGGAGTCTTTTGGACATGCTTTGTTCAAGTCAGAGTAGTCTACGCACATTCCCATTTCCCACTGGCTTTCTTGACTAGGATAACATTGGACAGCCATGTTGAGTATTCGAGTTCTTTGATGAACCCTGCTTCCAGCAGCCCTGCTGTTTGCTTAGCGACTTCTTCCGCCCTTTCCTGCGACATCTTCCTTCGCCGCTGGGCTACCGGTTTGGCTTCCGATTTTATGACTAGTCGGTGGGACATGACCTCGGGATCTAGCCCTGGCATGTCTGATGGGGTCCACGCAAAAAGGTCGCTGTTTGCTCTCACGACCTCTATGAGGGGACCTTTGAGTTCATGGGGTAGGTTTCTGTTAATGAAGGTGAATTGTTCTACCGACTTCCCTATCTAGAATTTTTCCATGTCCTCTTCTGGTTCAGGTCTTGGTTTGTCCTCCACCCTGACGTCCAGATCTGCTAGGAACACGCCAGCTGCCTTTTTGGATTCTTTCCTTAAGGAGAGACTGGCGCTGTCGCAGGCGACTGCCGTTTCTAGGTCTCCCCTTACGGAACCAACCGATCCCTTGTCCATTACGAACTTCATTGTTAGGTATTTTGTGCATATTACAGCTGAGAATTCGTTGATGGTTTTCCTTCCTAGGATGATGTTATAGGCGGTGGAGTCTCTAAGGACTACGAAGTCTGCCATAACCGATTTCCTGGCGTCGCTAGTTCCTAGGCTGATCGAGAGAGAGATCGTTCCGTCGGGTCTTATGTAGTTATCACCAAGTCCCATGACTCCATGTTGATGGCTTTTGAGGTCGGATTCCTTGAGCCCCATTGCGTCGAACACGTTTCTGAATAGGATATTCGAATCGGCTCCTGTGTCGACGAGGATGCGTCTGACCAGCCCTATCCCGACCATCGCTGTGGCTACCATGGGAGGATTTTTGGGGAGGTCCTTGAACCATATGTCTTCTGGACCAAATGATATTGTTGGGAGTCTCTTGTTGGTGGTGGGGCTATCCGTCGAGATGGAGAGCACCCGGGAGTCCTTTCTTGTTCCTGACTTAGATTTGGAGGGACTGTCTCGTCCGACCACAATATTAACCACGAAAGTTGGGGGATTGCTGGCATCCCCTGTGGGTTCTTGTCTAGGTTTGACTGCCCGATTTCGGTCTCCCTCGGAGCGCTCTCTCTCTTGTCTCCTTGGTTCCCTGATAAGTCGGGAGAATTCGCTCAGTTTCCCTTCTCTGATGGCCTGTTCCAAGGCATCCTTGAGGTCAAAGCAGTCTTGTGTTTTGTGATTAAACCCTTTGTGGTAATCGCAGTAAAGGCTCTTGTTGCCTCCCGTTCTCTCCTTCAGGGGTCTGGGTCTGGTTAGGATTCTCTTCTCTGCGATTTGCTGGTAGACTTCCACTATGGGTGCCGTAAGTGACGTGTAGTTCATGAACCTTCCTACCCGTGGTTGCTTGGGTGGCTTGTTTAGGATGCCATCTCTGGGGGCTTCCTTGTATCGCTCGGTTTGATGTGTCTGCCGTGTTTGCGGGTTGGCGGGCTGCCATTTATTGGCTGCCATAACCTGGCTGACCTCCTCGTCATTGATGTACTCTTTGGCTATGCTCTGGATTTCCTGCATGGTCCATACAGGCTTGGTTGTTAGGTGTTTCCTAAAGTCTTCATTCAGCAGGCCGTTTGTTAGGCATAGGCTAGCGACTGAGTCCGTGAGGCCATCAATTTCTAGACATTCATCGTTAAACCTATCCAGGAATTTTCTGGTCGGCTCACCGGGTTTTTGGGTAACCCCTAACAAGTTAATTGGGTGCTTTGCTTTGGCTATGCGTGTCGTAAACCGTGCTAGAAACTTCTGGGATATGTCTGCGAAGGCCGTGATGGATCCCTACGGGAGGGTGTTGAACCATTGGATCGCCGGGCCGGCTAGTGTTACGGGAAACGCCCGGCACCTGACTGCGTCGCCTTCTCCTTCCAGATTCATTCTTGCTTCAAAAGCTGTGACGTGTTCCTGGGGGTCCTTGGTCCCATCATATCTCATGTCCGTTGGCTTGTCAAAGTTTCTCGGGAGCCGGACTTTGAGAATTGAGGGGTGAAAAGGGGTTGCCCCCATGACGATGGGGTTTTCTTGTCTCCGGGTCTCCTCTTTCTGGGACCCCCAACGGCTTTCTGACTTGCGTCGAGTGGTTCTGGAGGTCACTTGTGTGCGTGTCTCTTCGTGCCTTGTTAGGCTTCTTCCTTGGCTATCGCGTGCACGAGAGGGAGAGCGGGTGCGGGCATGGGACTGGCTAGCACCTCTGTGTGAGCGGCCGGCGTTCCCCTGGGATTGGTCCCTTGCCGCCAACTCCTGCTCAAGGTTCTGTACTCTGTGCCTAAGCTCCTGCATGATCTTGGCGCTGTTGGCTCCTGTTCTCCCAAAGTGGCGGCGTCTCTCGGGGGTCTGGGTATACATTTGGTCGGGCTGGATGGATGGCCTCGGGTGCTCGGCATCACGGGCCGTTGAGCTCGCTCTGCTCAAACGGGCTCCGCCTCCTTCGCGGAGCTCCTCCGAGGTGATGTGTCACTCCATGTTCGCGTCGGGATCCCTACAGATGACGCCAATATTCGTTACCTGGGGTCCACGGGTTGTCGGATCCCACAGACGGCGCCAATGTTCGTTACCTGGGGTCCACGGGTTGTCGGTAGGTGATGATTGAGAGAGTGAGGGAGGTCCCGAGCGGGCGCAAAGCGAAGGCTGGCAACGTCGGAGGGCGGACGGAGCGGGGGTGGCCACCTGCAAGGACACTCTGACAATCAAGTCAGAGTCCGTACTAGGGGTGGCAGCGTTATGTAAGGATGTGACGTACCTCGGGGGGAGAGCTGTCCCCCTTTTATATGCTGTGCTGGGTGGGCCTAATAGGGGCCTAGCCCATTGGTTGAGGAGTAAAGCTGTCATCCTCCACGTGTGCGGGTCGTCCGTACTTGGAGCCGGTACTCGGGGTGCCGATCCTAAGGGTTCTGACCCGGGTGGTGACGTGTTTAGCGCGGTGAGTTGATCTCCCTCTGGGTCGGGCGTAGCTGACCGACCCGCGGAGACCAGTTGTAGCTTCTTAGGTCTGGGCGGGGTGGTGCCCCGACCCGGCGACTTCCTGGGCTGGTTTGGCAGCCCGTAACAACATGTAATTTCGAATATAATCAATTCTACAGTCTTTCAAACATACAAGGTATCAAATCAAATAAAATCAAATAATACTTTCTCATCCAATCCTTTCCAATCATATTTTCTCAATCTTAAGGCATTTCAAACATATTTCACAATTTTAAAATAAGTGAGTACCAAAAAATACTTTAATGCTTCAAAAATAGATATTCAAGTAAAATCAAACATTTTGGAATAATGCAAAACTTCATCAAAAAAAATATATATGGTCTCATGTATAGTTCCGAAAGTATAAACTTCATAAAAATGAATTATTTAATTCTAATAAATCAATTACTCTAATCAATTTAAAATTATTCAAGGCAAAGATAGTGAGTATAATTCAAAGATCATAATAGATATATATCAAAATAATTATAGATGCACAATCAAACAATTATAAATGTAAAGCCTACTCACAAATTGGTCTCAAGGGACCGAGGAGACCAAACCAGGAGTTCCAAAATAAAATGCGAAGAAGGTTGAAGTAGACTGGAATGAAAGAGCATGAATTTTTGGGCCGGGGCAGTAGAAAGTTGCGGCTGCGACAACATAAGCTTTATTCCTACCAATATATGCACAAATCAAGATAGCAATGACAACATCATCGCTGGCAGCCCTAGTTGCAACAACATGGGACAACCACAGTAAAAATGATAGCAAATCCAACAAGAGCAAAGGCAGAAAGGGAATCAAGATAGGACAGAGTCAATAATAGAGCTTTACAGCAAGACAAGGCAGAACAAGATTAGTCTTACCAAAGGAAACAAGGGGATGGAGCATCGGCAGCTCCGATAATCCTCACCGGCAAGGACAGAACCGGCAGAAGCAAAGCGAAGCTAGGGCAAACTTGCAGAGTTTCCGACGGTGGCTGCGGCGATGTCAGTGTGGTTCTTGGCGACCAGAGGCGCGGTGCTGCAGCCTGCAACAACGGCAGAGGCGTACCAGCTCCCCCTCCTCGGGAGACTCTCCTCTCTCTGACCATTGTGTTTCTCTCTCCTCTGCGAGCTCCTCTCTCTCTCTTCAAAGCCCCATACCTGCAACCGTGACGGCAACGACGAAGTTCCCCTTCCAATGGCAGGGACAAACTCCAGGGGTGACGACGAGGACGGCGGGACAGCACCTCCTCCCTCGCACTTCTTCCTTTCTCCTTCTCCCATTCCCTGTTTTGATCTCATTCTCCCTCTCCCTTCCTCCCCTCTCTTCGCCCCGATCATCACTCTCTCTGCTTCTCCTGTGTGTGCTCATAGCATGTGAGGTGAGAGTTGAGAGTGTTGTTAATTTTAATAAAAATAGAGGATAGAATAGTAATTGAAAATTAAAATTAATTATTTTGGAATATCCTTTATTTATAAACCCATCAATTAGTTTTAATTAGATATTCTAATTTAAAAAAAAATTAGAGATAATTTAATTAATTTTCTTAGTTCATAAAAATAAATTTAAATATCTTTAATAAAATGATTTCTATAATAAAAAAAAAATAAGAGGTGTTATATTATTTTTTTCTGAAATTAAAACTTTTGGAGGTGAATGGCAGCCTAACACATTAAAAAAAATCTGTAAAAACATTTCACGCAATTTTTTTATTACGAAAGTCTTGGTAGTTTGGAAACCATCGAACTTTTGGAAATTTAGTTGAGTTATTAAAGATTGATTTTATGAATTTAAGGGTTATTATTTTTTGAAACAATAGTTATACAACCAAGTGATTTAGCTAACCAAGTTCAATAAAGTGATTTATATATTTGTGTCGCTAATGTGTAACAGACTTTTAACGTAAAAGGCTTCTTTCTCTGCATTTTTTTGCATTTCTCTGCTACTTCTTCTCCTCCTCTTCCTCCTCATTTTTTCTTATTTTTTCTCATTTTTCTCTTTCATTATCGCCGTCGTCACTACCACCACACCACCGACTCCTCCTCATCCTCCTTTTTCTTTTTTCATTTGAATTTCTTCAATCTCCTCCTCCTCATCAAAATTAAATCTAG
The DNA here is from genome assembly GCF_000816755.2 of Arachis ipaensis. Taxonomy (NCBI): domain Eukaryota; kingdom Viridiplantae; phylum Streptophyta; class Magnoliopsida; order Fabales; family Fabaceae; genus Arachis; species Arachis ipaensis. The sequence goes on along the minus strand of NC_029786.2, from coordinate 74,755,126 downwards.
AATGTATCAAAATTACATAATGATGACGATACACAAACAAACCCAGAATGCATCAAAATTAAATCTAGAATATACTGAAATTACATAATAATGGCGATACACAAACAAACTCGGTTCAAAATAAATGCAACTTATTTAAATTCAGAATGCATTGAACTTACTTAATGATGACGACACACAAACAAACTCACTTCAAAACAATCACAGACCAAGTGCACCTTATTTAAATCCAGAATGAACCGAAATCACTTAATGATAATTCAAAAATCCTCCTTCTTCATTATCGTCATCATCTTTTTCTTTTCTTATTTATCTTCTCCTACTTGTTTTAACTTCTCATTATTATTCTCATTTTCTTTCTTAACAAGAATAAAAATAAGAAAAAAGTCAAACAAAAAAATACATAATGCTACAAAATCAGTAAAAAGAGAAAGAACCTACATTCATTCAACTAAATCATATTACAATACACATGTTCATTCAAGTTTAATATGAGAAGCAATGTTCCTAAAAAAAATAAGAGCAAAAGAAAAAAGAAAGAAAGAGAAAAGAATATAAAGAAAAAATGCAACATTAAAAAAGATATTTTTGTATCTTTGTAGCAAAATTTTAATGTCAAAACTAAAAAATATGTATGTTATTATTAAGAAATTTTTCTTGATTTTACACGCATGCTGTGTGAGTGAATTTTGTTGAATTTGAACCAATTTGATTGGACTTGCCCACTTGATTACCAAAAAATTTAGATGTGTAGTGAAATTATTTTTGAAATTTATTTAAAAAAGAATATTAAAATACAATTTATGACAAACTGAATTTAATTAGTAAGAGTTCTTGAATATTATTTCAAATAATTGAGCATTGCAAGTGATTTGAAATTTAAAATTGAAGTGATTACAGGATAAAGGAAATTGAAACATTAATCCATTTATTTTAAGATTTAATGCTCCATTTATATAGATTAAATTAAATGAAGTGAAGTCTCCTAATTTCCTAAATGAAAGTAATTATTCGAACTCAGTTGTGATCCAAGGAGTAAAATTCCATGGTAATTTAGAACAATTTCCTTCAACAACATCTAATCCTTATTTCTAATTTTTCTTTTAATTTTTATAGAAAATCCTAAACTACTCTTACCTTTAATTATGCATGTGGATTTTTTGGCTTGATGATATTGAATTTTATTCTTGACAAGGATAGTAGTTCTATTCTGCTTGTTCATTGTTATTGATATTTTGTAGGAACGATAGTTTTATTCTTCTCATGATAAAAAAGGTGGTTTTGTCCTGCTCATAATATGACGATGATGATTCATATGTCCATCATAACTCGGTTACACATTATAGTTTGGCTATAAATATTATAGATCGATTATCACTAACAAACATCAAATAAATATCAAAACGCTCTGATATGCCATTATTCCTCATTAAAGTAAATTACTCGGGAACATAATTATTGATACTTCATCCCAAATATAAAAAGCAGGTAGGACATTTGATTTAGGACTTACTTTTTGAGTACAAAACTTATAATTCACTCACTGAATTGAGCGTCAGAGTATCTTTTTGCAGGTGCCCACCCTTTTGTATTCTTGGTACCGAGGTATAACTCATCCCGACAAAAGCTTGGAGGTAATTGCCGGAGAACGAGCTTATACCACAACCAAATCACAGAAGAACAATTGGCGCTCACCGTGGAGCCGAGAAAAAAAACACCTTTTTTTAGGCTCATAAACTTTCAGATTTGTTTAGGGCTGACCAACCTTCCCCGACGCCATCAAAGCTTCTTCGTATGGTAACGGAATTACAACATACTAATCAACGCATGGTAGATGAAAATCAAAGAATGGCGAATCAGATAGCCGAGCTAACCGGGCTCGGATAACTCATAATAATGATCACAACGAACAATCATATGATCAAGAAGCAAATTCCGATTCAACACATGTTTCTGAAACTCAGCAACTAGAGGAGGACCAACCAGCCAATGAAGACGACGAATTGGACAATGCAGTTGGACCATTTACGACAGATGTCATGAATTTTCAATTGCCAAAAAACCTTGCATTACTGATAAAGAGAATTCTTGTATGGTTCGGAATCAATCAAAACTAGAATCAATTCGTTGGTAGCATAGTCTAAACCAACAATGAATTCTCACAATCAAATAATAAATGTCACAAAACAAAATATAAACCGAGAGTATTTAACTCCCGGGTCGTCTTCCCTAGGAGTTAAAATGAAATGTATAATCTTTGGCTATGGAGGAGAGAGCATGGGGAATTGGGAATGAAAGCAAGAGAGCAAAAAATGTACATAGCAAGAAAGTAAATGAACATGCAAGGAATGTGAATGGCAACGCTTGGCAAGAATTGGGTAATCTAGACTTCCTATCCTAGTTGTTGATCACAAACATGGCAATTGTGTGGAAGCAATACAAACTAGTCAATCCTCCTCGAGAATTAGTCAAAAGGTGTAATTGATCTCAATCTATAAGTCCTAGTCAACTCACTAATTACTTAGTGAAAGACTAGCGTTGATGCGCATAAACTAGTTATGCTACGATTTAGGAAATTGCACGATCGGCAAAATTCCTTCCGGCAAGTGCACCGGTTATCCCTGGTTACTTAAATTCTATCCTATTTATACACTTTCTATATTGAGCTTCTGTTGTGTTTCTTGGGCTTTGAGGCCTCTCCCTGCTTTCCTTTTGCCTTGGGTTTATGATCCATAATCTTGATGAGGCTGCTGATCCAAAATCTGTAACATTCATTGAGCCAACTTAGTGATAATCAAATAATGACACATGACTCAATAAATTGAAATTTCAGACTCATCAATCCTT
>NC_029786.2:74750977-74752083 GCF_000816755.2 Arachis ipaensis | reverse complement strand
TGATAATCCCGGGTTAGTTAACCCAAGTTACCGAGTGTTGAAACACTCCTCTGAACCTATACATCCAAGCATATCCTTAATACATAAACACCACAGGCATTTGTCTCAGAAGTTCAAACCATTGGTGCCTAGCTTATTTTCTCAATTTTTTTTGCTTTTTGGTTGCCCTTTTTCAGTGGCTTTTTCTTCTTCTTTTTCTTTCTTTTTCATGGCCAAAGACATTTATTCATCAAGATCCATAGACAGTTTTCAATTTCTACATAAAAAATGATAATTCTACACTCTATTTCCAGTGATCTGACTTAAACAATCAAGCATGCATACCACCACTTAATTCTACTTGATTTGTCACTAATTGAGCCAAGTTACTTTTGTTCAAACTTTTCTTTTATTTTTGGAAACAGAACAAGCATGGCAAGCATTTGATTAAGAAGGTGAAGTTATATCCAAACATCAAGGCATTCACTTTATTCAAAGCAATAAACAGACACTCATACTAAAAACTCCACATAACGCTTAAATGACTTATGATGAAAGAAAGCTCATAACGACAATTCACCAATTATAATTTGATTATTAAGGAACGAGACCACCTCTTATTTATTGCTTGGTTCTTCTTAATTCTTGGGATCCTGCTTCTTCTTGCTTCCTGCCTCTTTTTGACCACTTGTGCTTCCTTTGTCTTTTCTTATGATCTTTTTCCAGAATCCAGCCTTTTTCATTGTTTCTTCCACTCCTTTTTCAAGGATCATTGCCTTGTTTATTTCTCCTTCTTTCCTCCCTTTGAAATACTCATCAAAAGCTGGGAATGCTGGGTCCATCTTGTGTAGATGTTCCCCTATGTAGTTAAGCTTGATTTGAGAACTGATGTTGTAATCAGCTTGAACTGAGTATCTTGCATTCTGTAAAGTGGTGGCTTCCTTGATTGCCAAGACATTGGCATCTTGGTGTTGGCATATGTGGCTGAAGGATTCCTGTAATTGTAAATTCTGTTCCCTTTGCAGATCGAAGAATCTTGATTCAAAGTTCCTTTGCATATCCATCATTTTCAGGTGAAAGTCCTCTTGTCTCTCCTGAGACCTCATGTATTGTTGAGACATTCCTTC
>NC_029786.2:74749694-74750700 GCF_000816755.2 Arachis ipaensis | reverse complement strand
GTTTGTCCTCCCTTCAAAACTCTTTTCTTGCTCAACAATTCCTTTAAATACTTGATGTGTGTAGGCATTTGATGGAGAATTTCAAGAAAAGGAATATTGATATGGAGAGACTTAAATGTCTCTAAAAACCTTGAATAGGTTTTCCCTTTTTCACCTCCTCCTAACCTCTGAGGAAATGGTGCTTTTGGTTGGTATGTTTCCATCGTGCCTTTTTGCAGTTCCTTGGCTTGCTCAGTTTCACTTTCCTGCTTAGCTTCCTCCACACTTTCCTTCAAGATTTCTGGCTCCTGTTTTGAGGGTCTGATTCCTTCTTCTTCTGAGACTTCCTTCAATATAGTGATGGCCTTGCAGTCTTCCCATCTCACTCCCTTTTGTTCCCCTTTAGGATTCTTTTTCGTGTCACTAGGGAACACTGCAGTGGACTTGGGGGCTTGTTGGGATAGCTCTCCTACTTGAGACTCCATCCTCTTTAGTCTTTCACCATGGTCCCTTAAGGTGGATCTCACCTCATCCCTAAAGCTTTTCAACTCACTTACGTCCTGACCCATGTTTGCCAGCCTTCCTTCTATCCTGTTTAATTGATCTTGAAATTGTTGGTTCGGATTAGGTTGGGTAGGTTGATTATTTTGGCCATGATATGATGGTTGGGAGTAAGTGTTTTGTGTGGCTTGGTATGATCTTTGGTTGGAGTTTTGGTATGTGGACTTGTTATGTTGGTTTTGCTGGTTTCCCCACCCAAAGTTTGGGTGGTTTTTCCAGCCTGGGTTGTAAGTGTTGGAATGTGGATCATATGATTGCCTTTGTTGATTTCCTACATAATTGGCCTCTTCCCAATCACCTCCTTCAGTGCTTTCTTCCTCTTTCTCTTGTGTGTGTATTGCAGCCACTTGCTTTGTTTCTAATTTCCTGGTGAGCTCTGCTAGTTGCTTGGCAAACACCTTGTTTTGGGCTAGAATTGTATCAACATGGTTCAGCTCCATGACTCCCTTAGTGTTGTGTCTCTCTG
>NC_029786.2:74741571-74749235 GCF_000816755.2 Arachis ipaensis | reverse complement strand
GTTTAAGCTCCAGTTTAAGGTTAAACTGGGGCTTAAACGTGGAAATGTTCCCTTGGTGAAATTCTCATTCTGGCGTTTAACTTCCAGTTTAAGGTTAAACTGGAGGTTAAACGCCAGTTCCAGCATTTCTTAGCCTTCATGATTCTGGCGTTTAAGCTCCAGTTTAAGCTTAAACTGGAACTTAAACTCCACATGTGATATTCAAGCTTCCTTTATTGATTTTGTTGCTTCCTTGCCTAGCCTCTTCTTTCCTGAAATCATCCAAACAATTGCATCAAAGTCTTGCAAAATTTCATGAGAATTCTTCCATTCATAGCATTCAAGTAATATAACTAAAACTCATGGAATTTGCATCAAAATCATACTGTTTGGATGGTTCATTGCTTTGTTATTCATTTAACCATTCTTGGTTACTTTAAGCTCAAGAAAATGCATAAAACAACTAAAACTAACAGAAAAATGCTAGTGAAACTAGCCTAAGATGCCTTGGCATCAAGCGTCAATGGAAACCAAATCAATTAACCATTCTCACACAATGCGGAATGGACATCCACAACTCAATTCCACCGAAACATCCAATTTCTCAACCAAGAGTGTGAAAATTAAACATGCTAAAAATTAAACATCAAAGCAAATAAAAGTCAACACAATAAAAGTCAAAGCAAGTAAAATTAAAGTGCAAGAAAGGAAACTTAAAATGCAAAAAACCTCTTGGCAAGTAATTGAAGGCTAAGGCTACCTATCCTAGTCATTGACCATAAACATATGATGGTTATGAAGAGTTAATCCTACTTAGTCAACCTTACATCAAAGATAAGTCAATTAGGCATAGTTAATTTCAATCCCTAAATCCTATGTCAATACTAAGGGGTCACATAGAGTCAAGGGAAACCAAATCAACTAACTCACTCTAATATATTAAACAAGAATGCACATCAATGACTCAAGGATCACCAAAGACAACAATTTCAAGCCAAGAGTGGAGAAAAAGTAAGTAAAAACTAAGCCAAGCATTTTATCAAACACTTGGTGTGTATGAGAATAAAATAATATTAAAATGTATTAAAATAGATTCTAAAGCTACCAAAGCAAGAAAATAGCAATAACAACTAAAGAAAGCAATAAATGAACATAAAACATAAATTACATTAAATGTAAATTAAAATAACAAAGAGTGCTCATAAAATGAAAATAACAAAATAAAGGAAATAACAAGAGAAATGAAGAAGAGCAAAAAGGTAATAACAATAAATGACAAGAAAAAGTAAATAGAAACAAGAATTAAAAGTAGAAATTACAAGAAATTAAACTAAAGAACCCTAATTCTAGAGAGAGGGGGGATCTTCTCTCTCTAGAAACTAAGAGAAAACATAAAAAAAAACTAAACCTAATTGCCCCCCTTTATTTCTCTTCACTTTGGCCTTAAATAGCTTCAGAAAATGAGTTGGATTGGGTTTTGGAGGCCCAAAATTCGCCCCCAGCAATTTGTATTAATGAGCTCACGTGCACGGACCTGTGTGGACGCACAGACGCGTGCATCCGCAACATGCTGAAAATTGACCTGTGCAGATGTACAAGTACCTGTGCGTACGCATAGGTAGACTTATGTCCACTATAGCAAATTGCATATCATTTTGAAGCCCCGAATGTTAGCTTTCAAATGCCGCTATAACCGCCTCATTTGGACCTCTGTAGCTCAAGTTATGACCACTTTAGTACAGAGAGGTCAGGGCTGACAGCTTTCCAAATCCTTCATTTCTTGAATTCTTCCACTTTGTATGCTTTCCTTCCACTTCCTCAAGCCATTCTTGCCTTCAAAACCTTAAATCACTCAAACAAATATATCAAGGCATCGAATGGGAGAAAAGTGAATTAAAATTGGCAATTTAAGCATGAAAAGTATATTTTTCACAATTAAGCACAATTAGGAAAGAATTCACAAAAGCATGCTATTTAGGCGAATAAATGTGGGTTTATGTGATGGAATCCACTCAAATTAAACCAAAATATATCGTAAAATATGGATTCATCAATTCTTCCACACTTAAACCAAGCATGTCCTTATGCTAAACCAACCAAAGGAGATGAATGAAGGGGTAATTATTAATGCAACTACCTACATGCATGTAACTATACTAAATGCTATCTATATATATCTACACTATGATTCCTATTGAGTTTTGCAAAATCCAACAAAAGAATCTCAATCAATCCAAAGTAGAAACTTAGGGCCAAGACAAGGAAAATATAGCAATATGATCAATGTCCAAAGATTGATTTGAAATTTTCAAAATTAAGTTCAACAACTTGCAAAAAGATATAAAATAAGCAATGGAAACATAGAATTGAACAATTGAAACCCTCACCGGATGTGTTTACACTCTAATTGCTCAGTGTGTAGGGTTTAATCACTTAATCCTCCTTTAATCATGTTTCTTAAAGATTTGCAAGTCATCCAACAATCAACTGATATTTGATGAATGAATGCAAATATCATGAGGGCTTTTGTGGGTTGTAATGGGGCTTAGGTAAGGGTAGGATTAATATGGTTAAGCGTGCTATTAGATTGGATCTTTGATTAGCTCAAGCATCCCACCTAATCCTATATATCATCCTATATACATAACAAAACAATCCTAGCTACCCATTTATCCCTTTCTCACATTCACTCATGCATGCTTTTCAATTCAACCACCTATGAATCTCTTATTTCTATTCTTATTGTCATTTCTTTTCTTTTCTTTTTTTTTTTTTGTTTTTTTATACAAAGTATATACACCAAAATTTTTTTCTTTTATCAACACAAAGAGATGCATATGTCTTACTTAATAGATGCATGAGTGTTTACCCATTTTTCCAAATATTCTCAATGAACACCCAACTAGCTTTCTACCAATGTTTCCCACAAATTCTCCCACACTTGATTAACACACACACACACACACACACACACACACACACACACTCAAACCCAAGCTAATCAAAGATACAATTCAAGGACATTAATGATTTTTCACTTAGGGTAAATGATGTGCTTAAAATAAGAACAAAGGGGAATTAAAAGGCTCAAAAGTGGTTTACAAAGGTAGATGTAAGGGTTGGCCATATGGGTTAAGTGAGTTTAATTTCAACAATGGCCTCAATCATACTAGATGCATTCAAAACAATAAATAAAGGACATAAAGATTCAAGCAAATCTAAGATTACAATCATAAAAGGAGTATAACACACAAGAACAAAAATTTGTGATTGAAAATATGCAACCACACAATTAAAGCTCAAATCTCACTTGGTATTTGTTGAAGCTCTTTTCTATATTCCAAAAAAAAGATACTTCAAGCAAGTCCAAAAAATAAATTTCAAATCTAATCAATGGAATGCCAAAAAGAGATTTCTTGAAAATTCTTTGTTGTTTTACCAAACTTATTTACTCTACCATGCAACATGCAAATATTTACTATCATATAACTATAAGCATTAAAGAGATATATACAAACAAACCAAACAAAATGAAAACAAGAATAAAAACTTGCAAAAATTAAGGAAAAAGAACAAAAAGAATATTGCAAAGTGTCTAAGAAAAGAAACTTTACCCCCCTTGAAGTTAGCAATCCTCCCCCATACTTAAATAATGCACGGTCCTCCGTGCATGCACATGATCTGAGGGATGAAGGACTTTGAGGCTCCACCTTCAGCGAGTGGGCTCCGGGGGCTCCGAGTGCTTTGTAGACAAAGAAACAACAATTGAGGAAAGGTAAGATGTGTGTGGTATGATAAAAGGCAATGTGTGTATTCTAAATACATGCACAATTTAGAACACAACACATTGATCGGGTAAAACAATAACCACAAAAGCAAAAGAAATAGCATGTTCCTCAATTAAGTAGTCCTAGGTTGCAAGTAACAAATAAGCAAAACTTAAGGCCTAAACAACCTAGGTAACCACAACTAAAGTGAATTGAGTATAAAAGACATTGGTTATTGAAGTCATGCAAGTGAAAGTGCATGGTGAATAGAAAATGGCACAATCAACAACAACCAATTCAATGATGAAAAGAGACTACTAATTCATCCTTAGGAACAAGAAAATAATTACATGTATAAGGTGATGCCAGGGCATTTTGGCCAGTTTCACTGACCTTTTCTTTATGGTTTTAGGATAGTTTCATGCACTTTCTTAGGAAATAAGAAAGTTTTGGGTAAATAATCACTTACATCTTGATTCAAGAAAATATTGTGAATTTTACATGATTTCATGAGAATTATGCATGAATTAAATGACAAAATTGAATGATGCATGTCTCATAACTTGGATTAGAGCTTTGATGCACTTTATTGCTTGATTTCAGGACAAAGGAAGCAAGGAAGAACCACGTTAGTAGCCACGTTAGTCTAGCTAACGTGACCACTAACGTGGAATAGAGGCTAGCTTGCAACGTTAATGAGAAAAGTGATCGCCATTAATGCCTTCGTGAGCCATCATATCCCACGTTAGTTGCTACGTTAACTATGTTAACGTGGAAGCTAACGTGGAAGAGAAGTAGAACTCCAACGTTAGTGGTAAAAGTAAGTACCACTAACGCTCCAAAGTGGCAATTGTCCATGTTAAGAGTCACGTTAACTCAGTTAACGTGAACTCTAACGTGGAAGAAGAAGATGAAGCCAACGTTAGTGACACTCACCTTTGTCACTAACATTGGACCAAGTTCATAATGGCCACGTTAAGAGCCACGTTAACTCAGTTAACGTGGACTTTAATGTGGGGAAGCAAGGAATGGCCAACGTTAGTGACACTCACCTTTGTCACTAACGTTGGACTAAGCCACTTTGAGCCACGTTAGTTGCCACGTTAACTCAGTTAACATGGAAGCTAACGTGGAGGAGAGAATGATGAGCCAACGTTAGTGACACTCACCTTTGTCACTAACGTTGGAGATGGCTATCAATACCACGTTAGAAGTCACGTTAACCTAGTTAATGTGAACTCTAACGTGGGAAGAAGGGGCGTTTTGAAGCGTTAGTGACAAAGGTAAGTTTCACTAACGCTCTCGAAGATTTGGCAAGCCTACGTTAAAGGCCATGTTAACTATACTAACGTGGACTCTAACGTAGGGAGAAAAGGGGGGCTCTCAACGTTATTGAAAAAGGTAAACCCCAATAACGTGTGCGAAGGACCAAGAGGCAACGTTAGTGGTCACGTTGATGCCACTAACATTGAAGTTAACGTGGACCATTCTTGGGTTAGGAACGTTAGTGAAAAAGGTGATTGTCACTAATGTTCTCGAACCCACACTTTCACTTAACGTTAATACCACTAACGTCCTAAGCTAAAGTCCATGCCTACTTCACACTCTCTCTCTGCAAGTAAAGCTAAGCCCACTGAAGATGATAACTGCTTCAACTCAAGATCCAAAGGCCCACCATATCCAAGACTTGAAGAAGCAACTAGAAGATCAGAAGAATAGTATAAATAGGGAGAACTTTGAACTAGAAGAGGAGCTTTTGGGGGGGCATTATTAGAATTACTCTCTGTATTTTTACTTTCTTTGCAACTTCTAGTTTAACTTTTCAGAATGCATTCTCCACCTTTGTTTTCCATTCCCAGAGCTATGAACAACTAAACCCCTTTCATTGGGTTAGGGAGCTCTGTTGTAATTTGATGGATCAATAATAGTTTGCATTATTCTTCTTCTTTCTTTTCTCTTGATTTTACTAGAAAGCTTTCAATCTTCATCCAATTGAGTAGTTATCTTGGAAAAAAGCTATTCATACTTGGATCTCTTCGGAACCTTGGAAGAAGAATGAAAGGATCATGCTAGAAATGCTTTCTCATGTTAGACCAAATTGGGGTTTGGATGGATATAGTGACATATAATCCTACCAACACTTTGATTTGGAAATACATGTGGTATAATCAGTGACCATACCTCATCTCTTCTCACACTACAAGAAAACACGTTTTTTGCCACGCTTTTTGAGCTACCGCCACGCTTTTGAAAGGGTGACCTATCAAAGGGTGGCGGTTGCTCTATCGCCACGCTTTTTGCAGCCTGTTGCCACGCTTTTTGTTTGCCACGCTTTTTTACAAACTGCCACTTGTAAAAGCGTGGCTATAGGTGGGAAATACGGCCACGCTTTTAAAGCGTGGCGATAGGCAGAGATATGGTCACGCTGTAAAAGCGTGGCGATAGGGTAGATCTGGCCACGCTTTTCAAGCGTGACAGTAGACCAAATACGGCCACGCTGTAAAAGCGTGGCGATAGGGTAGATCTGGCCACGCTTTTTAAGCGTGACAGTAGACCAAATATGGCCACGCTTTTAAAGCGTGGCGAAAGCATGGTAGTAGAGGAGATTTGGCCACGCTTGAAAAACGTGGCTACAAAGCTTAGATACAGCCACGCTTCCTAAGCGTGGCAATAGACAGAGATATGGCCGTATGGCCACGTTTTTAAAGCGTGGCGAAAAAGATGGTCAGTAACCTAATTCCCTTTTTAATCTTCATAAATATATAAAACCTAATATGAATTCATAGATAATTTTATAATTTAGTCAATAACCAATTATCAAGTAATCCAACTTTCATAAAATTGTCATATTCAACTTTTATGTGGCGAATCTCCTCATCTTTTTTAAGAGAGCTTCTTGTAATCGAAGCCCCATAACAACGAAGTCGACCTGGTTGGTCCTTTCCTAACACTCCTACAAATGCATCCTCTTCATTTTCTCCTGCTTCTAAGCGGTTCTGAAGTTCAGTCTATCAAAAAGCAACAACCAATAGATTGCAAAGTCGCATTAACTCAATTTAGATAGAAATCACATCAGAATTCATAATGTACATATCCAAAATACAAATACAAACAACTCACAATTGTGGCTTGTGTTTTAGCATCAATTTCTTTTCCTTTTTTACTTGTACGAGTTGCTATGAAAACTTCAGCCCTTGATGGTTCTTCACTGTTCTCTTTAGAGTCACGCTAAAATACATAGAGAAAAGTTTACATGAAGCATACTAACTAGGCAACTACACCATGAATACATATAAAAGAGAAATCACAAAGAATAAGTTATATTACCAGCTGCTTACGCACTATTCCAAAATTTGTTGATCCCATTCGGTGAGGACATGTTTGTTTTAACCTATTTTCAGTATTCTTAGCAGAGATAGCCTAAATATAAAGAATCAATGAAGAATCAAATTTCTTCCAAAACACTTAAGTTTAGGAACATGAAGAATCAATGATAGTATGCTTGATGGTATAGGAAAAAATAAAAGGCAATGTTACCTTAATTCATTTAATAGTATTTAATAGCATTCCCAATTTTAAAATATTATTTTTCTAAATCTATTTTTTCTTAGACAAAAAAGTGAAGGAATAACCATTTTTATCTAAAGCTTTTTTTCTATATAAAAGAATTATACAACAAAACTTACTTAAGTTGGTCAAGTAATTAATTTATTGTCTATTTAAGTAAGTGTTAAAAATTTGAATTCCTTCTTATATATATAATAATCTATTGGCTAACAACAAATTTTAAAAAGAAATTTGTGACGAATTAGTTCTTACCCTTATAAATTGAAAGATGCTATGAAAAATAAAAAACTATATAATTTTATAAAAAAATAGAATGACATTATAATTATAAATATAAATAAATGATATAAA
>NC_029786.2:74740729-74741514 GCF_000816755.2 Arachis ipaensis | reverse complement strand
TAAACAGCAGCAGTAAATAGCATGTTTCCCAGGTTCAAGCAAGCACCAAACAAAATTCATATGACTTAACCAGTTCCACAAACTGAAATCATTGCAGTTCATATAATATGGACCAAGCAACAAGCAGAGCAGAACTCAGCAACAACAAACCAAGAATAATTAATGAAACAGTAACACTTCCACAGCATCTATTTTGGACAATGAAAAAAAATACAACAAACAGCAATCACAGGTCCAGAATTCAACACCAAAACAGCACAATAAACAAGTTCATCCAGGACAACTTTCAGAGGAAAGAAAAATTCATTCCGAACAGCAGCAGTAAACAAAACAAAACCTACATCCACTAACCAGTCCAGATTCTCTAACCACCTAATTCAACTAAACTAAATTAGTTGAACTAAACAAGCTAAACAGAATGAGCTAAACCAGATTAATCCTCAAACAGAAATAAAATCAAATGAGATGAAAGGGGAACCTGGAAAGCAGAGAATTGGAGCAGGGGAAGGAAAGGGAAAACAGTAAAACAGGGTCTCGTAGTGGCTCTTAACAGAATCTTGGACAAGTGCCCCGAGAGTGCCATGCTGAAAAAGAATAAAGGTAACTAATTAGTTCAAATAAACGACATCATATCAAGTATTGATAAGTAAGACGATTGTATGAATATCTTAATATTCATTCACAAAGTCACAATTCACCAATAGAAATGACATCATATAAAGTCAGTAACTTAAAATCTCTTTAGGGGAAAGCTAATAATAAATAAGGCCATTAGAGGTGAAAAT
>NC_029786.2:74735611-74740372 GCF_000816755.2 Arachis ipaensis | reverse complement strand
TATTTTATGAGTCTTGGCCGTGGCCCTAAGCACTTTGTTTTCCAGTATTACCACCGGATACATAAATGCCACAGACACATACTTGGGTGAACCTTTTAGATTGTGACTACAGCTTTGCTAAAGTCCCCAATTAGAGGTGTCCAGAGTTCTTAAGCACACTCTTCTTTTTGCTTTGGACCTTGACCTTAACCGCTCAGTCTCAAGTTTTCACTTGACACCTTCACGCCACAAGCACATGGTTAGGGACAGCTCGGTTTAGCCGCTTAGGCCAGGATTTTCACCACATGTAACTAATTAGAATTTCTCTTATTAAAAACTCAAAGTTTTATTGCCTCTTATTCAAAAGATCTACTATTTTCTTCATGTTTGTTGATGATGAGAAAAATAGACTATAACTTAATTGGAGATAAAATCAAAATAGATACTAATTACTACTATATGACTCCTAAGGTAAAACTAAAATAAGAACAATTATCACAGAGTTAAGGCTAAGATTAGAACTCAACAACCTTGAGGTTTGGAAGTGGATGTTCCTCTAGTTTGTGAGGTGCTTGGTCTTTCAAGAGATAACTCCTGACGCTTCAGTTCCTTTAAGTCACGCCCTTGCTCCTCTTGTTCCCTGAGCAGTTTGCAGAGCATGCTGTTTTGATTTTGCTTTTGGATCTCCGGATATTCATCTTCTTTCAGATCGAACTTAACTTCTGGGATCACTGATCTTAGACCCATTAATTTGTAGTAATGGTCTGAATGTTCCTTGGTTAAGAACTTCCCTTGATTCCAAAGTGGTTTTGGAATACTCTCTTTCTTGCCTCTTGGAGTGGGTGGTTTTCCTTTAGGGGCCATGATCTTAGTGATCACGGATAAGCACACCAAACTTAGAGGTTTGCTTGTCCTCAATCAAAAGAAAAGAAAGGAGATGGGTAGAAGGAGAGCTCCTCCCCACTATCCTGGCGTTTGAACGCCCAAATGCTGCCTGTTTTGGGCGTTCAACGCCCAAATGCTGCTCTCCTGGGCGTTCAACGCCTAGTGGTTGCCCTTTTCTGGTGTTGAACGCCAGATAGCTATCCTTACTGGCGTTCAGCGCCCACTGGATGCCCCTTTTGGGTGCTGAACGCCCAAATTGGGCTCCCACTGGCGTTTTCTTGCCAGTGAGCTCTTTTTCTCTGTTTTGTGTGCAGATTCCTTCTGTAACCCTGTGAATTTATGAAATTGATTCTTTACCTTAGTATCAATGAACTTTATATAAACAAATAAAAATAGGGCAAAATGCTTAGAGGATTGATGCCCCATGGCTGGGTTGCCTCCCAGCAAGCGCTTCTTTATTGTCTTTAGCTGGATCTTGCTGAGCTTTTAATCTAGCTTCAGCCTTGAGCACTCTTGCTCAATGTTGCCTTCAAGATAGTGCTTGATTCTCTGTCCATTGACAATGAACTTCTTATCAGAATCAATAACTTGAAGCTCCACATAACCATATGGTGATACACTTGTAATCACGTATGGTCCCCTCCACCGGGATTTCAATTTCCCGGGGAATAGCCTGAGTCTAGAGTTAAACAGCAGAACCTTCTGTCCTGGTTCAAAGATTCTAGATGACAGCTTTCTGTCATGCCACTTTTTTTATTTCTCTTTATAAAGCTTGGCATTTTCGAAAGCAGTGAATCTGAATTCCTCTAGCTCATTTAGCTGGAGCAATCTTTTTTCTCCTGCTAATTTGGCATCAAAGTTTAGGAATCTGGTTGCCCAGTAGGCTTTATGTTTCAGTTCCACGGGCAGGTGACATGCCTTACCATACACAAGTTGGTATGGGGAGGTCCCTATAGGGGTCTTGAATGCTGTTCTGTAAGCCTACAGAGCATCATCCAAGCTCCGTGCCCAATCCTTTTTACGGGTACTTACTGTCCGTTCCAGGATTCTTTTTAGTTCTCTGTTAGAGACTTCAGCTTGCCCATTGGTTTGTGGATGATATGGAGTAGCCACCTTGTGGCTAATCCCATATCGGACCATGGTAGAGTAAAGCTGTTTATTGCAGAAGTGAGTGCCCCCATCACTGATTAGTACTCTAGGGACACGAAACCTGCTAAAGATATGTTTCTGGAGGAACTTCAGCACTGTTTTAGTATCATTGGTGGGTGTGGCAATGGCCTCAACCCATTTTGATACATAGTTAACTGCCACCAGAATATGTCCCAACACTGCACCAATGGCGTGATCACTGGCATCACACATTAGCTCAAATGGTAATGTCCAGTTTGTTGCAGAAATAACTGGTGCTGTGACCAGCTTAGCTTTCAGCGTTTCAAACGCCTGCAGGCACTCTGTGTCAAACACAAATGGCGTGTCAGCAGCTAGCAGATTGCTTAGAGGTTTTGCAATTTTTGAAAAATCCTTTATAAACCTCCTATAGAATCCTGCGTGCCCCAGAAAGCTTCTGATTGCCTTAACATTGGCAGGTGGTGGTAATTTTTCAATTACCTCTATTTTTGCTTGATCCACCTCTATTCCTTTGTTTGAGATTTTATGTCCAAGAACAATCCCTTCAGTCACCATGAAGTGACATTTTTCCTAGTTTAAAACTAGGTTGGTCTCTTGGCATCTTTTCAGAACAAGTTTCAGGTGATCAAGACAGGAGCTGAATGAGTCTCCATATACTGAGAAGTCATCCATGAAGACTTCCAGAAATTTTTCCACCATATCAGAGAAAATAGAGAGCATGCATCTCTGGAAGGTTGCAGGCGCATTACACAGCCCAAATGGCATCCTTCTATAAGCAAACACTCCAGATGGACATGTGAATGCTGTTTTCTCTTGATCCTGAGGATCTACTGCAATCTGGTTATAGCCTGAGTAGTCGTCCAAAAAGCAGTAATAATCATGACCTGCTAGTCTTTCTAGCATCTGGTCTATGAATGGTAAAGGAAAATGATCCTTTCTGGTGGCTGTATTGAGCCTTCTGTAGTCAATACACATGCGCCACACTGTAACTGTTCTTGTAGGAACCAGTTCATTTTTTTCATTATGAATCACTGTCATGCCTAGCTCTTTCATGTCCTCTGAATCCTCCAAATCAGGCTGAACATCTTTAAAGATGTCTTCCAACTCTGATTCGAGACTCTCAGCCATGTTGATCTCTTCTACCAAAGAGTCAATAAGATCAACTTTCATGCAGTCTTTTGATGTGTCTGGATGCTGCATGGCTTTGATAGCATACAACTTAAACTCATCATCATTGACTCTCAGGGTTATTTCCCCTTGTTGGACGTCAATGAGGGTTCGTCCAGTTGCTAGGAAGGGTCTTCCTAGAATGAGAGTGGCACTCTTGTGCTCCTCCATTTCCAGCACAACAAAGTCAGTGGGAAAGGCGAATGGCCCAACTCTGACAATCATGTCTTCAATCACGCCTGATGGGTATTTAGTGGAGCCATCAGCAAGTTGGAGACATATCCGGGTTGGTTTAACTTCTTTAGTTAAGCCAAGCTTTCTGATAGTGGATGCAGGTATTAGGTTGATGCTTGCCCCAAGATCACATAAAGCTGTCTTGGTGCATTGACCTTCTAATGTGCATGGTATCAGAAAACTCCCAGGGTCTTTAAGCTTTTCAGGAAAGCTTTTTAGAATGACTGCACTGCATTCTTCAGTGAGGAGAACTCTTTCTGTTTCTCTCCAATCCTTTTTATGACTCAAGATCTCTTTCATGAACTTTGCATAAGAAGGTATTTGCTCAAGTGCTTCTGCGAATGGAATCTTTATTTCAAGAGTCCTGAGGTAATCTGCAAAGCGAGCAAATTGCTTATCCTGCTCCTCTTTCCGGAGTTTTTGAGGATAAGGTATCTTGGCTTTATATTCCTCAACCTTAGTTACTGCAGGTTTATTGCCTACAGAAGTGGTTGAAGAAGCCTTTTTAGAGGGGTTATTATCAGCATTTGTGTGTGTCTGATCCCTCACTGGCAATTGAGTGCCAGGGTTAGAAGCTGGAGTGAAATTGGACGCCAGCTTTGAACCGTGACTTTTCTTGGAGGACACCAAACTTAATGTTTGGTCATATAGTTACAAAATGTGTCTCTCCCTCCAACTAGTGAAATCCCAATGTCACTCTTGATTAAATGTTTATAAGAAATGTTTTCATCATAATTTTCCTTTTTCTCTTTTTTTTTTCATGAAGGATCAATTGTGTCCCCGAATCAGTGCATCAAGGTTTTTATTTTTGCTTAAGAGGTAAATGTGAGATGCTAGTAGTTAACCACAATTGATGCCTTCATCACAGAATATGCTTTATTTTTAATTGAAAAGTCTCAGTAAGAGATAATGTATGATCATTGATGCATGATTTTTAAATTTTCATGAGAAGAGAAACACCAAACTTAGTGTTTGGTCATATGCTAGGCATATAGTATGAAAATGTTTGTAACACTGGTTTGGTGTGCTTGAAGGCACACCAAACTTTAGAAGTCTTAGCATATGTAAAAAAAAATTTTGCATGCATTCATTAAGTACGTCCATGAAAAGAAAAAAAATTCATGCTCAGGTGATCATAGCTTATTGAATTTAAAATGACAATAATCTTAAATCATGGGTTGCCTCCCATGGAGCGCTCTTTTATTGTCACTAGCTTGAAATTGGAGCTTTCTTTTATGGTGGTTGAGGATTGTAGTGCCTCAACTTGTCTCCCCTGACTGTGATCCTCCTCTTTGTTCTCTGGTGTTCAATTTCAGCATGTTCCAACGAGAGTATGTTGCTGACATTGTAATAGTCATCAGTCTGTCG
>NC_029786.2:74731235-74735455 GCF_000816755.2 Arachis ipaensis | reverse complement strand
ACTCTTATCATGCATCCTGAGAGTTAGTTCTCCCTGCTCTATGTCTATAATAGCTCTAGTAGTGGCCAAGAATGGCCTTCCCAGTATAATAGAGTCGCCATCATCCCCATCTGAATCTAGAACCACAAAATCTGTAGGGTATATAAAATTGTCCACCTTGACCAGAAGGTTTTCAATCATACCCCTGGGGTATACCGTTGACTTATCTACTAGCTCTAGAGATATCTGTACCGGTTTAACTTCCTCTATATGCAAATTTTTCACCAAGGAGGATGGTATTAAGTTGATACTTGCTCCTAGATTGCACATTGCTTTAGTGATGGTTAATTCCCCAATGGTGCAAGGCAGCAAGAAGCTCCCTAGGTCCTCAAGCTTCGGAGGAAGCCCTTTTTGAATCAAGGCCCTGCATTCCTCAGTAAGCAGTATGGTTTCTTTCTCATCCCAAATTCTTTTCTTATTGATAAGCTCCTTCAAAAACTTGGCATACAGAGGCATTTGCTCAAGTGCTTTAGCCAAGGGAATATTGATCTCCAGCTTCTTGAGAGTCTCAAGGAACTTATGAAAATGTTGGTCCTCAGCCTCTTTGTTGAACTTCTGGAGATATGGCAGTGGAGGTGTGATGCTTTTTCCTACTTGCTGCTGTCCCTGAATCACTTCTGTTGAACTGTGTGACTGGTTATCCTTCTCTTTGAGTTTCTTAGTGCTCTTATTTGGCATCACAACTTGATTCTTAGCTTCATCTTCCTTTGTTAGCTCCTCATCTTCTATTGACCTTTTGCTGCTCTCTGCTTGCTTCTTTGTAGTGTCATTGTTGCTCATCAATGTTCTCCCACTCCTTAATTGTATTGCCTTGCATTCTTCTTTAGGATTTGGGATTGTGTCACTCAGCAGTAAGCTTGAAGGTCTCTCAACAGAAATCTGTTTGGAGATTTGCCCAATTTGCCTCTCTAGGCTCTTTATGGAGGCTTCATGGTTCTTGGTTGTCATTTCCTGGTGTTTCAACATTTTGTCTATCAAGGTCTCCAAGTTAGTGAGTCTTTGAGATTCAGGTGATACTTGAGGTGGGTTGTGAGATGTGGGTGGTGGATGGTAGGCATTTTGGTTGGTGGGTTGGTTATTGGATTGGTACTGGTTGGGGTTGGGGTAGTTATTTTGAGGTTTTCTGTAGGGGTTCTAGTTAGTTTGCTGCTGGTTGTGGTTTTGGTTGCTTCTTGGGTTGTTTTGGTTTGAGTTCCTCTGCCATGGTTGTTGGTTTTGGGTGTGATTATCTCCCCATCTGAGGTTTGGGTGGTTCTTCTAGGATGGATTGTATGTATCACCATACACTTCATTTGGTCCTTGGTTGTGCATATACTGTACTTGCTCTTGTTGTTGTTCTTCTTGAGTTTCTTCATTTTGCCCCCATGTGGATGATGGTTGGCTTGTGTTAACTGCTGCAACTTGGAGGCTATCAATCCTCTTGGCCATTTGCTCAAATTGTTGTTGAATTTTCTGCTGCATCATCTTGTTTTGAGCCAAGATTGAGTCCACTCCTTCTAGCTCCATTACTCCTCTCCTTTGTGATGGTTGGCAATTTCTTTGATGAGCAAAGAAATATTGATTGTTGGCCACCATGTCAATAAGATTTTGAGCTTCTTCTGCTGTTTTCATCAGTTGCAATGATCCTCCAGCTGAGTGGTCAAGTGATTCTTGAGCCTTTAGAGTGAGTCCTTCATAGAAGTTCTGTAGCTTGTCCCACTCAGTGAACATTTCTGGTGGACATTTCCTCAGCAAAGCCTTGTATCTCTCCCATGCTTCATACAGATTTTCAGCATCCAATTGTGTGAATGTTTGCACCTCAGTTTTCAACCTGATGACTCTTTGAGGTGGATAGAATTTGGCTAGAAATTTAGTCACCAAATCATCCCAGCTAGTGATGCTTCCTTGAGGAAAAGTTTCAAGCCATTGTGCGGCCTTGTCCCTTAATGAGAACGGGAACAGCAAAAGCTTGTAAGTCTCAGGATTCACGCCATTGGACTTGACAGTGTCACAAATCTTTAAGAAGGTAGATAGATGTTGATTTGGATCCTCCAATGGTCCTCCCCCAAACGAGCAGTTGTTTTGGACCAATATAATGAGTTGTGGCTTCAATTCAAAGTTATTTGCATTGACATTAGGGGTGAGAATGCTGCTTCCACAATGTCTAGCATTTGCAAAGGTATAGGAGGCCAAAACTCTCCTCTGGGGTGGGTTGTTATTGTTGTTGTCTGCTCCACCAGGTGGATTGGTTGAATGTTCCTCCATATCTTGGAATTCTTCTTCTGATTCCTCTTCTCCAACAATATTTTTCCCTCTTTCAGCTCTTCTTAACCTCCTGAGAGTTCTTTCGTCTTGTTCATGAAAGGTGGGTGTGGTTCTTCTTGTACCTGACATACAAGCAGAACATAAGAAACACACAAACCAGTGACACTTCAATCTACTGCTAGAATGAGGTTTTAGTTAGCTTAAGCAAAAATTCAAACAGTTAGTGGGTTAATTGAAAATTAAAGGACAGAAAAGAAAAAATGCTTGTTCTAGATCTCCACTTTACTTAATCATTGTCAATCTAATCAATCCCCGGCAACGACGCCAAAAACTTGATGTGCGGAAAACGATCTGACACAAAACTAACTGGCAAGTGCACCGGGTCGCATCAAGTAATAATAACTCACGGGAGTGAGGTCGATCCCACAGGGATTGAAGGATTGAGCAATTTTAGTTTAGTGGTTGATTTAGTCAAGCGAATCAAGATTTGGTTGAGAGATTTGTGATTTGCAGAATTTAAATTGCATGGAAAATAAAGGGAATGGGTAAATTGCATTGAATTTAAAGAGAACTGAAATTTAAAGTGCTGAATCTTAAAGAACAAGAAATTAAATGGCAGAAACTTAGAACGCAAGAAATGTAAATTGCAGAATCTTAAAGTGCAAGAAATGTAAATGGCTTGAATTGTAAAGGGAATTGGGAATTGGATTTGCAGAAATTAAACAAGGAAAAGTAAAATTGCAACAAGCATAAGAGTGGAAGATGAATTGGATTGAATCGGATCTTGAAACAAAAATGTAAATGAGCTTGAAAGCAGTAAACAGAGAATGTAAAATGATGATTCAGATCTCAGGACCCAAGAGACTAGATAACCAAGTCTAGATCTCAATGCCTTCCTAGATCCAACAAGAACAATTGCAAAGGAAATGTAAATTGCAGAGAAAACAGATGAAGAAGCAATTATCAGAAATATAAATTCAATTGTGCAGTAAAAAAATAGAGAGGTCTCAGGATGAGATTGAAACAGAATTCCTTCAATTCTCCAACCCAAGATCCAAGACAATTGTAATTGAAATTGAAAGCAAGAAAACCAAGAGGAAGGGAATTCAATTCTCCTTCCCCGAGACTTAGAAATTAAAATTTACTCCACACCAAAAGCTCTCCGAAAACTCTTCATGATTTTTGAAAAAGGTTTTAAATTTTGAAATAAAAATCTGAATTTTAAAAATAGATTTCGAAAATTTGCTTTTAAAACAGAGAGAAAAGATATTTTTGAATTTAAAGAGGAGAGAGAAAAACAATAAGATAGCACAAGATTTAAAATTTTTAGATCTAATGCTCCTTGTTTTCAAAAATTTTGGGGAAAAACACCAAGGGACACCAAACTTAAAAATTTTAAGATCAAGACACAAGGAAAACTCAAGAACACTTTGAAGACTCACAAGAACACAAGAACATGAAGGAAGAACACCAAACTTAAAATTTTTAGAAAACCAAACAAAAATTTTCGAAAAACATAGAAAAATCAACAAGAAAATACCAAACTTAAAGTTTGGCACAAGATTTAATATAAAAAAATTATTTTTGAAAAAGATTTTAAAAAGAAAATAAGGATTCTAAAATTTTAACACGACAATAATAAAAGACTCTAAACCAAAAAGAGAAAATTTTCCTAATCTAAGCAACAAAATAAACCGTCAGTTGTCCAAACACGAACAATCCCCGGCAACGGCACCAAAAACTTGGTGCACGAAATGTGAATCGCACTTTTCACAACTCGTACCACTAACCAGCAAGTGCACTGGGTCGTCCAAGTAATACCTTACGTGAGTAAGGGTCGAATCCCACGGAGATTGTTGGTTTGAAGCAATCTATGGTTATCTTGCAGTTCTTAGTCAGGAAGTCAATTGTATTTATCAGTTGAATTGCGAATAAAC
>NC_029786.2:74726475-74730559 GCF_000816755.2 Arachis ipaensis | reverse complement strand
CAGTTTACGTTATCTATCCTTGAGCAAAGTATGGACTATTATATATTGCTGGAAAGCCCTGGATGTCTACTTTCCAACGCACTTAAAAGCACGCCATTTTGAGTTCTGTAGCTCCAGAAAATCCACTTTGAGTGCAGGGAGGTCAGAATCCAACAGCATCAGCAGTCCTTTTTCAGCCTGAATCAGATTTTTGCTCAGCTCCCTCAATTTCAGCCAGAAAAATACCTGAAATTACAGAAAAATACACAACTCATAGTAAAGTCCAGAAATATGAATTTTTCCTAAAAACTAATGGAAATAGACTAAAACTAACTAGAATATACTAAAAACTATATGAAATTAACCCCAAAAAGCGTATAAAATATCCGCTCATCAATCATCTTCCCCATTCCCATTTAAGATTCTGCAATTTATTTGCCGTCATCTATTTTCACCTCTTTATTTCTAGCATTTACATTTTCTGTTATTTACTTTCCCGCCATTTAATTTCCTGCAACTCTCAAACTAAATTCTGCTTAGCTCAACTAGAACATTCCTCCAATTAAAGTTGCTTGACCAATCAATCCCTGTGGGATTCGACCTCACTCTATTGTGAGTTTTTACTTGACGACAATTCGATATACTTGCCGAGGGAGATTTGTTAAGAGACAAGTTTCCGTGCATCATAAGGTGCTTGTTACAAAAAGTGACAAGTCTTGATAAGAATCAAGTCAAGTCAACTAAAAAAAATGCAAAGCATTAACAAGGAACAAATACCTTGTTATGTGATTATATTCACTTAAGAACCATGATGACTAAGTAGCTCAACTCAATTCACTAAAGTAAAAGTGCACAATTTATAATGCCAAACAAGGATAAAGTCTAATGCATATGGTAGCTACAACATATGAATCAAAATCACAATTCAAATAGGCAATTAAACAAAGACTTGATACATAGTGCACATATCCATCCAACTTGAAACCAAATTCAAGCAAGAAGCAACCCAGTCAACATCAATCAAACACTTGCAATTTATTTAACCACGAACAATTAAACTAAAAACAAATATAATAACTAAAATGAGAAATGAAATGCAATGAAAAGCAACTAAAATAAGTAGAGAAGAGAGCAAAAGTAAGAGAGGAGAGGAGTGGAAGGGAAAAGAAGAGGAGAAGTAGAGAGAAGAGAAGAAAAGAAGTAAAGTGTGAGAAAACAGGGGTGTGTGCACGCACAGGGGTGCGTGCGTGCGCAGACTAGGTGAAATAAGGGAGGGTGTGCGAGTGCACAGCATGATGCGAGCGCTGCAAACAGAAGAGGAATTACGGCGTGTGCGTGCGCACAAGCCTGTGCGCACGTACAGAGATTTTTTTTGTGGGTTGGATCATGTGTGCGTACACACACAGGTCCGTGCGCGCGCACAAGAGCATAAGGGGCAGGGGTTCGCACGCACACGCTACGCCAACGCTCCCACCAAAGTGGTTACAAGTTCGCGTGCGGACGCACACGTCTGTACGGCCACACAAAGAGCGCGAAAAAGGGTATGTGTGTGTACGCACAGGTACGTGCGGACGCACAGGTCGCAGATAGCAGGGGAACGCGCACGCACAAGGCGTGCTGGCACTGCGACCAGAGGGCAAAATCATATGTGTGCGTGCGCACAGGTCGGTGCGTGCGCACAGGTAGCAGAAAATAGAAGCTGTGCGCATGCACAGCTGGGTGCGTACGCACAGATGCCCTGTTTTTCAAAAATTGTTTTCTTTCAAAATCTAAGGTACCATGCCTTAGTTCAATCAAAACTCAACACTAAAACATGCAAGAACCCATAAATTCATGATCCAAACCAAAATTAACTTAACTAACTCAAAATTACACTATTTCTAAGCTAACCAAGCAAAACAAAAAGCAAATAAGTCAAAATATGTACAAAAGAGAAGAGTTAGAACAATGTTACCAAGCACTTATATTTAATGTCTTTAAGTTAGACAATTGGGAGAGCCCTTGCTATGGTGGTGCTTGACTTTTCCACTAATGGCTTGAATGTCTAATGTCCTCTGGGATCCCAATCCTAACCGTTAACAAAGACAACCAAAAAGCAAGCTATTTACATATTAACATATTTACAATAGCCACTAACTTTACACCATTGCAACTCCCCGGCAACGGCGCCAAATTTGATAAAGAGAATTCTTGTATGGTTCGGAATCAATCAAAACTAGAATCAATTCGTTGGTAGCATAGTCCAAACCAACAATGAACTCTCACAATCAAATAATAAATGTCACAAAACAAAATATAAACCGAGAGTATTTAACTCCCGGGTCATCTTCTCTAGGAGTTGCAATAAAATGTATAATCTATGGATATCGAGGAGAGAGCATGGGGAATTGGGAATGAAAGCAAGAGAGCAAGAAATGTAAATAGCAAGAAAGTAAATGAACATGCAAGGAATGTGAATGGCAATGCTTGGTAAGAATTGGGTAATCTAGGCTTCCTATCCTAGTTGTGGACCACAAACACGGCAATTGTGTGGAAGCAATACAAACTAGTCAATCCTCCTTGAGAATTAGTCAAAAGGTGTAATTGATCTCAATCCATAAGTCCTAGTCAACTCACTAATTACTTAGTGAAAGACTAGCGTCAATGGAAACCAAATCAATTAACCATTCTCACACAATGCGGAATAGACATCCACAACTCAATTCCACCCAAACATCCAATTTCTTAACCAAGAGTGTGAAAATTAAACATGCAAGAAAATAAACATCAAAGCAAATAAAAGTCAACGCAATAGAAGTCAAAGCAAGTAAAATTAAAGTGCAAGTAAAGGAAATTTAAAATGCAAGAAACCTCTTTGGCAAGTAATTGAAGGCTAAGTCTACCTATCCTAGTCATTGACCACAAACATATGATGATTATGAAGAGTTAATCCTACTTAGTCAATGATGAGCGGATAATTTATACGCTTTTTGGCATTGTTTTTAGTATGTTTTTAGTAGGATCTAGTTACTTTTAGGGATGTTTTCATTAGTTTTTATGTTAAATTCACATTTCTGGACTTTACTATGAGTTTGTGTGTTTTTCTGTGATTTCAGGTATTTTCTGGCTGAAATTGAGGGACTTGAGCAAAAATCAGATTCAGAGGTTGAAGAAGGACTGCTGATGGTGTTGGATTCTGACCTCCCTGCACTCAAAATGGATTTTCTGGAGCTACAGAACTCAAAATGGCGCGTTTCCAATTGCATTGGAAAGTAGACATCCAGGGCTTTCCAGAAATATATAATAGTCCATACGTTGGCCAAGAATAGATGATGCAAACTGGCGTTCAACGCCAGCTCTCTGCCCAATTCTGGCGTCCAGCGCCAGAAAAGGATCCAAAACCAGAGTTGAACGCCCAAACTGGCACAAATACTGGCGTTCAACTCCAAGAAGGACCTCTACACGTGCAACACTCAAGCTCATCCCAAGAACACACCAAGTGGGCCCCGGAAGTGGATTTATGCATCAATTACTTATTTCTGTAAACCCTAGTGACTAGTTTATTATAAATAGGACCTTTTACTATTGTATTAGACATTTTTGAATCTTTTGATCATCTTAGGATCTTAGGATCATCTTTGGACGCTTGGTTCTTAGATCAGAGGGGCTGGCCATTCGGCCATGCCTGGACCTTTCACTTATGTATTTTTAACGGTAGAGTTTCTACACTCCATAGATTAAGGTGTGGAGCTCTGCTGTTCCTCGAAGATTAATGCAAAGTACTACTGTTTTCTTTTCAATTCATCTTATTTCGCTTCTATGATATTCATTCGCACTTCAACCTGAATGTGATGAACGTGACAATCATCATCATTCCCCATGAACGCGTGCCTGACAACCACTTCCGTTCTACTTTCGATTGAATGAGTGTCTCTTAGATCTCTTAACCAGAATCTTCATGGTATAAGCTAGATTGATGGCGGCATTCAAGAGAATCCGGAAAGTCTAAACCTTGTCTGTGGTATTCCGAGTAGGATTCAATGATTGAATGACTGTGACGAGCTTCAAACTCGTGATTGCTGGGCGTAGTGACAGATGCAAAAGGATAGTAAATCCTATTCCAGCA
>NC_029786.2:74724546-74726379 GCF_000816755.2 Arachis ipaensis | reverse complement strand
TAGCTTGCTTCATACCAACAATCTCCGTGGGATTCGACCCTTACCCACGTAAGGTATTACTTGGACGACCCAATGCACTTGCTGGTTAGCTGTGCGAAGTTGTGAACCATGGTATTGGCATCATGTTTTTTTGGCGCCATTACCAGGAAAGAAGAGTGGTGAATTTTACATAATTAAAGTGTAATCACAATTTCTGCGCACCAAGTTTTTGGCGCCTTTGCCGGGGATTGTTCGAGTTTGAACAACTGACGGTTCATCTTGTTGCTCAGATTAGGTAATTTTCTTTTTGTTTTGCTTTCAAAAAAAATCTTAAAATAAAAATGTTTTCAAAAATTTTATAATTTTATTCAAAATTTTTAAGAATGAATTCTAGTGTTTCATGAAGCAGAGTACAAGATTCCTGGAATTCATATTAAAGATTTTGAAATCCTTATTTTTGTTTTTCAAATAATTTTCGAAAAAATACAAAAAAAAAATTAGAAAATCATAAAAATCAAAAATATTTTTTGTGTTCTTGTTTGAGTCTTGAGTCATGTTATAAGTTTGGTGTCAATTGCATACTCATCTCGCATTTTTCGAAAATTTTCATGCATTCATAGTGTTCTTCATGATCTTCAAGTTGTTCTTGGTAAGTCTTCTTGTTTGATCTTTGCATTTGCATGTTTTGTGTCTTTTCTTGTTTTTCATATGCATTCTTGAATTCTTAGTGGCTAAGCATTAAAGAATTCTAAGTTTGGTGTCTTGCATGTTTTTTTTGCATTAAAAATTTTTCAAAAATATGTTCTTGATGTTCATCATGATCTTCATAGTGTTGGTGTTCATCTTGACATTCATAGCTTTCTTGCATGCATTCATTGTTTTAATCCATAACTTTCATGCATTGCATCAATTTTCTTGTTTTTCTCTCTCATCATAAAAATTCAAAAATAAAAAAAATATCTTTTCCTTTTTCTCTCATCAAATTCGAAAATTGAGTTGACTTTTTCAAAAATTTTTAAAAATCAAGTTGTTTCTTATGAGTCAAATCAAATTTTCAATTTGAAAATCTTATCTTTTTCAAAATCTTTTTCAAAAATCAAATCTTTTTTCAAATTTCTTAGTTATTTTCGAAAATAACAATAACAATTAATATTTTGATTCAAACTTTGAGTTCTAGAATCATATCTTGTGATTTCTTGTGAATCAAGTCATTAATTGTGATTTTAAAAAAATCAAATCTTTTTCAAAACTAATTTCAATCATAGCTTTTCAAAAATATCTTCCTTATCTTATCTTTTTCAAAATATGATTTTAAAATATCTTTTTAACTTCCTATCTTCTTATCTTTTCAAAATTGATTTTCAAAATTTGTTTCAACTAACTAACTAACTTTTTGTTTGTTTCTTACCTTTTTCAAAACTACCTAACTAACTCTCTCTCTCTAATTTTCGAAAAAATCTTCCCTCTTTTTCAAAATTTCTTTTTAATTAGACTAATTATTTTATCTTTTATTTGAATTTTTGAAAAACTACTAACCTTTTTCAAAAACTATTTTCGAAAATCACTAACCCTTTTTTTTCAAAATAATTTTCGAAAATTCTTCTCCCTTATCTCTTTCTATTTATTTATTCATCTACTAACACTTCATCTTACCCAAATTTGAACCCCCTCTTCCATCTGTGTTCGAATTTCTTCTTCTTCTTTTCTTCTACTCACACAGGGACCTCTATATTGTGGTAAAAAGGACCCTTATTATTATTATTATTTTTCTGTTCTCTCTTTTTCATATGAGCAGGAGCAAGGACAAGAATATTCTTGTTGAAGCAGATCCAGAACCTGAAAGGACTCTGAAGA
>NC_029786.2:74720999-74724436 GCF_000816755.2 Arachis ipaensis | reverse complement strand
TCTCATGGAAGGATCAAAGGCCTCAACAAGGCTTTAATAATGGTGGAAGAAACAGGTTTAACAATAATAAACCCTTTCCATCATCCACTTAGCAACAGACAGAGAATTCTGAGCAGAATCCATCTAGCTTAGCAAATCTAGTCTCTGATCTATCTAAGGCCACCGTGAGTTTCATGAATGAAACAAGGTCTTCCATTAGAAATTTGGAAGCACAAGTGGGCCAGCTGAGTAAAAAGATCACTGAAATTCCTCCTAGTACTCTCCCAAGCAATACAGAAGAGAATCCAAAAGGAGAGTGCAAGGCCATTGACATAAGCACCATGGCCGAACCCAAAGAAGGAGAGGAGGACGTGAATCCCAAGGAGGAAGACCTCCTGGGACGTCCAGTGATCAATAAGGAGTTTCCCTCTGAGGAACCAAAGGACTTTGAGGCTCATATAGAGACCATAGAGATTCCATTAAACCTCCTTATGCCATTCATGAGCTCTGATGAGTATTCTTCTTCTGAAGAGAATGAGGATGTTACTAAAGAGCAAGCTGCCAAGTTTCTTGGTGCAATCATGAAGCTGAATGCCAAATTATTTGGTAATGAGACTTGGGAAGATGAACCTCCCTTGTTCACTAATGAACTAAGTGATCTGGATCAACTGACATTGCCTCAGAAGAAACAGGATCCTGGAAAGTTCTTAATACCTTGCACCATAGGCACCATGATCTTTAAAGCTCTGTGTGACCTGGGTTCAGGTATAAACCTCATGCCCCTCTCTGTAATAGAGAAACTGGGAATCTATGGGGTGCAAGCTGCTAAAATCTCATTAGAGATGGCAGACAATTCAAGAAAACAGGCTTATGGACAGGTAGAGGACGTGTTAGTAAAGGTTGAAGGCCTTTACATCCCTACTGATTTCATAGTCCTGGATACTGGAAAGGAAGAGGATGAATCCATCACCCTAGGAAGACCTTTCCTAGCCACAGCAAGAGCTGTGATTGATGTGGACAGAGGAGAACTAGTCCTTCGATTAAATAAGGACAACCTTGTGTTTGCAACTCAAGGATCTCTCTCTGCATCCATGGAGAGGAAGCATAAAAAGCTTCTCTCAAAGCAGAGTCAACCAAATCCCCACAGTCAAACTCTAAGTTTGGTGTTAGGAGGCCACAACCAAACTCTAAGTTTGGTGTCAAACCCCCATATCCAAACTCTAAGTTTGGTGATGGGAGGTCTCAACAAAGCTCTGCTATTCTGTGAGGCTCCATGAGAGCCCACTGTCAAGCTATTGACATTAAAGAAGCGCTTGTTGGAAGGCAACCCAATCTTTATTTAATTATATTTTTATTAGTTGTATGTCTTTGTAGGTTCATGATCATGTGGAGTCACAAAATAAAAATAAAAATTGAAAACAGAATCAAACACAGCAGAAGAAAAATCACACCCTGGAGGAAGTACCTATCTGGCGTTCAACGCCAGAACAGAGCATGGTTCTGGCGCTGAACGCCCAAAATGGGCAGTGTCTGGGCGCTGAACGCCCAAAATGGACAGCATCTGGGCGCTGGATGCCAGAACTGCACCCTGGAGAAGAACTGGCGCTGAACGCCTAGAACAAGCATGGTTCTGGCGTTCAACGCCAGAAATGGCCAACAAATGGGCGTTGAACGCCCAAAATGGGCACCAACCTGGCGCTGAACGCCCAGAGTTGTGTGCAAGGGCATTTTACATGCCTAATTTGGTGCAAGGTTGTAATTCCTTGAACACCTCAGGATCTGTGGACCCCACAGGATCACCTCAGGATCTGTGGACCCCACAGGATCCCTACCTACCTCCACTCACTCTCTTCTCTCTTCTCAATCATCCTCTATTCCCAATGAACACTCTTCCCTATTAACCCTTTACCACTCACATCCATACACCCACTTACCTTCAAAATTCAACATCTCTTTCCCACCCAATCCCACCCATATGGCCGAATACACACCTCCCTCCATCTCCTCCATATCTTCTTCTTCTTCTTCTATTCCTTCTTTTTTTGCTCAAGGGCGAGCAACATTCTAAGTTTGGTGTGGTAAAAGCATAGCTTTTTTTTTTGTTTTTCCATAACCATTAATGGCACCCAAGGCCAGAGAAACCTCAAAGAGGAAAGGGAAGGTAAGTGCTTTCACCTCTGAGCCATGGGAGATGGAAAGATTCATCTCTAAAGCCCATCACTAAGAAAAAGATGGAGCAAGCAAGAGAGCCCATTCATGGAGCTCAAGAGGCGTATGAAGCTCATCACCATGAGATCCAGGAGATGCCTCAAATGCATTTTCCTTCACAAAACTATTGGGAGCAAATCAACACCTCCCTAGGAGAATTGAGTTCCAATATGGGACAATTAAGGGTGGAACATCAAGAACACTCCATCATCCTTCATGAAATTAGAGAAGATCAAAAAGCAATGAGGGAGGAGCAACAAAGACAAGGAAGAGACATAGAAGAGCTCAAGGACATCATTGGTTCCTCAAGACTGCTGATGCTGTTGGATTCTGACCTCCCTGCACTCAACATGGATTTTCTGGAGCTACATAACTCAAAATGGCGCGTTTCCAATTGCGTTGGAAAGTAGACATCCAGGGCTTTCCATCAATATATAATAGTCCATACTTTGGCCAAGAATAAATGACGCAAACTGGTGTTCAACGCCAGCTCTCTGCCCAATTCTGGCGTCCAGCGCCAGAAAAGGATCCAAAACCAGAGTTAAACGCCCAAACTGGCACAAATACTGGCGTTCAACTCCAAGAAGGACCTCTACACGTGCAACACTCAAGCTCATCCCAAGCACACACCAAGTGGGCCCCGGAAGTGGATTTATGCATCAATTACTTATTTCTGTAAACCCTAGTGACTAGTTTATTATAAATAGGACCTTTTACTATTGTATTAGACATTTTTGAATCTTTTGATCATCTTAGGATCTTAGGATCATCTTTGGATGCTTGGTTCTTAGATCAGAGGGGCTGGCCATTCGGCCATGCCTGGACCTTTCACTTATGTATTTTTAACGGTAGAGTTTCTACACTCCATAGATTAAGGTGTGGAGCTCTGCTGTTCCTCGAAGATTAATGCAAAGTACTACTGTTTTCTATTCAATTCATCTTATTTCGCTTCTAAGATATTCATTCGCACTTCAACCTGAATGTGATGAACGTGACAATCATCATCATTTCCCATGAATGCGTGCCTGACAACCACTTCCGTTCTACTTTCGATTGAATGAGTGTCTCTTAGATCTCTTAACCATTAGATCTCTAATCTTCGTGGTATAAGCTAGATTGATGGCGGCATTCAAGAGAATCCGGAAAGTCTAAACCTTGTCTGTGGTATTCCGAGTTCCGAGTAGTGATTGAATGACTGTGACGAGCTCCTAACTCGCGATTGCAGGGCGTTAGTGACAGACGCAAAAGGA